>NC_083233.1:9972421-10276921 GCF_032191835.1 Heteronotia binoei
AACCCAAGTCTCCTAGGTTCTTGTTTAGCACTTAACCCGCTAGAGCCAGTGGAGTGTTTTTACTTACTTTACTGTAGCCCCCCCCCCCTTTTTTGTTTTTGTTTTTTGCTGAGACTGAAATGTAAGAACAATCTTCTCAACTAGGATAGGCATTAGAGGACCACACTAGGATCTGGAACCATCAAGTTCAAATCCTGACTCCGCCACGCAAGATTGCTGGTGACTTTGAGCCTATCACGCTCTCTTGCCTTAGCCTACCTCACAAGGTCGCTGTTGCGAAGATAAAATGGAAAAGGGGAAAACCATTTGATAAGCTGCTTGGTATCATGATTAGGGAGGGAAACAGGATGTAAAAACTAAGCGCTACACCACAATGGTTTCCATGAAATGTGTGGGGCTGGACAGTTGTAAGAGATCGCAGAGGGCTACTGTTACACGGCTAACCTCTACCGGCTTCCAAGCTCTGACAAAATTGGGCTATTCAGTTATATTCAGGCTTCCCGTGAAACATTTACACGCGGATAATTAGAGAAATAAGAGCCCCAGTGGTGCAGAGTGGTAAAGCCGCAGCACTGCGGTTCTAACCCCTGCTAACGACCTGAGTTTCACGGTTAAAACAATTTTATTTGGTAACAAATTATATGTCCTGCATCATTAATAACATCTTTTAACTATCCCACATATTACTTTCTAGCCACCCCTCCCCCATTACTTGACCCCCGCCGGTGCTATTTACTTAAAGTACTAATGTTTAAAGGTACCCTTAACTAATAAAAAATGAAAATTAACATTCTTCTTTTTTTCTAAGACTTCATCATTATCAAAAATTGTTCAATGTCCTTTTATTTTCCACTCCATCTTAAAAACTTCTAAATCATAACCTCTTAAAATTCTTGTTAACTCGTTCATTTCACACAATGTCATAACTTTTACAATCCAACCCCATTTCTCTGGTATTTTTTCTTGCATCCACAACTACGCATATAATGTCCTAGCATCTGAAAGCATGCACCAAATTATAGTTCTATCTTCTTTTGAAATTTTTTTCCATTTGTAATCCCAACAGAAAAGTCTCTGCGACTTTCTTAAATTCATATCCCAAGATCCTAGAAATTTCTTGTTGAATCATCGGCCAGTACTTTTTTGCCCTTTCACAAGTCCACCGCATACGGTAGAAAGAAACTCCATGTTTTTTACATTTCCAACAACTGTCCGGCATCTTATTATTCATCTTTGCCAATTTTCTTAGGAGTCATATACCGTCTATATATCATTTTAAAACAATTTTCTTTAATACTATGATACGTTGAGAGTTTCATAAAGTTCTTCCACAAATATCCCAAGTTTCCATATATATTTCTTTATTTACATTAATTGCCCACTTAATCATTTGAGATGTCACTACTTCATTTTAAAAGTAACATATAGATTTTTGAAATTAATTTTTCATTGTCTCCAAGCAGAACTTTTCCCATTTCTGTTTGTTCTCATCTCATTCCTTCAGTTTTAATGTCATTCTCCACCAAACTTTTTATTTGTTGCGTTTGAAACCAATCATATTTATTATTCAACTCTTCAGCAGTTTTCAATTCTATTTTACAGCTTTGTATTTTTAGTTAATTGGTTATACGACACCCTTTTTCCCTCTCCCATCCCCGCCGTTATCCTTATTACTTCTGCCGGCGATGAGGATAGAGAAATGTTACGACCGTTCCTTTGTCATAGATCGCTATTTGATCGTGTTTTTGCGCGCTTCGGTTTTAATACAAAGGCACGCAAATCGGGGCCCTCGGCGGTAGTTTCTAAAGCATCCGCGCAATTCGATGTTTTGATTACGCGTGTCTTAGACGGTCGTTGTATATAATCGAATAAAATATAATACGCGATCGCGATGTATAACGTTAGACAACCTTGTTACTCTGACTTTTGACAACCCCGAGATAGGCCCCCTTCTGCGAATTCGGCTCAGCGGCCCGTCACCAATAGGGGAGTCGCCCATTGTTCAAACGCTCCAGCGGGTGCGGGGGGGGGTCGGCGCAGGATTCTCTTTAAATACGGGAAACCCGAGCGCCGTTCTGACGGCTCCGTACCACCATGGCGAATACACCTCTGTCTGTTTTTAATCCCGTGGCCCCCGGAGCACCCGTGAGGAGGAAAACTACAGCGAGGATTCAAAAACCTAGCACCGATTCTGACAAGGAGAATGTACAGCCGTTTCTTGCTAAACGCCTTTTTGCTTCCCCCGAGAAAAATGAAAGATGGGGCAGAAACCTGTACACCGAAGCGGAGTAGATGTTTTCCCAGGATGGTGAGAGTTGTGACTCCGTGAATCCGTCACAACAAGATACATTTAAGGTGGGTAGAACAACATGGGAAAGATGTGTAAAAGGTTGTGTTGTTTCTGTTTAGACTCCTTTTCTCATTTTGTGTGTTTGTGATTTTTTTAGAAAATTTGTCTCGTGGACTTGTCCGGTGTTCAGACGTCGATTCAAACCGTCCTGCAAAAATACGTGGGAGTGTCCGATGAAGACGTTCCACCTGTGGACAAGCAAAAGTCACGTTCTGCGATGTACAAACTGATAACTGCCACAGCTTATTCTGTTCTCAATTATTGCTCCAACGATCTCTCTTATTCTACGTGTGACGGATGCATTTTAGATAGACCGGACAGAATTCTCATGTATGTTTGACGTGGGTCCTCTGCTTTTTACGATGAGAACTTAAGATATGTTTGTCGCAATCTGAATATGAGCCCCGTGTTGTATGTGATCACGGTTATTGCGTGTTTTCTTGATTGTTGTGGTATTAACAAGAATCATGTCATAACATTGGCCAACCTGGTGGAAGGCGTACGAACATCCCCGACCCCCCTGTGAACAATTGAGAACGTTGTTTCAGAAATGCCACCGACCCCTATGTGACACTTGTTGAGAAATTTCTGCATAATACATTTCAGAATGGCACATCTGTGAATACCTTTCTTTTCCCCCTTTTGTAAATAAATTTAAAAAACTTTCTGTAATAAATGTACATTTTATACATTCACATGTATAAAAATAAAAATGTATTTAGAAGCCGTTGAGTTTGTGCAAATTTTTGATACTAAAAAATATTCGATATTAAAAAGATCACGTTGCATTTAGGGAGGTCGCTTTTGATCAGTAAGAGGGAGATTGACGCTGATACGTCGATAGACGTATGATTTTACCAATAACGCTGAAAATAACGTCTCTGCACCGAGAAAACTTAAAATAGACCGAGAGCTGTTTAAACACAAGTCCTAATACCGACAGCGTGTTTTCACGGGTTCCTTACTTTAAAAAATCAACACCGTGCACGCTCTTCCCCACATAATCCTGAACAGCTCTTTAAAAGTTCTTTAAAAGCCGGAGCAAGTCTTTTTCTGTAGCGGTTCCGGCGGGGGCCGTCTCTTCTCTCAGCCGATACCGCCAACACAGAAAGTCCTTCTCCTGGTTTGTTTTAATAATGTATAATCATGCCAATTTTTGGCTAATGGTTTTTTGTAAAACACTTGGGGCAACAAAGAAAACAAAGTATAAAAATACATTGAATAATCGGACACAGCCGGTTATTACATATAAGCTTTTTTTCTTTATTTTCACTTTACGGTGAAACACTCCCCTGTAAATATGACCTATTGAACAGGGTAGGAGTGACGGTGTAAAGGCTGTGGATCGCAATCGTGGGAGGATAGGTTTCTTCGGCGTTTGCTTGGGCGGATTAAAATTAGCTGGGGCAAACGGGGCAAGAAACGGAGGGAGTCTATCTGATTTTATATAGGAAAGCGGGTGTAATATTCTGTAAAGATGGCTACGAATCAAAGGTGCCGAGGGTGAGCATAATGGGAAAAGGTGAGAATGGGGGAGGCCGGAATCAGGTTGGGGTGCAATAAACATATTACAAAGTAACACACGAGCAACAGCGTTATAGGCCGCCGCCGGATCATGTTAGGGGAAAGGGGGGGGGGGTATGTTTCCTTGTCTATACACGTAGGTAATCCCATCATTCTTTTACCCGTGTTCTTTCGGCCGGTACTTCCTCTACATTTCTATGACCGTATCTATTACGGATGCTTAATTTGTCGGCTTCTCGATTTGTAAGAAACCTACCGATTGGGGGAAAGTAGAGTAGGTTGTAAAATCGTATCTGTATAGAACCGGCGGTACTGGGGCACGGTTGGAGCAGGCCGACGTATTCATCGGCAGTCATCGAAGAGTCGCTATGCTGAGCGATCTGACAGCCGAGACAAGGCGACTGGTGGATGGCTACTTGCGACGCAACCTGAGTGGTTCGGTGCTGTCTCACAGCCACACGGCCAAGACCCTGCGGAGAGTGGCTGACAAGCTGGAGAGCCGTGAGAAGACATTCTTTCACTCCATTTGCTCCACAGCAATCTTGCCGGAGCCTGGTAGGGCAGACGTCCATTTGAGACGTGTGGCGGCGCAGATGGCATCTGATGGCGGGCTTAACTGGGGTCGAGTAGTGGCGCTGTTTGTGTTCACCGGCACCTTGGCAACAGCTCTGGCTGAGCGGGGGGCCCACGAGGAGATCGGCGGCCTGACAGAAGCATTGGTCATCTATCTGTCTGTGGAGAAGCGCGAGTGGCTGGAGGCGCATGGTGGCTGGGAAGGGTTCTACCGCTACTTCAACAAACACGGTTCTGATTCAATCAGCCGGTGCGATACCAAAAGCAACACTATCATAGCGACCGCCGGATTTGTCCTAGCAGGATTAGCTTTCCTCATGGCTGTGAGATAAAAGTACATCGTGAACTCGAAACTATGAACAAGCGCTATGAAACTATGAACAAGTACCCGTGATGAGTCCGCTCTATATTTTTACAATTTTAATAACGTTGCTTAAATCGGTGTCTAGGCCTGAATGTTTAAATGAAGCACAACCCACCTTGGCAACGTCAAAAAACCAAACAAATGGAAACAAAGATTGTTCAGGTCCTAAGTTTGTATGTTTTGTTAGTTCCATTCTAGAGAACTGAGACGTTATGCTAAAATACGCTAGATGACCTTGCGGTGCAATCGACGTAACGATGTGTGTTTGGATTTTTATGGAGGGAATTCTAAGCTTATTTCAGTCGAGCACACCACGTGTTTCATACCGTCATATCTAATAGAAAAGCATTTTATTAAAGCGAGAATATACAAAGCGTAGCTTTTTTAATTAACAACAATCTGCATCCCGACCCACGTGTCTACAGTTCCCCGCGAATGAGGCGTCTTCCACTTTGGTGTCGAATAGGAGGGAAGGGGGGATTGCCGGGAAATCCTGCAAGGGGGGGGGGCAGGGTAAGAAATACACGGCGTACATCTTTGTCGTGTTGCGATTCACAAGGATTAGACACGTGTGTATGTACAGAAGGTGTAGCAACGATACATCCGCTTTATCAATGTGAGAAAACAAAAACAAGCGTGCTATTTCCCCCACCCTACTGAAAAAATACAGTTCTTACTATCCGCTTCAGGATACGGGTCTTATATACAAACAGACGTGTGTGTTTTCTCATCTACATGTGGTTGGGACATTCTCGATTCTAATCTGTATGTTTTTCCTGCTTTGCAACCTCTTCTTCTTCCTCCATGAGGGAATCAACCTCCTTTGGAGACTCCGGTGTTTGCGCTTCATCAACCGGGGGTTCCCTCGCCTTTTCCACAGCTTCATCCTTCGTGTCTGCTTCAGAATCTCCAGAGGTATCCTCCATGTCCGCTCCGGAATCACCGGCGGTATCGTGCTCGGCATCTGCTAGGGAATCTTCCTCATCTGAATCTTGAAAGTGTGCTAGACCCCCGCAGTATGGGCAGTGACAGGCGTCCGGCCTCCCTGAGTTGACCGCTGCCACATTCTCTACCTAAAAGTTTGAAGAACAACAACAACAACAAAAATTAGTATCCGGTCTCATGAGCGTGCCCCCCACCCCCCAATTCCATACACCTTGGGGGTTTTTTAGGCCTTACATTCGGATAGAGCGCTTTCAAATAGACCGTTTCCTCCACAATCTCCATATTTTCTTGTGCCTTCCCTCCACGTTCTGACTCCTTGATAGAGACGCCATTCTCAGTGAGCTCTGACTTTTCCCAAGCCTTCTTTGTGGAACTCTCCCTCAAAGGGGATTCATTATTCTCCACCTGTGTTGAGTTCTTGAGATTAGAACCACGCTTTCTTAAAGATTTGAGCAACACCAGGGTTAGCATCCCACACATGATCAAATCCTCTAAATCAGCGACTTTGGTCTCTGATCCCTCCGCCGCCTAATTTAAAAAAAAAAAAAAAAAAAAAGAAAGGGCATAACGCTACATGACCCGCCATCGCAATCCTCCCAGCTTTCCTCTTTTCTCACAACTTACCTGTGCATCTGTTTCTGCTTCCTGGTTCTCCAAACTCTCCTCTTCCATGTTTTCGGGTACAGATTCTAGAGGGGTCTTCTCGGGGGCGGTGTTCTCCGCTTCTATCTCATCACCGTTGCCTTTTCCTGAATGTTTGTGAGGCTTGATGCCTAGGGGTCCCTCCATGTTAGAAAATTTCTCCATGGTGGTACGGAGCCGTCAGAACGGCGCTCGGGTTTCCCGTATTTAAAGAGAATCCTGCGCCGACCCCCCCGCACCCGCTGGAGCGTTTGAACAATGGGCGACTCCCCTATTGGTGACGGGCCGCTGAGCCGAATTCGCAGAAGGGGGCCTATCTCGGGGTTGTCAAAAGTCAGAGTAACAAGGTTGTCTAACGTTATACATCGCGATCGCGTATTATATTTTATTCGATTATATACAACGACCGTCTAAGACACGCGTAATCAAAACATCGAATTGCGCGGATGCTTTAGAAACTACCGCCGAGGGCCCCGATTTGCGTGCCTTTGTATTAAAACCGAAGCGCGCAAAACACGATCAAATAGCGATCTATGACAAAGGAACGGTCGTAACATTTCTCTATCCTCATCGCCGGCAGAAGTAATAAGGATAACGGCGGAGATGGGAGAGGGAAAAAGGGTGTCGTATAACCAATTACTAAAAATACAAAGCTGTAAAATAGAATTGAAAACTGCTGAAGAGTTGAATAATAAATATGATTGGTTTCAAACGCAACAAATAAAAAGTTTGGTGGAGAATGACATTAAAACTGAAGGAATGAGATGAGAACAAACAGAAATGGGAAAAGTTCTGCTTGGAGACAATGAAAAATTAATTTCAAAAATCTATATGTTACTTTTAAAATGAAGTAGTGACATCTCAAATGATTAAGTGGGCAATTAATGTAAATAAAGAAATATATATGGAAACTTGGGGATATTTGTGGAAGAACTTTATGAAACTCTCAACGTATCATAGTATTAAAGAAAATTGTTTTAAAATGATATATAGACGGTATATGACTCCTAAGAAAATTGGCAAAGATGAATAATAAGATGCCGGACAGTTGTTGGAAATGTAAAAAACATGGAGTTTCTTTCTACCGTATGCGGTGGACTTGTGAAAGGGCAAAAAAGTACTGGCCGATGATTCAACAAGAAATTTCTAGGATCTTGGGATATGAATTTAAGAAAGTCGCAGAGACTTTTCTGTTGGGATTACAAATGGAAAAAAATTTCAAAAGAAGATAGAACTATAATTTGGTGCATGGTTTCAGATGCTAGGACATTATATGCGTAGTTGTGGATGCAAGAAAAAATACCAGAGAAATGGGGTTGGATTGTAAAAGTTATGACATTGTGTGAAATGAACGAGTTAACAAGAATTTTAAGAGGTTATGATTTAGAAGTTTTTAAGATGGAGTGGAAAATAAAAGGACATTGAACAATTTTTGATAATGATGAAGTCTTAGAAAAAAAGAAGAATGTTAATTTTCATTTTTTATTAGTTAAGGGTACCTTTAAACATTAGTACTTTAAGTAAATAGCACCGGCGGGGGTCAAGTAATGGGGGAGGGGTGGCTAGAAAGTAATATGTGGGATAGTTAAAAGATGTTATTAATGATGCAGGACATATAATTTGTTACCAAATAAAATTGTTTTAACCGTGAAACTCAGGTCGTTAGCAGGGGTTAGAACCGCAGTGCTGCGGCTTTACCACTCTGCACCACTGGGGCTCTTATTTCTCTAATTATCCGCGTGTAAATGTTTCACGGGAAGCCTGAATATAACTGAATAGCCCAATTTTGTCAGAGCTTGGAAGCCGGTAGAGGTTAGCCGTGTAACAGTAGCCTCTGCGATCTCTTACAACTGTCCAGCCCACACATTTCATGGAAACCATTGTGGTGTAGCGCTTAGTTTTTACATCCTGTTTCCCTCCCTAATCATGATACCAAGCAGCTTATCAAATGGTTTTCCCCTTTTCCATTTTATCTTCGCAACAGCGACCTTGTGAGGTAGGCTAAGGCAAGAGAGCGTGATAGGCTCAAAGTCACCAGCAATCTTGCGTGGCGGAGTCAGGATTTGAACTTGATGGTTCCAGATCCTAGTGTGGTCCTCTAATGCCTATCCTAGTTGAGAAGATTGTTCTTACATTTCAGTCTCAGCAAAAAACAAAAACAAAAAAGGGGGGGGGGGCTACAGTAAAGTAAGTAAAACACTCCACTGGCTCTAGCGGGTTAAGTGCTAAACAAGAACCTAGGAGACTTGGGTTCAAATGCAACTCACTGGGTGATATTGGCAAAAGATGAATAATAAGATGCCAGACAGATGTTGGAAATGTAAAAAAAAACATGAAGGTTCTTTCTACCGTATGTGGTGGACTTGTGAAAGAGCAAAAAAAAGCATCGGCGGATGATTCAACAAGAAATTTCTAGGATCTCGGGATATGAATTTAAGAAAGTTGCAGAGACTTTTCTGTTGGGATTACAAATGGAAAAATTTCCAAAAGAAAATAGAACTATAATTTGGTACTTGCTTTCAGATGCTAGGACATTATATGCGTAGTTGTGGATGCAAGAAAAAATACCAGAGAAATGGGGTTGGATTGTAAAAGTTATGACATGTAGTGAAATGAACGAATTAACATGAACCTTAAGAGACTATGATTTAGAAGTAATTAAGATGGAGTGGAAAAAGTTAGGACGTTGTATGCGCGGTTGTGGAAGCAAGAAAAAATACCAGAGAAATGGGATTGGATTTTAAAAGTTATGACACCGGGGTGAAATGGGCAAGTTAACATGAACCTTAAGAGACTATGCTTTAGAAGTAATTAAGATGGAGTGGAAAAAGTTAGGACGTTGTATGCGCGGTTGTGGAAGCAAGAAAAAATACCAGAGAGATGGGGTTGGATTGTAAAAGTTATGACACTGGGGTGAAATGGGCAAGTTAACATGAACCTTAAGAGACTATGCTTTAGAAGTATTTAAGATGCAGTGGAAAAAGTTCAGGAGATACGTAGAAAAAGAGTGGAAAATAAAAGGGCATTGAACAATTTTTGATAATGACTAAGTACAAGAGGGAGGAGGATATTAATTTTGGTTCTTATTAATTAAGGGTACCTTTAATATTAAGATTTTAAGTATATAACACCTGCGGGTGTCAAGTAACAGGGGGGGGGGGAGTGGGTAGAAAGTAATATATGGGATAGATAAAAAGTAATTATTAATGATGTAAGAAATTGAAATTTATTGCCATATGTTACTAATAAGACTGTTTGAAACAAAAACATTTTTCCACCCTCGGATCACAATCGTGCCAGGTTTTTTTGTTTTGGTTTTTTTAATCTTAAGAACATAAGAACATAAGAGAAGCCATGTTGGATCAGGCCAACGGCCCATCAAGTCCAACACTCTGTGTCACACAGTGGCAAAAAAAAATTATATACACACATACACTGTGGCTAATAGCCACCGATGGACCCGTGCTCCATATTTCTATCTAAACCCCTCTTGAAGGTGGCCATACTTGTGGCCGCCACCACCTCCTGTGGCAGTGAATTCCACCTACTCTTCACCTACATGGCTTCTGCAAAGGGAAGTCCTGCCTCACCAACCTTTTAGAGTTCATTGAGAAAGACTCGCCAGAGATTCCTGAGTAAACTTAGCAGTCATGGGATAAGAGGATGGGTTCTCTTTCTGATTAAAAAACTGGTTCAATGACTGGTAGTAAAGAGTGGGGATCTGTGGACAATTCTCACAATGTAGGGAAGTATGCTACGGGGTCCGATAAGGATTGGTACGGGGGCAAGACTATTTCATTTATTCATAAATGATTAGGAACTAGGGGTGAGGTGCTGGTAAGTGTAAGGTGATGGCATAGTGGGTCAAAAAAATCCCCACTTCACGTATAAGCTAATAGGGATAGAACTTGCTGTGACTGAGAGGGGGGAAAATCCCAAGTGTGTTGTGGATAGTTTGGTGAAAGTGTCAACCCTGTGTACTGCAGCGGTGAAAAAGGCAAAGTCTGTGGTAGGTATTCTTGGGAACGGGATTGAGAATAAAACAGCCTATATTGTAATGCCCCCATATAGATCTATATCGCAGCCTTGTTTGGAATAGTGTGTACAATTCTGGTCACCGTATCTCCAAAAGGACATTGCAGAGCTAGAAAAAGTACAGAGAAGGGCGGCAAAGTTGATTGGGGGGGGGGGGTTGGGGGGGGGGAGCACCTTCTCTATGAGGAAAGGCTGATGAGTGACTTTTCAGTTTAGAAAAGCGATGGCTATGTTAGGGGAGGGGGAGGGTGTGGGGTCAAGATAGAGGTTTATAAAATTATGCAAGGGGTGGAGAGAGTTGACAAACAGAACTTTTTCCCCCTTTCAAAATACTAGAACTCAATACAACGAGGCTGATAGCATATTCAGGGTGGACAAAAGGAAATACTATTTTACACAGAGAGTGATTAAAATGTGGAATTCGCTCCTCTCTCTGCACCCTTGGTTCATCAAGGAGATCAGTTCCTAGGCTGCCCGTGACCCACAACCCCCTCTTCTCCCTAAAGCAGCAACGATAAGCTCTTCTTTTTCTTATAGAATCCTAGGCAACCTCCTACTGCCGGGGCCCTGTTCGTTGCTCAAGTAACCCCCAGACAGCTCCTTGGAGTGCTAACAGGTGGAGGATGCTGACGATGGAAAAAAGTTGTATTGTGTGCCAAGATATTAAGTGAGCTGCATGGCTCAGAAAAAAGTCCCAGATCTTCTGATGTTAAGAGTTCCATCAAAAGCAAATGAATGCCTACTTGAATACAATTAAAGGCTCAGATCCTGATCTTGGTGGAACCATATCAAAAATCACCAAAGTTGGCAGTAAATATTTGTGTTGTCAACAATACTTGGGGAACATGGGGTGAATGCACATTTAACAGGGCATGTAGAACTAAAATCATTTAAAACACTGCTTACTGTTGCTTGTTTTTATTTAAAATTTTATTTTATCTACATATTGGACACAGTCAGAGTATATCCACAAAAAAACCAATGGGCATTCTGTAACCTGTGTGTTTCTATACATGTCAGAAAATCCTATCTTTGTTTATATTTAAAATAACCTAAATTGTATATCTCTGTCCTGCTTTTGCATTTTTCTTAAGTCTACATTTTTCTGCACTTCACAGCCATAAAACCCCTTGACCTCTTAGGACCATTTTTGGGTCAAATACTATTCTCACAATTAGCCCGTACATAAATTTGGTGGAAAAGCTATTTTAAATCACAGACCATAAGAACAGGAAATTTATTGCGTGAGAACCTAATTTCATCTGTTTATTTTGTCCGGGGGGGGGGGGGGTCTAAACTGTGTCAGCATTAAATAATTTGCTAAAATTCTTGCCGTCTCTCACAGGGTGAATACCTCCCTAGGTATGATATACATTTCACAGCCATAAAACCCCTTGACCTAGAGCATTGACCTTGCAGGTCAAATACTTTTCTCTCACAATTAGCCCATAAATAAAATAAATGGCAAAAGCTATTTTAAATCACAGACCATAAGAACAGGGAAAAAATGCTCTTGGCATTGGATGTACAAGGATTCTAAAATATATTTTTTACTGTGGATGTATAAATGTATGTATATATATTCTGTTTAATGAGGAAAGTGTGGTCTGGGGCAGTTGTCCCCTTTTTGATTTCTTTTTTAATGAGGAAATTGTGGGGGAGGGGCAGCTGTCACTTTTTGATTTCTGTTTGATGAGGAAAGGGATGTCCCTAATTCTTCTCACCAGATGCAAAGCAAAGAGGTGCTCCTTCAGCAGCCCCTGCAGCATCATGCTCAGGTCTTCTACTGCATTTAGCTGCAGAGTCTGAAAGGGAGGAGGGAGACAATGCGCAGGGTGCTGAATTGCCTCCCCGCCCAAAGAAGTCCACCCTGTCTCTCTCCTCCTGGAAGGAGGCCCGCAGATTCAGGATCAAAGAGGGACACCATTTCCTTGGCCTCTTCCTGCTCTCCCCATTGCTGCACTTCAGATGCCCAGATAAGGCGCAGCCATGGGCACCACCAGAAAGGCAGGCATGTTTGCCACACTCTCCACAAGGCAAGTGGCATTTTGTCTACTTGGGCTCCCATTCCAGAATTAGCTGTGATGAGCTCCTCGGCTCAGAGAAGGCTGGAATTTGCTGGCAAGATAGAAGGATAAGCATTAGACTCTGTGCTATAGGAGAGGGCTAATCGCCCAGCCCTCAAGGGCCACTAACGGGGCCACCTCCACTCCCTCCTCAGGTCCAGAACTGACAAACACCTGGTACAGATAGTGGTATAGCTGTGAGCACGGAATTACAGCCTCCAGATGCACCACTCCTCGTTGGAGAGCAGGGTTCAGCCTGAGGCCCTCTGTCTGGTGTCTTCCTGGCATGAGGTCAGCTGCAGCAGTGACCTCAGGGAGCCTTCCCCTCCTGCCAGGCATCTCTCCATTAGGCCACTTCTGCTCATCCTCCCGCAACCCCAGCACCGGCTGCTTTACCCTCTCCTTACAGAGCTCCCCCCTACCTTGGACTGCTGGGCACGAAGGTCTCCTCAACCAACGATATACCCATGGCCCTCATGGCCAGGAGGAACTTGACCTCGATTCCAAAGGAGTCCAGCATGATGTCCTGGGAGAGGCAAAAGAGGGGAGGGGAGGGCTGCTCCTGCCCCACATTCCCGCCTTCCTCCCACTCTCAGCCTCCCTCATGCAGACTCTGGCCTCTTTGGCATCCCGCAGACCTGCCCCTCCTTGGAGCAGGACTCTGCTTTTCGGAGGCAGCAGAGAATGAAGAAATCAGTCAAAAGTCAGCCCACCATAAGCACCACCGAGTATAAAGCAACAGAACAGCAGGCGGAGAAAAAAACAGGACCTTTACCCAGTCCAGTCCCTTCATCTCCCCCCTCCCCTCCCCCACACCACCTTCCTAGCAAGAGGCAGGACCTGAGTCTTGTTGCAGGCTGGGCAAGAGTCAGGCTGTTAGCTGGGCAAGGAGAGCTGTAGAGTCCTTGAGACATGGGACTAGAGTTGCCAAGTCCAATTTAAGAAATATCTGGGGACTTTGGGGGTGGAGCCAGGAGGCATTGGGGGCGGAGCCAGGAGGCATTGGGGGTGGAGCCAAGATCAAGGCTGTGACAAGCATCATTGAACTCCAAAGGGAGCTCTGGCCATCACACTGAAAGGGCCATCACTTTTTCAATGCCTTCCTTCCATAGGAAATAATGAAGGATAGGGGCACCTTCTTTTGGGGCTCATAGAATTGGACCCCCTGATCCAATCGTTTTGAAACTTGGGGGATACTTTGGGGAGAGGCACTAGATGCTGTACTGAAAATTTGGTGCCTCTACCTCAACAAACAGCCCCTGCAGAGCCCCAGATACCCACGGATCAATTCTCCATTATTTTCTATGGGAATAAATCTCCATAGGGAATAATAGAGTTCCCAGCAGACATTTCCCTCCCCCCCCCGCTTTCTGACGACCCTGAAGCGGGGGGAGGGCCTCCAAACCAGGGGATCCCCTGCCCCCACCTGGGGATTGGCAACCCTACATGGGAGAGGGCAACCTAGTACCAGCAGCCTCTTAGATATTGCTTGAAATGGGCTGGTCCCCATTCCTGAAGGGGCTCTGAAGAAGTGGAACTGAAGATGGACACAGCCTCCCTGGCTAGGCTGCCAGCCTCAAGGTGGTGGCTGGAGATATACCACTATTGCAGCTGATCTCCTGGACAAAGTGCTGTGCAAGGTGGCCTCAATGGCATGACACCCCACTGAAGTAAAAAAAATCCACCATCCTCGGGCTCCACCCCCCAGATATCCAGATATTTCCCAGATGGAGTTGGCAACCCGACCCCTGGCCCTGAAGGGCAGCCTGGCTTGGCTGGACTGGGCAGGCTCTGGCTGTCCTGCCCTCCCCCCAGCATCTTCTGGGGACTGCACTGAAGGCCACTCAGAGCAAAAAGCAGAATTCATACCCACAGAGAGTCTGGAGGGGAATCTCCCTCCAAGATGTGCTCAGGGGCCATCAAGGAAGTGTTCTTAATCAGGGTGACTGGCACTGTGGGTAACAAATCTCCTGTTCTGCAGGCACCCTCTGGCAGGGCAGCCATCAGCTATGGCAGGACCTCTGTTCGCCTGGCCTGGCTCCTGAGCCCTTCCGTGGGACATGGCGTTGGACGCCACTGGAATGAGAGAACTCCAAAGTTCTGAGTGGGACCAAAGAGTTTCCTTGGGACTGAGATGCCTTGAGATCTGCCACGAGATTGGACATTGCCCTGGGCTCTTGAGGAGGTCCCTTGTGCTGTGGGGGCTTACCTTAGTACTGCTGCTGAGGTAGTCGGCAATGATCTCAGCAGGGTCCCCATCTTCCCATTGGCTGCATGCTGTGAAGCTAGGGAGAGAATATAGGGATGCCATCATGTTTCTTTCCCGCTTCCTAGGCTCCATTTGGCCGACTGCATAAAAGAGTGTGGAGCAACAAGCATCTGAAAAAAGGCACAAAGATCAATGTTTACAAAGCGGTTGTGATGACAACCCTCATCTACGGCTCCGAATCGTGGGTTTTATACTGTCATCACCTGCGACTCCTTGAGCACTTTCATCAGCGCTGCCTTCGCACCATCCTCAACATCCACTGGAGTGACTTTGTGACCAACACTGAAGTCCTCAAGCAGGTGGAGGTTACAAGCATCGAGGCACTGCTGTTGAAGACGCAGCTGCGCTGGGCAGGGCATATTTCCAGGATGGAAAACCACCGCCTTCCCAAGATTGCCCTGTATGGCGAACTTTCCACCAGCCATCGAAATAGAGGGGCACCAAAGAAGAGGTACAAGGACTCCCTGAAGAAATCCCTTGGTACCTGTTGCATCAACCATCACCAGTGGTCTGACCTAGCCTCAGATCGCAAAGCATGGAGGCACACCATCCACCAGGCTGTCTCTTCCTTTGAGAACGCACGCATAGCTGGTCTTGAGGACAAAAGGAGATTGAGGAAGAATCGCACTGCTACAGCACCAACCCCAAATCAGACTTTTCCCTGCAGCCACTGTGGCCGGACCTGCCTGTCCCGCATTGGTCTTGTCAGCCACCAGTGAGCCTGCAGCAGACGTGGACTACTGCACCTTTCTTAAATCTTCGTTCGCGAAGTCAAGCCGAGAGAGAGAGGCTCCTAAAGAACATAAGAACATAAAAGAAGCCATGTTGGATCAGGCCAATGGCTCATCCAGTCCGACACTCTGTGTCACACAATGGCCAATATATATGTTTGTGTGTATATATGTATATGTACACACACACACACACATATATATATATACACTGTGGCTAATAGCCACTGATGGACCTCTGCTCCATATTTTTATCCAATCCCTCTTGAAGCTGGCTATGCTTGTAGCCGCCGCCACCTCCTGTGGCAGTGAATTCCACATGTTAATCACCCTTTGGGTGAAGAAGTACTTCCTTTTATCCATTTTAACCTGACTGCTCAGCAATTTCATTGAATGCCCACGAGTTCTTGTATTGTGAGAAAGGGAGAAAAGTACTTCCTTCCCCATGAGCCCTTTCTGTCTGGCCTGCAGATTGATGATGGAATTGAAGGGACTGCTTCAGTGGCCCTGAGGGATGGTCTCCACCAACGTTCCCTCTAAGCTATGGAGTCTTGTGAGCAAAAATTCTATTTTGTGAGCTACTGGCATTAAAGTTGTGAGCTACTGCATAGTTTGCTCTGGGGCCATTTTTCCTGAGCTAAGACAAAAATGTATGAGCCATAGGCTAAAAATCTGTGAGCTGGCTCACACTAACTCAGCTTAGAGGGAACTCTGGTCTTCACCCAGAGGTTGGCTGGGGGAACACCTCTCTGCCAATCTCTTTGGCTTTTGGTATGATAGGCCACACTACTCTCTGAGGTCCTTCAGTTCACCTTGTGGGTGCTTTCACTCCCTCTTACCCTACAGAACTCAGAGGGTGATGACCCACTTCCTGGGCCTAGCGAGGTGAAGGTCTGCCAGGGGACAGGTGTCAAACATCGATATTTCTCAATAATCAAGCTTTTGTTCTTTTAATCAAAAGCTGCTTTATTGTAAAACTCCATAGCTTATCCAAGGACGGACTCCTTGGAAGTAATGACATACACAGAATTGAATAGTTACTTATAGGAAAACTTCAAAAGGAAGGCATACAGATAACTTCAAAAGGATAACATACAGATGCAATTTGAGTCACGGGTTCAAAGACTACTACTCTTTTATGGCTAAGGAATGTAAGCTAATAAAAAACATCTCCCTTTCTCACACTTTCTCTGAGAGCCGATAAGACTTGGCTGTGTGAATCTGGGGGAGAGGCACTTTACACAGTTGCTGCAAGGTTAACCTAAACGTCCTGGGTCCAGATGGATTTATTATGCACTCTTTTGTTGTATAGTGTTTGGTGGTGGTGGGGAGAATAGGCCATGGTGGTGTTCTGCTTTATATCTGGCCTGTCTATTAGGTACCTAGAAATAGCATACTTGACAACAGGCTCTTGGGAAGGGAGACAGGGACAGTCCTCTCCCAGCCAAGCCGGTCCTTTCCAGAACAAGGCGTCCCTAGGAGGAAAGGCAGCCATACTGAGGACTCTCCACTGGCCCAAATCTGGGGGCCAGTTTCAACCACTTGTGCTTGCATCGTTCCACAGGGCCTGCAAAACAGTGCTCTTCTGCCAGGCATCTGCTACCCAAGCTCAATGACAACAGACACTAAACCATCTGGCCCCATAACAACAGATCTATCTGGCACACCTCAAATGCACAATTGCGACTTTAGGACCTATTCTTCTCTGAGATTCAAATAGCACCCAATATTGTTTATGTTTTTAATTATTCTGTATTTTAATATTTTTATTATTGAGGTTTATATTGTTACTGGTTATGTGGCGCAACGGTGAGTGCAGTGGCAGTAGAGGGTGTGGCATTGAGTCCCTTCAAGTGCACCTGCCGCCATCCTGCCACATCGCCCCTTCCCTGCCACCTACAGGTAGGCAATGAGGTGGAGGAGGGAGGCAGAGAGGTGGGCAGCAAGGGAAAAAGTGGCAGCAGTGGGGAAGGGGCACTGGGGGTAGCGTGGCATGTGCAGGGAGGGGGAGGCATACCTGCTGGCTGCCCAAGGCCAGGTAGCACCCTAGACAGCTATCTATCTGACCCACTGGGACACACTGGCCCTGCCTGGAGCATCTCTTCACCTGCAGGCTGATGCCAGGGCTCTCCCTGGGCCAAAGGGGCAACTTTGGCCCTTTTGAAGACGGCCTGAAGGCATTGAAGGCTAGAAGAGAGCAGAGGGAACATGATGAGCAGACCCTGAAGACCCTTCTGGATCTCATCCACTTGCTCTGGGCTTGGCACCATTGTGCTGGCCTCTTGATCAGCAACAGCAAGCCACTGGCTGGAACCCCTCCCTCCATTGGCAGTTTGGGGGCTGTCTAACTGTGCTGGCTTTCTCTCTGCACAGAGGGCAAAGTTTTCCTCACACGTGAGAGCAGGAAGCCTGCATTCCAGTCCCAGGGCACAACCCTCCTCCCTTTCACAGCTGTCTGCCTGCCTTTTTCCCAGCACGTCCTCCTGCTGCTTCTAGTTTAGGAACCTTCCCTCTTGCATATCACTTGTATTGGGGGCAACTTCCAAGCTACTCATAAAAACCTGGGACTTTCCAGAGACTCTCAATCATTATTTCAGAGTGCAAAGTTCTTCACAACTACAGTCATCCAAACAGCAGCCATGTGAGGTAGGCCAATATTAACTATGGCTGGATCTCTAGCCAGCCCAAGCAGGCCTCACTCGCCTGGGGCTCTCCTTTCTTGTGTTGGGTTGCTTTTGGCTGGTGGGGGGTGGCATATGCTAATGACTTATGCTAATGAGCTCCACCACCTATTTTTCTACAAAACGACCCCTGACTATACTATAATATGAAATAAAAATATAAATAATTTAAGCATAAATCTCTCTGTATATAAAAGGCAAGCTTTGTTGCTAATGACTCACCTCGCCTTCCATTGGCTGAGCTGCATGTCACTCAATCTCAATGGAGAGCAACTCCAAACTCCAATCTCAATCATTATTTCAGAGTGCAAAGTTCTTCAAAACTACAGTCATCCAAACAACAGCCGTATGAGGTAGGCCAATATTAACTATGGCTGGATCTCCAGCCAGCCCAAGCTGACCTCGCTCACCTGGGGCTCTCCTTTCTTGTGTTGGGTTGCTCTTGGCTGGTGGGGGGTGGTTTGACAGGCAAGGTTTGGGCTGCTGGGGAAGCTATCTTTGCCAACAACTCACTTTTCCCTCAGTGGCTGTTGCTAGGCAGCCATAGTATTCCAAGCTTGGTTCCGTAAGTAAAAGGAGGGGAGAGGAGATCAGTTCCCCTGGAGAAAATGGCAGCTTTGCAGAGTGGACTCTGTGTCATTATACCCTGCTGAGGTCACTTCCCTCCTGCTTTGGCCCCCACTGTGAAGGAAGACTGTACTTTTCCTAGGCAGAGGCTGCAGGGAGGGGGGAGGAGATGAAAAGCTGAAGTCAGATCACTTCTCCTATAGAAAACAGCCACCCTGAGGTGCATACTCTAAGGTATACCATACACAACCAGGCCAGATCAGAAAAGACAGTTCACATCACAAAAACATGCTGATGCTAAATGTTGCAAGGCCAAATATAACAGGAATGCGGCAACAACACACAAAAGGAATGCTGAGTTTCAACGTCTGTGCGATCATTATCATGCTATGATGCCACAGCAAATTGATGCTGAGTGTCCAAGGCCGGGGCACTCACCCAGAGCCTCTTCCTACAGCCTGCTGTATTTATGCTCACAACGAGCCTTATTCCTAGTATAAATATAATAATGTAAACTTGCCTTTATATATAATATAATAATATAAATGATATAAAGATAATAATCATCATCATAGATCAAAATGGGTAGCTGTGTTGGTCTGTCTGTAGTAGTAGAAAGGAGCCAGAGCCCAGGAGCACCTTCAAGACTAACAACATTTGTGGTGGGGGAGGAGCTTTTGTGAGTCACTGTGCTCACTTCTTTGAATACAAAATTTGTGGCCGGGTCTGAGAGGTACTGCTCATCTGAAGAAATGAGCCATGACTGATGAAAGCTCTTCCCCTGTCACAAATTTTGTTATTCTTGAAGGTGCTGCTGGACTCTGGCTCTTTTCTAATAACAATCCTAATAGTGAAATAAAACAGAATATTGAAAAAGAAAGAAACAATCCAAAGCTAACTCTCCACAATTCTCCATATCACAAGCACAAGCTCTGTCAGTGCCTCTCATACACCCACAGGACTCTAACTTTGTTCTACCCACAGGACTGTTCAAGGACATTTTACATATCCAAGATTAAAGCTACCAGACTGGAAGGCTGAAAAATGAGAACTAAGCATTGAATGTGAGCCTTTCCTGGGCACCCCACTCTGCCATCCTGTTCTCCTCCTTCGCCCAAAGAGAGACTCTGAGGCAAAGCCCGTCTCCTCAGACAAGGGTGGCCCTAACCTGGTCTGAAGGGAAATGGCAGTTTAGCTGCTTTTGTGTACCTACCCCCCCACTCCCATTTCCTCTAAAGGTTTTAAGGTCACTGATTGGCTGTTACCATGCCCACTCTTTGAACATTCCAGTCAGGATTCAAAGGTGATTGGTAGCTGGTGGGAAAGGGCAGGACTTTGACTCATCTGTCACAGCTTAGTAGAGCAGTGCTCTGTTTGGGACGACAATGAAAATAAAGGGACGTATTTGTAATGGTCCTTGCTTAAATTTCTCCTCAGATATTTGGGAACTCCAAATTTATCTCATTGCTGCAACAGAACCTAATAATGAAAAATCTTCCACATTTTTTTTAATGTTCAAAAGTTAGACAACAGTGGTGTGCATTGTTTGCCATGGCTTGATTTTGTATTCCTTCTCTTCAGGGCTTTTTTTCTGAAAATGAAACAGAAACACATGAGTGCCCCTCATTAACATAAACATGTTATTAAAGAATTAACAGCTCAATCCAGACATACGTGGCGGCCGGCCGCTCGGGCGTGGGCAGATCTATGGCGCCGCTTGTTGGCTTCCAAAGTGGAGATGTTATGCCATGCTTGGAGGGGGAAGAGTGGCCCGACGAGCGAGAGAGAACCCATCGCCATGGTGATTCTGCCCAGGCGCATGCCATTGGCCCACTGCCAAGGTGGGCGTGGGGGAGGTGCAGGCTCATGCAGGACCACGGGATTGGCCAGCCCATTGCACGTGACTGGGTGAGGGGGTGGAAAGCCCGCACCTGAGAGGCCGTCAATCCCCCCACTCCCTCTCGCTGACAGAGACTCTGCCAATGGCAGGCTGGTGGGCAGAGGCATGCGCGGACAAACAGGAAGTGCCAAGTGCAGGAGTTCCCTGTTCTAGACAGCGGCTGGAATGTGTGTCAGGAAGCAGCCAGACCAAGTCCGAAAGACACCCCCTGGAGCCTACCCCCCCCCCCCGGTGTTGCCCTGCTGCCGCCCCCTGCTATGTGCAAGGAACTACTCCCCTGGAGGCAGCAGAACTCAAGAGTGCGAGCCACTGGGCATGCATCCACTTCAGCACCTCCTCTCTAAGTGCCCAGCGCACAACAGCACTGTGCGGTCAAGTAGGTCATCAGCCCAGGCAGGCTGAGGGGAGGCACCCCCCTCCCCTCTCCAGCCACGTGGTGGGCAATGTGGTGGGTCATAGTCCATTCCCCCCCCAAGAACCAAGTCTGCCCACCCACCCTGGAAGAGCAGGCTGCATTTTAGCTGTACGCTCTCTTAAAGGGACAGTCTCTGACCCACCTCCCCTCATTGGGGCAGCTGTCACACACAAACCCTGCCCTTCCAGGGGTTGGGAATGTGGCAGAGGGCAGACCAAGGGAAGGGAGCAGGCTGCAGCACAGGGGAGTGGGCTCAGCAAATGCCCCCTGCTGGAGCCCACTGCTGCGTTCAAGTGCCAGAGATACTCGCACACCGAGCGGTCAAGAGCGAGGAGAGGGGGAGGATGGGGGGTGGGACAGTGGAATTTACCCCGCCATGGGCGACAGTCCTTGCATGCAGAGCCTCCGGGAGCCCGGAATCTATGGAGACCTGGAAACAAGAGCAGTTAGCCCCAAAGGAGAGACCTCTCTCTCCCCCTTGCAAGTCAAAGATACTGTCAAAACAACCACACGGTGCAAAACCCATCACCAATGTGCCTGCCTGTCCCTCATTCTAAGTCTGTATGGCTGAGAGCTCGCCAGCAGATCTTCCCACCATGCGAACCTGTCCCTAACAACTGAGTTGTGCGAGGCAGAGCAGAAGTATTTCTAGGAGGTGGGGGCCGCGATTGGGTGCCAGGGAGGGGGCTCACCAGGCTGAGGTGTGAAGGTATTGGTGAGGCAATCATGCCACTCCCTAAGGGGTTTGTGAGCTTCCGCAGCGACGGGGGCGACCTTTGTTTTTGGTTTCAACGAGTGCCTATGGGACATGCCGCTATTTTTGCAGGTGTGACATTGCGCTTCTAGGGGGGGGGCGTGTCAGGAAGCTGCTCAGGAAGCCGCCTAAGCCTGGCCGCACCCCCAACTGCTCAGGAAGCCGCCTAAGCCTGGCCGCACCCCCAACTCCACCCCCTCCTCCACCTGAACGCCGCGTTCTACCTCACTTTCACCCACACTCGGACGTAGCCCTCAGGTGCTGCTGCCCTCGGGCGGAGTGGCGCTCGGGCAGCCCCCCGCCCACGTAACTTTCCTCCACTGTGGCGGCGCCGGTCGTATGTCGGTGCACACCCTTCCTGCACCCACGTAGTGGCTTGTCTGCTCCCAAAAGACTTTCCAGCCCCCCTCCCTCTGGATTGTGCTGTTTGTTTCCATGAAGAAGTTTTGGAACTCTGTTCCGCTGCATTCCCCCCAAGAAAACCCCCCTGCTTCCATTCATTTTAGTCTTTTCCCTTCTCTTACTTTACTACTATGAATGTGTGCATTGCAAGAACATCACTGAAAGAATACCAGCATGGTGAAGTAGTCCAGCTGGCACAAGCTGGTCTAGGAAGTTCATGGTTCACATGCAGGAGATCCCAGGTCCAATCACTGCATCTCTAGCTAAAGAATAGCAAAAAGAAGGGCTTTTTATGGAAAAAGAGCTGCCTAAACTCTCAAGAAGGATATGAAGGAGAAACATATGGGTGCCCCTCATAAACTTTTTAAACTTTTTAAAAAATTTGTTTCCACAAAGAGGTTCCATAACTCCATTCCACTGCATCTCCCCAGAAAAGAAGCCCTGGCAAAAAGAACTGGGCAAGATCATCTTTGGTGCCTGAAACCTGGAGAACTGCAGCCAATCGGTGTAGAGAATACTGAGCAAGATGGTCTACTCAGCATGATTGTTATAAGGCAATTGGCCTTATAACAATTGTATGCTACAATTATACCTTCTGAACTCTGGATCGGTAGTCTATGTACCTACTAAACATTTATTTACCTTATAAATTTAAAATATTTATTAGCCACCTGAAGGAGGCTTATGACAGTAATAGCATGCATTAAAAACACTAAAAACATAAAACCAAAAGATTAAATCAGAATTAGGACTGTTCTGATTAAGGGAAAGGAAAGGTCCCCTGTGCAAGCACCAGTCGTTTCCAACTCTGGGGTGACGTTGCTTTCACAACGTTTTCACAGCAGACTTTACACAGGGTGGTTTGCCATTGCCTTCCCCAGTCTTTTACACTTTCCCCCCAGCAAGCTGGGTACTCATTTTACCTACCTCAGAAGGATGGAAGGCTGAGTCAACCTCGAGCCGGCTACCTGAAAACCCAGCTTCCACTGGGGATCGAACTTGGGTCTTGAGCAGAACTTAGGACTGCAGTACTGCAGCTTTAACACTCTGCGCCACAGGACTCTTATTCCAATTCTAATTAAACACAGTGCTAAATAAAACTCTCTTCAGCTGCCTCAAAAAGATCAAAAGTGAGAGGCTAGGCACACCTCCCAGAGGATACTATTCTGGAATTGTGGGGCTGCCACTGAAAAGGCCCTCTCTCTTGTGCCCATCCAATGACCATCTTTGACTGATGGGACTCTCCCTGTGATCTTAATTTCCAAGCAGGAACATATGGGAGAAGATGGTCCTTCAGATACCCTGGTCCCAAGCAATGTAGGGCTTTAAAGGTCAAAACCAACACATTGAATTGGATTCAGGAGTGGATCGGTAGTCAGAGTAATATCAGGGTCACCTCCTCCCAATAGCTGGGCCTAACCAGGAGTCTAGCCACAATGTTCTGCTCTAGCTGCAGCTTCCGAACTCTCTTCAAGGGTAGCCCCACATACAATGGATTGCAGTAGTCTAATCTAGATGTAACTAAGGCATGGATCACTGTGACTAGATTTGACTGATCCAAGAATGAATGCAGCTGATGCTGTGCAAAAGCACTGCAGACCACAGCTCTTTTCCGTGGGGGAATGAAGTGGAATCGAATTTCGGAACCTGTTTGTAGAAACAAGATTCTCAAAAAATGTTTCAAAGTTCATGAGAGGCACCCGTGTGTTTCTCCTTCGTTTCCCTCTTGAGAGTTCTGTCACCTCTTTTTCGAGGGGGAAAAAAAACCCTGCCGCAGACCACCACAGCCTCCAGGTTTTCTAAGGTGCCCACTGTGTCCTGTCGCACTCCCAAGCCGAATAAACGTTCCCCCATTGAATTTGTCCCCCAGTACCACTAATACTCACTTTAAAAAACAAAACAAAACCCTTGACTTTCTATTCAATTCCGTGTGCAAACGAGGCATCGGGAAAAGAGCCCAGGCCTGCAGAAGTGTCACTAGAAGATTTGCATGTCAGGTTTCCTCCCAAGAGCTGAACAGTCAAGTGCTCAAGCTGTCCTTCATGAGCAATTGCAGGAAAGATAATCAAGTCAGCCACTTGCTAATTTATTGGACATGACACTCGGGCAGCAGGAGCCTTCTTTGTGCCTCGGGGGTCTGGCAAGAGAGAAACAGCAGCTGGAAGCCGTGATGGAGGAGACCTCGTTCAAGTTCCTGCCTGGCCACCCTTTCTTTCACTGCTCGCACAAAGATTCCAAACTCTTCTGCTTCCCTGCATTTTCCCAACTGCCTCAGGAGTCTTTATCCTGAGCATATGTAAGAAACTCTGGGCGTTCAGCCATCCTACACACGGTGATTTTTGTTCTGTATCCAGGAACACCAGGAGATGATTCTGACTCCGCTAAGCCTCCAGCGTACAATTGCAGGAGCTGGAAGTTTAACAGCGTAGCAGATCAATCTTGATACTGATCAATCTGAATGCCACTCTTGCCATTTATATTCTCCATCCTCTTCCTTCACAGAACCCATTACCATAATCTATTCTGCATGGGTTTCACAGACTAATATAAGATGTGGTTGCCTTTTCTCCTGGACCCCAGTGTACCACAGAGAACACATTCTCCCTAGGTCCCTTTTGTAAGTAAACAGTAGAAACCAAGAAAAGGACCATAGAAACAGAGCTGGAACTTCTGGAAGGCGCCTCAAGAGTTATCTTTTCCAAACCCCCGAGTAACACAGGAAATTCTCCTTCAGCTCCCCCAGTGACCACTGCTTTATGCCCAGAGGAAAGCAAAAAAAACCCAGGGTCCCTGACCAAACTGGCCTGGAGAAAAATTGCTGACTGACCCCAAAGTGGCAGTCAGCATTTCCCGGGGCATGTAAGGAAGGGCCACGAGAACTAAGCACTGATGCAACCCTTCCTGCCCTCCTAAGTTCACAGAATCAACATTGCTGTCAGATGGCCATCTAGCTTCTGCTTAAAAACCTCCACAGGAGGAGAGCCCACCACCTCCCAGGAAGCCTGTTCCGCTGAGGAATTACTCTAACTGTAAAAAGTTCTTCCTAATGTTTAGCCAGAAACTCTTCTGATTTAATTTCAATCCATCGGTTCTGGTCCACCTTCTGGGGCAACAGAAAACAACTCTGGTCCATCCTCCATGCGACAGCCCTTCAAGTACTTGAAGATGGCTATCATATCACCTCTCAATCATCTCCTCTGCAGGCTAACCATACCCAGTTGCTTCAACCTTTCCTCATAAGACTTGGACTGATTTAACTCTAGGGCTTGTTCCAGGCAGAGAGCCCTTTTGCCCCTGATGTTTCTCTCCATTTTTGCACGAGCTGCCATGGAGCTGCGAGTTGGCGTGTCGCTTTCCTGCAGCAAGCAGAAACCGCTTGTAAGAGGATCTTGCTTGCTGCGGGGAAGTGGCACACCAACTCGCAGCTCCGTGGCAGCTTGTGTGAAAATGGAGAGAAGTGCCGGGAGAAAAAGGGCTCTCCACCCGGAACAAGGCTAGTGCAAAATTGGTCTTGGTTTCCAGACCCCTCACCATTTTTGTTAAAAACATAGAGCTGGAAGGGACCTCAGGGGACATCTAGTCCAACCTCCTGTGCAATGCAGGAATTCACACCTCCCTCCCCCACTCCCCCTATACTGGCTTACAGGCTCTGAGCATCAAGTTTCAGAAGCCAGGCAGGGTGGGGTCATTCAGTCCGAAGTCAGAGTTCCAGAAGTTGGCTAGGCAAGGTCATTCAGTTCGAGGTCAGGCTTCCAAGAATTAGGCAAGGCAGAGTTGGTGGCTTAGTGTCTATCGGACTCATAGCATCAACACCTAATAGCCTCTCTTGGCTGGTTTTTATAGCCCCATGCCTAAGGGTCATGCTTGCAGTCAGATGCTCAGAAGCAATCCTGCAATTACTCATCCCTGTCATCAGCAAGCAGTAAGCATCAGGTCAGGAGGCATGCACTATGCCTTCTTGCCTGTAGTTTTGATCTCAACCTCTGTCTACAGTTCTTAAAGGGTGTAGAATATACTGATGGGCTGGGAACAGCTGCTCTGCACCAGCTGTTGACTGTGAATTCTGACAAGCCTGCAGCTCATTCTCTTGTAGGTCAATTTCTGTAAATTCAAGGCTGGCTACATGGGGCTCCTCTTCTCCTGAGTAATACTTGCTATTGCTGAGCCCTGGCTGACTCATGACACTGCCAGTGACCCCCTGCTCTATACCCAGAGAAAGGTAAAAAAACCCCTACAGAATCCCTAGGCCAATTTGGCCTGGAGGAAAATTCCTTCCTGACTCCAAAGTGGCGACCAACATTACCCTGGGCATGTAAGAAGGGGCCACGAGAGCTGAGCATTGGCACACCCACAATTCCCAAAATGAGCATTGCTGTCAGGTGCCCATCTAGCATCTGATTAAAAATATGTAGAAGAGAGCTCACCACCTCCTGAGGAAGCCTGTTCCCCCAAAGAGCCACCCTAACTGGCAGAAAATTCTTCTTAATGTTGAGCCAAAAAGTCTTCTGATTTAATTTCAGTCCATTGGTTCTGGTCCCACCTTCTGGGGGAACATAAAACAACTTTGACCCATTCTCTATATGACAACCCTTCAAATGCTTGAAGATAGGCAGCTCTCACATGACCTCTCAATCATCTCTTCTGTGGACTAAACATACTCGCCTCTTTCAACTTTTCCTCATAGGACTTGGTCTCCAGATCCCTCACCATCTTTGTTGCCGTTCTCTGGACACATTCTAGATAGTACCTTTGGTCAACCAGAGAGAAGACAGAGAGAGAGAGAGATGCCGTTTTCGCACTTAGCGTTTGCTCCCCTTATTCCTCGGCGCAATTATGTCCGGATCATTTTCCTCGTTTTCACACATTGCCTCTTTAGTGGAGTCGCTTTCCATGAAGCCCCGGCTCAAATTGTTTTTGCACTAGCATCGACTTGAGTTCGATGCCCTGTCAATCATTTTTTTTAAGCGCAAGTCGAATTGCGTAACAATGTAACAACGTAAACCGCATCACGTGTGCCGCTTCTGCTTATGGAGTGGCTGCAGCTGTAGTATCCTCCACAGCCCTTTATGTATTAACAGAAGCATTCACAGTGGAGAATCCCAGCACTAGATTCCCCCCCCCAACACAAATTCCAGAGTTGCATGTGTGTGTGTGTGTATGTGGCAGCTTCTTCCTTTCCCAGCCTCGCTCCCTCCCGGGTGGTGAAGCTGGGATTTCCTCCGCGCTCTTCCCCCTCCCCGGCTGGCGCTTGCAGCCGCAACGGGGACCTGACTGACTCCTGCTGCCAGAGCTCCCCCGCCGCCCCATTCTCTCCTTCCCCTTCTGTGGCGCGTGTGAAGAACGAGCTCACGTCTGTTTTCTAACCGAGCGGAATGTAGCCAGGGAGGAGAATGCAGGACTCCAACTTCCCATTTTATACATGGCGATTTTGTGCAGGTCCAGAAATGCTGGTGGCACAGCTGAGGGAGGCATTGCCTTTTTAAAACACAGACACATGAACGCTTTGGCCCACGCCGGCACTAGATTTCCCCCCCCCCAACAATGTATAATGTATAATGCAATTTCGAAAATGCGAAATAACGCAACAGCGGAAAAGCAACCTCACATACCCGCCGCTTCAGGAGGGTTTTTTTTTTCTATTTGTTAATTTCGAAATATTGCTATTACGCAAGAAAGATGAAGTTTAAAAAAAAATGGCCGTGCGGGCACTTTTGGGAAGCGCCGTGAACGGCTGATGATTGGCCAAGGGGGTGGATGGGGTGGGAGGACGGAAAGGGAGAGGGTGACGCCCACAAAGCAGTCGATCCGGCGTGGATGGATTTCCCACAGCAAACTCCGAGGAGTGGATCCGGTGTGGATCCGGAGGTTTTCAAAAACTCCGGAAGGAGGTGGATCTAGATACTCCGGCGTGAAACCCCTGCAGCACCGGAGCAAGACGCAGCGCCGGAGCAACAGGTGCGAAAACCAGGAAAAGATCCGGAGGTAAATGGGGTGCTACGCCGGAGTAAACGCTAGTGCGAAAACGGCCAGAGAGAGAGAGAGAAGAGACTGGATTTATACTCTGCCCTTCATTTGGTGTCTCAGAGTGGCCTCCATTTCTCCTGGGCCAGCACTCATACCTGCATATAAGGTATAGCAATGTTTTCAATCAAATAGGATGCTAGACTATAAGAAATAGGATGCTAGACTATAAGAAATAGGATGCTAGACTATAAGAACTTTTGGTCTGACTCAGCAGGGCCTTTTGAATGTTCTTAAAGAGGTCCTGAGCATGTGCAGAGTGTTTCTCCCATCCCATGGAGTCAACAAAAGGAGCCCACACATCCAGCCCCAGTGCTGGGGATTCTGCCATCCCAGGCAGAACCCTGCCCCCTCCCCAGACTCTAAACATGTGTGGCACAATGACATCACCTGAAAGTGACATCATTGTGATGACATGCTGCCAGCTCCCTCTGAAGCGGGGGAGAGGGGCGGGGATGGGGTGGGTCGAGCAAGGACACTCGGCCCGTCCCTTGGCCAGCCCTCTCCCTCTTCAGTATCTGAAGCAGCGTGAACAGGGATGGGGAGGGAAGCGGCAGGAATGGGGAAGGGTCGCACAAGAGGGGAGGGGGCACACGCCCCCCACCCCTGCGGCGAGGTGGCACCCTAGGCTGTCGCCAACCTTACCTACTCCCATGCGCCGGTCCTGCACACATTAGGAATTAGGGGTAATGCTGCCATTTCCAGACAGATAGGACGGCCTGGATAATTGTCCTGAAAATTAAACATGATCTTCATATTCATCTTTACCTTAAAAAAAATCCTGTTCGTTCTTTTGCCTCTGATGTGTTGCGGAAGCTGCAGGCAAGAGAGGCCCTCCTGGGAAAAGCAGAGAACAGACCTAACCCGCCTTACTGTTGTTCAAGTGAAGATAGTTCATGCTGGCGGAACTGAGGCAAAAAGAGGGCTCGTTTCCTTTTCCCTTCGATTGGCTTCTCTTACCTTAGCTCACCTCTGAGATTTGGATTGATCATTATTTCCCATGAGGACGCCTGGAGCTTATGGAAATCAAAATCCGAAACTTTCTCGCAAGCATTTAATTCGCCCCGCTTTTGACTTTATGGGTCCTCGTTATGCGCGGCCTTGCTCAAAGGCTTCCTCCTTCTGCGCGCCTCCTTTTGCTAACAAAGAGAAGGGGGAGGGGTGGGCAGGAAGCACGCAGATCCCTCTTGCTTCCTCGGCAAGGAGAAAGAGGACGGCTGCAGATCTAAGGCACTGGATGCCGCTTGCTGCTCCCACGCTGCGGTCGCCCGGGTCACGAGGAGGGGTCTGAAACGGCTGGCAGCCTGGATGCGCATGAGGATGATTGACAGCTGGAGAAGGGCAAGACGCAGCAGGGAGCAGAAAAGCTCCGTTGCTTCTGCCAGGAGCCCATTAATAGTAATTCCCCACCCACACATGCCTCAGGTTTTATAGGGATGCCAACCTCTCCAGTCGGAACTGGGGATCCCCTGGAATTACAGCTCATCTCCAGACCACAGAGATCAGTTCCCTTGGAGTAAACGGCTGCTTTGGTAGGTGGACTTTATGGCATTGTACCCTGCTGAAGTCCCAGTCCTCTAGGCTTGCCAATCCCCAGGTCCCAGCGGGGGTTCTTCCGCTTTCCCAGGCTCCTTCCCACCCCTACTCGGCTGGCCAGCGGGGGGAAGTCCCACCCCCACAGCCCCTATGTGACTTTCTACCTCTGGAGGCTTCAGTCCCCGATTGAAAGGGACAGTGGCTCAGTGGTAGAGCATCTGCTTGGGAAGCAGAAGGTCCCAGGTTCAATCCCTGGCATCTCCAAAAAAGGGTCCAGGCAAACATGTGTGAAAAAAACTCAGCTTGAGACCCTGGAGAGCCGCTGCCAGTCTGAGAAGACAATACTGACTTTGATGGACCAAAGGTCTGATTCAGTATAAGGCAGCTACATATGTTCATATGTACATATGAAAGACTTCCTCTTGGGATGGAGTGTCTGTGTTACTTTGAAGAAGTTGGCAGCAACTGGTGAGTAGAGAGGCCAGTCCCTCGCTTCAGAGTGCCAGAAACGGGGCGGGGGGAATGTCTGCTGGGCACTTCATTGTTTCCTATGTGGAGATCGATTCTCATAGGGTATAATGGGGAATTGATGTGGAGGTATCAGGGGTTCTGGGGGAGCTGTCGTTTGAGGTAGAGGCACCTAATTTTCAGTATGGCATCTAGTGCCCCTCCCCAAAACACCCCCTAAGTTTCAAAACGATTGGACCAGGGGGTCCAATTCTATGAGCCCCCAAAAGAAGGTGCCCCTATCCTTCATTATTTCCTATGGAAAGAAGGCATTTAAAAAGGTGTGCTGTCCCTTTAAATGTGACGGCCAGAACTCCCTTGAAGTTCAATTATGCTTGTCACACCCTTGCTCCTGGCTCCGCCCCCAATGTCTCCTGGCTCCACCCCTAAAGTCCCCAGATATTTCTTGAATTGGACTTGGCAACCCTACAGTCCTCCCCAGGCTCCACCCCCAGGGCAGAGTCAGGAGTCAGGCCTGGGTTCCCCATCTCCTAATCCGATGCTGTAACCACTACAGCTTGCTGGCTCTCTTAGTGCCTTCTGTCCCTCTCATGGGCTCCTTGAGAGGAGCTGTCAAGCCTCTGACTATTTTCCCTTAGTTTCTAGTGTCCAGATCACGTGATGTGATGGTATCGCTTTACTCTGCTCTGGTAAGACCTCACCTGAAGTATTGTGTTCAGTTTTGGGCACTACATTTTAAGAAGGATATAGACAAGCTGGAACTGGTCCAGAGGAGGGTGACGAAGAGGGTGAGGGGTCTGGAAACCAAGTCCTATGAGGAAAGGTGGAAGGAGCTGGGGATGTTTAGCCTGGAGAGGAGGCGGCTGAGAGGTGATAGGATCACCATCTTCAAGTACTTGAAGGGCTGTCATCTAGAGGATGGTGTGGAATTGTTTTCTGTGGCCACGGAAAGTAGGACCAGAACCAATGGGTTGAAATTAAATCAAAAGAATTTCCGGCTCAGCATTAGGAAGAATTTCCTGACCGTTAGAGCGCTTCCTCAGTGGAACAGACTTCCTCGGGAGGTGGTGGGCTCTCCTTCCTTGGAGGTTTTTAAACAGAGGCTAGATGGCCATCTGACAGCAATGAAGATCCTGTGAATTTAGGGGGAGGTGTTTGTGAGTTTCCTGCATTGTGCAGGGGGTTGGACTAGATGACCTTAGAGGTCCCTTCCAACTCTATGATTCTATGATTCTAAGTACTTGAAGATGGTGATCAATTCTCTTTTTTGTGCAATAAAATGTACTTTCTATAATACAGCCTAGGGTTGCCAACCTGCAGGTGGTAGCATAAATACTCCTGGAACGGCAAATGCTTCTCAGCATTTGCTAGAGATGCTCACGGTGAGTTCCCCTTCTCGGTGGCAGTCTTTAAGCAGCAGCTGGACAAACCCTTGTCAGGGATGCTTTAGGCTGATCCTGGATTGTCCAGGGGGTTGGCCCCTTTCTATGTCCCCTTTCAACTCTGTGAAAAAGTTCTTTATTCTGTGTCAAACTCAGAAAAGTTTGCTCATCACCGCCATGAAATTATGCACAGGCTGTGTGCTCATCAACAACCCCCACGATCTTCTGCAGATTGGTGGATTTGTGTGGAAGATGAGGTGGATTTCCTCAGCTGGTGAAGAAAGAAACCTGTATGTATGAGGGAACAGAAAATGACAATCAGCCTTAAGACACCCCTTAAGATGCCCCCTCCCTTCTTCCGGTCTCTGTGTTCAGCCCCAGAGATCCTGCTGCTTTCCCCGTGGTTGCTAATGACGTGACTAATTTATGGAACCACAAGAGTCTTGCCCAGAGGAGGGGCGCCCAGCTGTTGTACATGTGCCCATGTTCTCTCTGCACACCGATCAGCAATTGGCAGTGAGGCTTGCTCTCGCCACCTGATATGAATTTGTCATTTTTATGTGTTAATCAGCTTCTCTGCTTTGAGACATCCGGGCAAAGGACAAAGAACAAGCAAGCGTCAGAGAATCAACAGTTATTGTGCCATCTTTGCATTCATACAGAGATTAAACTTTGGCCAATTTGCATTGTTTAAAACCCGGGACCACAATTTTGGTTACTTGTTCCTACACCTATTGAATTCAGCAGGACCTGCTGTGCACAGTCGGAGCAGAGATGAAACCCTGTAATAACTTCAAAATCCAGCATAGTTCCAGAGCTTCCCTTATCTATTTTTGAATCCAAACTTTTGAACATGAGCCTTTATTTCAGAATTTGAGTGCTGTAAGAGTGCCATCCTGCGTAGAGTTACATTCAGACAGGCACTGTTATAATGGCGTTAACTCTGGTGTTTTAGGCAAGTTTGATGGTGGTGGAGCGTGCCGTCAAGTCATAGCTGACTTATGGTGGCCTCATAGGGTTTTCAAGGCATGAGACCTTCAGCAATGGTTTGCCATTGCTTACCCCTACATAGCAAGCCTGGACTTCCTTGGAGATCTCCCATCCAAGTGCTAACCAGGATCCACCCTGCTGAGCTTCCGAGATCAGGCTAGCCTCAGCCATCCAGAAAACAAGAAAGCTTACATATCTCATGAAGGATAAGAGAATACGAATGAGGTCTTCAAGGCAAGGTACAAACAGAGGTAGTCTGCCATTACCTACTTCTATGTAAGGAGCCCCATGGCACGGAGTGGTAAAGCTGCAGTAGAATCATAGAATCATAGAGTTGGAAGGGACCTCTAGGGTCATCTAGTCCAACCCACTGCACAATGCAGGAAACTCACAAACACCTCCCCCTAAATTCACAGGATCTTCATGGCTGTCAGATGGCCATCTACCCTCTGTTTCAAAACCTCCGAGGAAGGAGAGCCCACTACCTCCCGAGGAAGCCTGTTCCACTGAGGAATCACTCTAATGGTCAAGAAGCCTGTTCCACTGAGGAATCACTCTAATGGTCAGGAAGTTCTTCCTAATGTTGAGCCGGAAACTCTTTTGATTTAATTTCAACCCATTGGTTCTGGTCCTACTTTCCGGGGCCACAGAAAACAATTCTACACCCTCCTCTAGATGACAGCCCTTCAAGTACTGGAAGATGGTGATCCTATCACCTCTCAGTCGCCTCCTCTCCAGGCTAAACATCCCCAACCTTTCCTCATAGGACTTGGTCTCCAGACCCCTCACCATCTTTGTCTTTCTTAAAATGTTGGACCCAAAACTGAACACAATACTCCAGGTGAAGTCTTACCAAAGCAGAGTAAAGTGATACCATCACATCACGTGATCTGGACACTATACTTCTGTTGATGCAGCCCAAAATTGCATTTGCCTTTTTAGCCACCGCATCACACTGTTGACTCATGTTCAGCGTATGATCCACTAAGACCCCTAGATCCTTTTTGCACATACTACTGCCCAGACAAGTCTCTCCTATCCTATAACCATGCATTGGATTTTTCCTACCTAAATGCAGAACTTTACATTTATCCCTGTTAAAATTCATTTTATTGATTTTAGCCCAGTTTTCCAACCTGTCATCCTGTATCCTGTTTCTGTCTTCTTCTGTGTTTACAACCCCTCCCAATTTCATATCATCTGCAAATTTAATAAGCATTCCCTCTATTCCTTCATCCAAATCATTGATAAAGATGTTGAACAAAACAGGTCCCAGGACAGATCCTTGAGGCACTCCACTTGTCACTCCTCTCCAAGAGGATGAGGAACCATTCACAAGCACTCTTTGGGTGCGGTCTGTCAACCAGTTACAGATCCACCTAACGGTGACAGGATCCAAACCACATTTTACCAACTTGTCAACAAGGATAGTATGTGGAACCTTATCAAGATAAACGATGTCTACAGCATTACCCTGATCCAGCAAGGTTGTCATTTTCTCAAAAAAAGAGATCAGGTTAGTACTGCAGTCCTAAGCTCTGCTCACAACTTGAGTTCAATCCCAGTGGAAGCTGGGTTTTCAGATAGCTGGCTCGAGGTTGACTCAGCCTTCCATCCTTCCGAGGTTGGTAAAATGAGTACCCAGCTTGCTGGGGGGAAAGTGTAGATGACTGGGGAAGGCAATAGCAAACCACCCTGTAAAAACGTTGAAAACGTTGTGAAAGCAACATCACCCCAGAGTCGGAAACGACTGGTGCTTCCACAGGGATTACCTTTACCTTTTTACTTCTGTGTAACAGCAGCTATGGATTTCCTTGGTGGTGTCCCATCCCAGTACTAGCCAAGGCTGACCCTGTTTAGCTTCTGAGGTTTTACAAGATCCAGCTAGGCTGGACAATCCAGATGAGATTAATAGGACTTGCTCCTGAGGAAATGCATATAGGATTGCAGGCTTACTTTTGATTTGGGCAGATTTGTTGTTGTTCATTCGCACAGTCAAGTCCAACTCTTTGCGACCCCATGGACAAAGTCACGCCAGGCCCTCCTGTCTTCCACCATCCTCTGAAGTCTGCTCAAATCCGTGTTTGTTACATCAGTAACGCTGTCCGGTCATCTCATCTTTTGCCACCCCCTTCTTCTTTTGCCTTCTGTCTTTCCCAGCATCAGGATCTTCTCCAGGGAGTGTGCCCTTCTCATTGGGTGACCAAAGTATTTGAGCTTCAGCTTCAGCATCTGACCTTCCAGGGAACAGTCAGGGTTGATTTCCCTTAGGAATGACAGATTTGATCTTCTTGCAGTCCAAGGGACTCTCAAGGTTCTTCTCCAACACCACATCTCGAAAGCATCAATTCTTCTGCGCTCGGCCTTCCTTATGGTCCAGCTCTCACAGCCATACATTACTACTGGGAATACCATCGCTTTGACTATATGGACTTTTGTTGGCAGGGTGATGTCTCTACATTTTATTATACTACCCAGGTTCACCATAGCTGTCTTCCCAAGGAGCAAACATCTTTTAATTTCTTGGCTACAGTCACCATCTGCAATGATCTTGGATCCCAGAAATGTGAAGTCTGTCACTACTTCCATGTCTTCCCCTTCTATTTGCCAAGGTGTGATGGGGCCGGATGCCATGATCTTAGTTTTTTTAATGTTGAGTTTCAAGCCTACTTTTGTGCTCTCCTCTTTCACTCTCAACAAGAGTGTCAAGTGCCTATATTTCCCAATAACAGAGTCCTTTTGTTTTGAATCAAGAGATATGTTTATTTCAGGAAACTCAGGAGCTCTACCAAGGACACAAGCCTTGGAAGTAATGGAGTACCAATGGTTACAAAGTTGCTATATAGGTTATCATCAAAAGTTACAATACGGATGCATACTTGAGTCACAGGTTCAGCGGTTACTAAGCAACTATCTATTTATTACTAAAGCATCCTAGGCTATTGAAGAACATCAGAAACATTCTCACACTTCTCTGTGAACAGATAAGGGTTGCCTATGTGAAACCAGGGGGAGGATAACTTGAGGTACCAACTGCTAGCCTGCACCATAAACATCCCAGGGCCAGATGGCTTTGCTACGTGCCCTCTGGGTTGTAAATAGTGGAGGAAAGCAAGACTGGTGACACACTCTCTGCTTAGTAAAAGCTGGTCAAGAAATGAGCGCACTTGACATACTGCCCCCCCTAAGCCACCCTCCTGGGCTTGGATGGATATTTAGCATATAATTGTTTAACTAAGGCTGGGGCCCTCACATTTGAACTTATTACCCACTCGTCATGGGCTGTTGAGAAATGTTTCCACCTAATCAGAAAATATAACACACCCCGCTTCAGCTTAGCATCTAAGATTTCTTTTATTTCGTGGTGATTCTGATCCCCCACTGGGATAGGTTCCGGCACCTGTGGTCTAGGGTGCCAGTGCGTCACTCCAGGGTCTTTTTGAAGTAAGCTGCAATGAAAAATTGGGTGTATCTTACTAAACATTTTTGGCAACTCTAGTTCTACAGTCACTTTATTGATCATTCGTTTTATACGAAATGGTCCTAAAAATTTGTAGGCCAGTTTTTTAGATGTTTGTGGTAATGGTAAATTCTTAGTTGATAGAAACACGGTATCTCCCACTTTAAAGTCCCAAGCAGGTGAATGGTGCTTGTCATAATGCTTTTTGTATGTCTCTTTGGCCATGTCCAAGTTTTCCTGGATGTTGCTCCAGGCTTTCCCCAATTTTCCCCACCATTGCTCAAAGGTGGATGGGCTTTCTGCTGTCAGTCCTCCCGGTAGCTAGGGAAAGGGCTTCCCCTCATAACCATTCACCACTAGGAAGGGGGAGGACTTGGTGGAGCTATGTATGCTGTTATTATAACCATATTCTGCAAAGGGGAGTAGTTCTGCCCAGTTCGACTGCTGGTAGTTCATAAAGCACCTTAGATATTGCTCTAGCAAAGCGTTCATCCGTTCCGTTTGTCCGTCTGTCTGAGGGTGATACACGGAGCTCAGTTCTTGCTTGATGCCTGTAAATTTACAAAACTCCTGCCAGAAGTTGGCAACAAATTGTACTCCTCTGTCACTAATCAATTTATCTGGGAAGGAGTGTAATTTCACCACGTGTTGAAAGAATAATTGGGCTAGTTTCTTAGCCGTCGGTATTTGGGAGCATGGAATAAAGTGCGCTTGTTTAGAAAAGGTGTCCACTACTACAAGAATTATGACTTTCCCTTGGGAGGGAGAGAGCTCCATGATAAAGTCCAGCGACACCACCGACCAGGGTCAGGCTGCTATTTCTAGAGGTTGTAATAATCCCGGCAGCTTTCCTCCTCACCTTTTTGCCATTAGACAGATCAAGCAGGAAGCCACATACACGGATATGTCCCTCTTCATAAATGGCCACCAAAATTGTCTATTCACTAGGTGCAGAGTTTTGACATATCCAAAATGACTGGCGATTTTATCATGGCATGATTGCAGTACTTCTCTTCGGAGGCTTTCTGGTACATACAGTTTACTGTCTTTGTACCAAAAGCCTCCCTCCCCTCTTTTCACACCCTCAGGTTTCACATCTACTTCCTTCTCTACCTCGTTACTCAGCCTCTCCCCCCCCCCACTGCTCTTCGGTTGCTTTGTGCTTTGATTGTGAGCGGGTGGTCACAGCCCTCCCCCATTGGCTGGGGGAGGTTGACGAATCAATCACCTCTTCCCTTTGGCTGTTGTGCTGGGGAAGGTGTGATAGAGCGTCTGCTAAAAAGTTCTTAGACCCTGGTATGTGTTTTAGCTTGAAATCAAATTTGGCAAAGAACCCCGCCCACCAGATTTGTTTCTCAGTTAGTTTCCAACGCCCTGTTAGGGCCTCCAAATTTTTATGGTCTGTCCATATCTCAAACAGGACCCTTGCCCCCTTAAGCCACGATCTCCATGTCTTTAGCGCAAATGTTACAGCGAATGCCTCTTTGTCCCACACTGATCAATTCCTTTGATCTTGGGGAAACTTTTTGGAGATGTAAGCGCAGGGCTTTAGGGACCCCTCCCCCTCATCTGGTTGCATTAAAATTGCTCCTGCTTGCGTCGCATTGAACCACAAAGGGTTTTAATTCATTGGGGTGGATTAGGATTGGTTCACTGGTGAACAGTCTTTTTAATTTATTGAATGCCTCTTGGCAACTTTCTGTCCATTTCAGTTTGGCTCCCGGCCATTTGGCTTCGGGGCCTTTCCCCTTCGTCTTCAGGAGGTCAATTAGGGGAGCATGGTGTGGGCGAACCCTTGTATAAAATTATGATAAAAATTTGCAAATCTGTAACTGTCTCCATGTCCTTGGGGGCTCCCAATCTAACGCAGCTTGTATTTTAGCTGGGTCCATCGCCAATTCCTCCCCCAACACTCTGTAGCCCAGGTAATCCAGTTCCGTCTTATGGAACTCACACTTAGACAGTTTCGCATATAGTTGGTTCTCATAGAGGGTTGCCAGTACTTCCCTCACCAATTTCACGTGCGAGGGGAGGTCTTTTGAATAAATAATTATATCATCCAGGTACACTACTACCCCACAGTATAAATACTTTTGTAGCACTTCATTTATGAAGTTGCGGCTGCCAGCTCTGGGTTGGGAAATACCTGGAGATTCAGGGGTTGGAGCCTGGGGAGGTTGGGGTTTTGGGAGGGGAGGGACTTCAGTGGGGTACATTGCCATAGAATCCACCCTCCAAAACAGCCATTTCCTCCAAGAGAACTGACCTCTGTAATCTAGAGATCGGTTGTAATTCTGGAAAATCTCCAGGACCCACCAAGAAAGGAGGCAGTTAGGAACATCTGAGCCAGACAGATGGCTGCCCTGCCTCTTTCTGCCAGCATTTTAAGCTTGGGTTTGCCAGAAGGTGCCTGGCCTCCCCTGCGTGGGCCTGTGACTTACACCCTGCAGCAGTGTCAGAACCCCTCCCGGTTTTCTGCCATGCATGGCTATTATCAACTGCAAGGTGCCTTTGTTAAATTCCTAGAGCTGACTATTGAAGTATATTGCTGATCAGGGGAACTGATCTCTGTCACTCGCCTGGATATCAGTTGTAGAAGTGGGACATCTCCAGGCCACACCTGGAGGTGGGCAACCCTGTTCTTCCTGGCATTATAACTGATCTGCAGGATATAGAGATCAGCTCCCCTGGAGAAAGCCAAAGCTTTGGAGGGTGGCCTAAGTCTCCCCCCCTCCCCAAACTCTGTACTCTGCAGGCTGCACCACCAAATCTCCAAAGAGTCAGCAAACCTTGGTGAGGGAGCAAGGATTGGCCCCAGGCAAGTTAAAAGCAGGCAGAGTGGGGAGAAAGAGCCAGGAGGAATGGACCTGCAGGAAAGGGGTTGTCACCCTGCCCTGTGAAAAGCCAGCTAGCTGTAAAAAAAAACCAATTAGGGAGACTTATCATTAGAGGAAGCTTCGATTCCCCATGGGCATAGAGGCTGAGGTCAATAGGAGAAGTCTGAAGGACAATCTTCTGCTGATCAAGAATTAGGAAGGGCCCTTAGAGGAAATGGATCATAATTAACCCTACAGGATCCAGGAGAGGGTAGCAAAACTCACATCTGCCTTTCTGTTTTGTTGGCTGCCAAAAATGGCGGTTCCCCCCCTAGAAGCTGGCAGCCTCCAGCAGGCTGGTCTGCTTGTGCAAAGCCGTAGGTTCCTTTTTGTCTTAATGATCCTGCTCTCACCTTTATGACTTTGTAGCCTCATCCATTTTGGTTTCCATCAGGAAAGGGGTGGGGGGGAGTTTTTTCTACAGTGATTTCATCCAGATGAATGTTTTCTTTAATTCCCCATGAGAGCAGAAGGCGGCGATTTTGCCATGACTTCAAGTGCTCAGAACGCAGGGCCACGGGGCTTTTGAAACATGCCTGTGGGTATGATGAATGGGATATATTATCTAAATGGTAATAAATACGAAGCTACAAATTGGTCCCATTTTTCTTCATCCCTCTGCAGCCTGTGGTTGGTGAATGGCATTAAATGTAACTGCAGGCATGCTATAATACCAACATGGACTCATTTCTTCCTGTGTTGTTTGAACGATGACAGTACTAACAAACCTGAATCTCCATATATTTCTTATTAAAACATAAACAGATTAGCTCTTTGCCACAGCTCTGTCAAGCAATGTTTTATTTTACTATGACTGTCTATGTTTATCAGAATATAACTGCCAGGCCGTAACTATTACTAACCCTGAAACAAAGCTGAGGCACATCAGAGAGTTAGCTGGCGCCTCCTCCCTGCGCCTCTTTTGCTTTTACTAACAAATGCAGGAATTTGTTCTTTGAAGATAAAGCCTCCAGGGACATATTCCCAGGCCAGACCTGGGCCCAGGAAGAATAACCGCAGGGAGATAAAGAAAGTACTGTGTGAATTTTCACACGTGAATACAGGACTGTTTAGTAATCGTAGCTTTGTTGATAGAACCTTTGATGTGTCATCTTTAAGTATGCCTTCTGCTATTACTCTGTATCAGTTCCAATTCTTGGCTCAATAGAAGCATATGGATTATCAATAAACCTATACTTTGTTTCAACTCAAGGACTGGTTACTTTGAGATCCGCTTGCTTGACAAACTCAGGAAACTGTCATATGTGCAGTTATCCAGGAAGGAAGGCTCCCAAACAAGGCTGAATTTCGCTTGTGGAAAAAGGAAATATTTAGAAAATATACCGTTCGAAGACACCAAATGTGAAAGGAGGAAAATAGCAATTAACATTATCTTGGAATATGATCATTCCAGTACACAAGAAACATTATCTTGGAATATGATCATTCCAGTACACAAGAAACACAATCTGTTTATTGCTAAACTTATTTCCCCGTATCACAGCCTATAGTTTAATTTGGAATGACTACGAATGAGAGTCTCTGTGTACTTTGGGATATATTTAACCACATAGCTGGTGTGTGGCAGTAGGCAAGATAGGTGGCTTAGGGCATCAGGTGCCCCCTCCCACCGCCACTCTTGTGAGAAGCTGAGAACAGTGGGGCAGCGCATCAGCATGTACCCTCCTCTGACACCAGCAACCCTCTCAAGGGAAGCCAGGCTTGGAGGAGAATGAGCCCTGCCCAGCTGCTCCTGCCTTGAAGGCCAAAGCAGCAGAGCGGGGGGTCAATGCAGCTGTTCCGAGGCCAGCTTCCATCACAAGGGAAGCCGGGCTTGGAGGAGAACCCTCCCTGCCCAGCTGCTCTTGTCTTGAAGGCAGAAGCAGCCGGGCGGGGCATCGGTGCAGCTCACCTGCAGCCCCAGCTCAGCCTTCTCAGGTCTGCCCAAGAAGCCTGAATGGGGGCTGCGGGTAAGCCATACCTATGCAATCCACTCTCAGAGGCATTCCAAGACCACCCTAAGAAGGGCAGTCTTGGATCGCCTCCGAGAGCACATTGTGCAGGCGTGGTTGGGCTGGAGCCTGCCCAGATCTCCCCTGCTATGCTGCCACCTGCCCTCCCCGAGGATGGGGATGCAGTTGCGGGGCGGGCGCCAGCCTGGGGCACCCAAGGCCCTAGCACCAGGCCTATTAAACCATACACTGCCTCTGAAAAACAGCATTTCTGTTTGTGGGAGATGGGATGCCAATTTTTGTTGATTCCCCTCCTGCCTCCAGTGTGACCGCAGCCTAAGGGTATATATATGTGTTATCTCCTTGAATAGGATGCCTCGCTTTGTCTTAGTTTGGTGTAGCGGTTAATTGCACAGACTCTTGTCTGGGAGAACCAAGTTTGATTCCCCACTCCTCTACTTGCAGCTGCTGGAATGGTGTTGGGTCAGCCAGAGCTCTCTTCTCTGGGAGAACCGGGTTTGATTCCCTGTTCCTCCACTTGCAGCTGCTGGAATGGCCTTGGGTCAGCCAGAGCTCTCTTCTCTGGGAGAACCGGGTTCGATTCCCCACTCCTCCACTTGCACCTGCTGAATGGCCTTGGGTCAGCCAGAGCTCTCTTATCTGGGAGAACCGGGTTTGATTCCCCACTCTTCCACTTGCACCTGCTGGCATGGCCTTGGGTCAGCCATAGCTCTGGCAGAGGTTGTTCTTGAAAGGGCAGCTGCTGGGAGAGCCCTCTCCAGCCCCACCCACCTCACAGAGTGTCTGTTGTGGGGGGAGAAGATATAGGAGACTGTAAGCTGCTCTGATTCAGAGAGAAGGGCAGGGTATAAATCTGCAATTCTTCTTCTTCTTAACCTGGGGGCTGCCCTCTGACCCTCTCCTCCCTTTGTCCTCTCCCACTTTCTTTACATGGCCTTCCGTGGAAATGCAGGTCATGCTTCCCAATCAGCCCCTGCTCTCTATGTAAGGCTGTTGACTTTCAGGTGGGGCCTGGAATTCACTTGGGATCCCAACTGGTCTCCAGGCTACAGAGGTAAGGTCCCCTGGAGAAAATGGCAGCTTCTGGAATCACATCCCCACTGGGTTCTGTCCTCTTCCCGAACTCTGCCCTGCCCAGGCCCTACACTCAAGTCTTCTGGAATTTCTAGTATCAGTCGAAAGGGCTGGGGAGCCGGCATGGCATATGTGAATTGGGTGATCTCTAAATTCCAAGATAGTTTAGAATTAAATAATTAGATTAATTAGATTTATATCCTGCCCTCCCTGCCGAAGCAGGCTCAGGGTGGCTGATGAAACACAATGAAATGATGACATTTATAACTCCTAAAGCTGCCCTTTAAGAGGGAGGCCGGAGGCCGGGGGTGCGGATCTAAGACAGACCACCCAAAATGTGTTTTTAAAAATTGTGTAAGGTATTCATTTTAAATCCTTATAATTAATTCTCCTTGGGCCCAGGGGAATTGATCCCTGTAGTCTGGAGATCTGCTGTCATTCCAGGATACTTCCAGGCCCTACCTGGAGGCTGGCATCCATGGAAGGAAGCGATGGGTGTACCCTGCTTGCAACCACAAAATACCATGAACCGGTCCTGACAAGGGTAATGAGAGCGATGAATGATTTCACAGCTGCGAAGGCCTTTTGCTAGAAAGTTATTTCCCCTCGGGTAGCCAGAGAGCGCCTGGTGACACCGCTCCCAAATGCGTGAAGATGAACAGCCACGGCTGGCAGTAATGAAAGTGGATGGATGCTGAAGTGGAGGGTGAGGATGAGTGCCCTCCTGGGTCATCTTGGCAAGCTCTCGCCCCAAATGCCAGTCAGGGAACTTGTATGCTGTCTGGAAATGCAGTCTTCAAAGATGAGACCAAGTGAGTAATGGCTCATTCCAAAGAAGAATGGAGGCTCCGGCCTGGCAGGCGGAAGGCGCTAATGACCCATCAGCTGGGAAAAGCAGACCATCCTTTGTGAGTATAGGTCAAGGGGACAGAACGTCTCTTGGAAAGGGAAGGCTTGACATTCTTCCTTCTCGAGGAAAGACAAGTGCGAGCAGCCTGCTTTTCATTTGCTGTGTTCTTGCTGCCTTTGCCAGCGCAGTTCCAGAGGGATCCCGCCCAGCTCCCACTCCAGGGGCCAAGAGAGGAAGAGAGAGTCAGTCTGCTGAGCACAGCTGCCTTTGAGATGTTTTGGCTGCTCGGCAGGCAAACAGAACTGAGAAGAAAGGTGGGAATTGCTGGAGTGAGCAACTCAACCTGTCTGGACATTGCAGGGTGCTACATCACATTACAAGATGATGCATGGGATGGAGAAAGCAGAGAAAGAAGTCCTTTTCTCCCTTTCTCACAATACAAGAACTCGTGGGCACTCAATAAAATTGCTGAGCAGTCAGGTTAAAATGGATAAAAGGAAGTACTTCTTCACCCAAAGGGTGATTAACATGTGGAATTCACTGCCACAGGAGGTGGTGGCGGCTACAAGCATAGCCAGCTTCAAGAGGGGATTGGATAAGAATATGGAGCAGAGGTCCATCAGTGACTATTAGCCACAGTGTGTGTGTGTGTGTGTGTGTGTGTGTGTATGGCCTGATCCAACATGGCTTCTCTTATGTTCTTAATGTATATAGGTGTTATCTTCTTCAGTGGGATGCCTCACTTTGGCCTAACTAGGGAGCTGCCCTCTGACCAGTATTCCCTCTAAGCTGAGCTAGCTCACAGATTTTTAGCCTCCAGCTCACACATTTTTGTCTTAGCTCAGGAAAGATGACCCCAGAGCACACTAATTTATGCAGTAGCTCACAACTAATGCCAGTAGCTCACGAAGTAGAGTTTTTGCTCACAAGATTCTGCAGCTTTGAGGAAACATTGCCTCTGATCCCTTTTCTCTATCTCACTTTGTCCTCCTCTCTCTGCACCTGGCCTTCCGTGGAGCCACATGTCTCTGCAGCTGTCTCCAGTAGAGACAGTGCCCTCCTACTCCCACATGCATGATGCTGGACAAGATGGCCCTTTGTGACAGGGGAAGGGCTCTTTAGATTAGGCTTCACCTGGATGTGAACTGGACCTACTTGCATAGACATAAATTTACTCCCCACCCCAACTCTATACTTCTTGGTAAATTTATTTGCTGTACGCTTTTATGACTGGGCAAAATCTGCTATATGAATATCCCAAAGAAATGGCATAATGGCTGCTGGTCTCGCAGAGCCCTGAGGGGAAGCAGTGCTATTCACCCCGGCAATTCCTTGGGGGAAAGTTATTTGCAAGGCTCAGTGAAGAAACCACGCAAAGTCAATGGAAGTTTTTGCAAACTTGTAGAAAAAGTAGCCTTGTTTTGAGCGCTTTCCCCATGGCCATGGGGGCATTCAGGCTGACACCAGGCTGTCAATTATCGTCTCAGCAGGCATGTTCCGTTCTCCCCAGGGCACTGCTTCCTTCCTTTGGCACAGTGCCTTTCATCCTAAAAATATAGACACTGTTTCTCCTGTCTTCGGAAATAATGTCCAGTCTGGTTTGATGAACACTTTAATAAGCGGCATTCAATGCTAGTTGCTGCTCCTCAGAGAATGTTGGAGGAGGAGGTCGCCGGAGCCCCTGAGAGGCTTTTCAGCACAGCCTCACCTTTGCCAGGTCTATAGATCAGACCTAGACTTGTTTCTGATTTAGCAATTATTACGAAGACATAAGCTGATAAAAGTTCACTGAATGCCCAAATACTTTAGGACAAAAGGGTTTAATAAATAGTTCAGAAGAAAATGATGAAATGATATTTTTAAAAAGTTGAGTGACCATGACCCTAAAGAGCCTGTTTGGTGTAGTGATTAAATGCAGGGACTCTTATCTGGGAGAACCAGGTTTGATCCCCCACTCCTCCACTTGCCGCTGCTGGCTTGGGTCAGCCATGGCTCTTGCAGAGTTGTCCTTGAAAGGGCAGCTTCTGAGAGAGCTCTCTCAGCCCCACCCAGCTCACAGGGTGTTTGTTACGGGGGGAGGAAGATAAAGGAGATTGTGAGCCGCTCTGAGACTCTGAGATTCAGAGTGGAGGGCGGAATATAAATCCAATGCCTTCTTCTTAAAATACTGCAGGCTGTGTCTGTCCTTGCAATGGTTGCCCATCTAGGGTTGCCAGCCTCCAGGTGGGGGCTGGAGATCTCCCAGAATTACAATTGACCTCCATGAGAAATCAGTTCTCATGGAGGAAATGGCAGCTTTGGAGGGCAGACTCTATGGCATTAGCTCACTCCCCTCTCTAAACCCCAAATCTCCAAGAATTTCCTAAACCAGAGATTCCAGCCCAAGTTTCTGCACTGTATCCAAAGCACCAGTGTGACCTTCAAAGCTCATTGTGACTGCTTGGACCCATATAATTTAGAGCCCTCCATATCTGCTATAGTCATTCAATCGAACCTGGTTTTGTATTCCATCAATGAATAGTTAAGAATCTTTACTCTAGCAACAGGGCCTTTTCAGTGGAATGCATTGCATCTCACTACCTTCCTAGGAGTTTGCTTCATGCAGGCTAGGAGGCGTTCTGCAGCACATTGACTCACAAAGTCTTCTCCCACAATAAATCTTTTGTGTTGGTCTTTATAATATAGTGGGTTCTTAGGCGCACATACATAACAGTCTTCAATTTGTTACTTGCCTCTGGCGGGCATGGTGCAGTGGCTGAAGTGTCAGAATAGGGATTCATAGAGTTTGTCCACTAAATTGGGAAGGGTTGCAAAATGCAATAGAAAAGAGAGACAGGATACAAGATGATCTTGACAGGCTGGAAAACTGGGCTGAAGCCAATGAAATGAATTTTAACAGGGATAAATGTAAAGTTCTGCATTTAGCTAGGAAAAGTCCGATGCGTCATTATAGAATGGGGGAGACTTGTCTTGGCAGTAGTAGGTGCGATCTAAGGGTCTTAGTGGACCGTACACCGAACATGAGTCAGCACTGTGATGTGGTGGCTAAAAAGGTAAATATGATTTTGGGCTGCATCAACAGACGTATAGTGTCCAGATCATGTGAAGTGATGGTATTGTTTTACTCTGCTCTGGTTAGAACTCACCTGGAGTCTTGTGTTCAGTTTGGGGCACCACAATTTAAGAAGGATATAGACAAGCTGGAGCAGGTCCAGAGGAGGGCGACGATGATGGTGAGGGGTCTGGAGACAAAGTCCTATGAGGAAAGGCTGAAGAAGCTGGGTATGTTTAGCCTGGTGAGGAGATGACCGAGAGGTGATATGATTGCCATCTTCAAGTACTTGAAGGGTTGTCATATACAGGATGGTGAAGAATTGTTTTCTATTGCCCCAGAAGATTTGACCAGAACCAACCGGTTGAAGTAAAACCAGAAGAGTTTCTAACTAAATATTAGGAAGAACTTCCTGACAGTTAGAGCAGTTCCTCAGTGGAACAGTCTTCCTTGGGAGGTGGTGGGCTCTCCTTCCATCTGACAGCAATGCAGATCCTGTGAATTAGGCAGATCATGAGAAGGAGGGCTGGAAGGGCTGCATCAATGCTTGGTTCTTGTAGCCCTTTCTTACATGCCCAGGGGATGCTGATGGACACTTTGAGGTCAGGCAGCAATTTTTCTCCAGGCCAGTTTGGCCAGGGATCCTGGAAGTTTTTTTGCCATCTTCTGAGCATGGAGCCTGCAGGGGTCACTGGGGATGTGAGGGGGGGGGTATCTGCGAGTTTCCTGCATTGTGCAGGGGGCTGGACTAGATGACCCTGGAAGTACCATCCAACTTCATGATTCTATGTCACACTGACTTCATTTCTTTCCCTCCCCTGCCTGCACCCACCCTGGTCCTGCAGACCAGACATATGCTGGGATTTCCATGCTGAGGCACCCAGGAGCCTGATTTTTATCAGGAGGACATGGGCATGGGGACAGAGAGCGTAAGCCTTCACCTGTGCTGTTTTTCTGACCCGAAACAGTCCCAGAGAGCTGCTATTTGTCCCAGTGGGAAGACTTCCTATAGCCCCATGACTAGGGTTGCCATCCTCCAGGTGGGCCCAGAAGGGGTTCACAGGTGCATGACATCCACAGGCAGCGCATTGGGGATCCTTGCTCTGGGGCATCCCTCCCCAAACTCCACCCCAACCCCCAAATCTCCAGGAATTTCCCAGTCCAGAGTTGGCAACGGGAACTCTATAGCAAGGGTCTTGGCAGTGGCAGCTACCAACCCCATCATGACAAGAAGCACATGTGCCCCCCCTCCCCAGAAGCCGAGTCAACTCTGCATATGGCTGAAGAAGGAGGATCCTGGCACACAGGCCTTGGGCTTGACATCCAACCTGTCCAAGAAAATATTGAATCTCATTAGTCTGAGGATCTGGAGTCCTGCCAGCCTGCCTTTCTGTGTCCAGAGCCAAGAGCTCCCACTCAGTCTTTGCTTGGCTGACGCACTTTTCTCCAAAATCTGACTGTGCAAAGATCTGCTTTTGACTGCCAAAAGTACCCCTTATTTACACAGCATATGGCAGCCTGCCTACGCCTGGGCAGAAGTGCATGCACAACGTTGGGTGGCTTGCACAAAGAGTCTGTAGCTGTAGCTGATCTCCATGCATGGCACGTCTCTGAGCAGATGCGGATAGGAGGAGAGAAGCATCCCCATCTGTATTGACAAAACTCTTTGGTAACGAGACTGCAAAGCTGGTCCTATTGCTGTTAGAAACGTTCTCGAGTGTTGAGTAAACAGCTAGAAGAGGGAACCAAACATCTAGGAACTGAGCCCTGCCAATCATGACAAGCAGCACTAGAGTCACCTGGCAGAGAGCTTTGACTCTCCAAAGCTCATTCCCTGAAACTCTTGTTGGTTCTAAGGTGGCCTCCTTATACACCAACATTCCTCAAACAGAAGCTATAACAGTCATAGAGAAGACACTAAACAGAAGTGACACCAGAACGCCCTGAGTCCAGGGCTACCTTTAAGACCAACAAAGGTTAATTCCAGGTATAAGCTTTTGTGTGTACATCTGAAGACTTGTGCGTGCACATGAAAACTTATACCCAGAATTAAATTTTCTTGGTCTTAAAGGTGCCACTGACTGGACTCCAAATTTGTTCTTTTGCTTCAGGCCAGGCCAACACAGCTACCCATATGAACTTATCTAGAAGGCATACCAAGTTCTGCCGTACTTCTTTCTTAATAGCCTGGTCAGAAATTGTGCTCAAGAGAAATGATTTCAAATTCAATGGAAAGTTCTATTGGCAGATCAAAGGTATAGCCATGGGGTTTCCCATGGCTCTAGAAGTGGCGAATTTATATATGAGTGGTTTTGAAAATAGAAGAAGAAGAAGAAGATATTGGATTTATATCCCGCCCTCCACTCCAAAGAGTCTCAGAGTGGCTCACAATCTCCTTTACCTTCCTCCCCCACAACAGACACCCTGTGAGGTAGATGAAGATATTGGTTTTATATCCCGCCCTCCACTCCGAAGAGTCTCAGAGTGGTTCACAATCTCCTTTACCTTCCTCCCCCACAACAGACACCCTGTAAGGTAGATGAAGATATTGGTTTTATATCCCGCCCTCCACTCCGAAGAGTCTCAGAGTGGCTCACAATCTCCTTTCCCTTCCTCCCCCACAACAGACACCCTGTGAGGTGGGTGGGGCTGGAGAGGGCTCTCACAGCAGCTGCCCTTTCAAGGGCAACCTCTGCCAGAGCCATGGCTGACCCAAGGCCATTCCAGCAGGTGCCAGTGGAGGTGTGGGGAATCAAACTCGGTTCTCCCAGATAAGAGTCCGCACACTTAACCACTACACCAAACTGGCTCTCCAGATAGGAACATAATTCTTGAAATAATCCTTTTCAGAGCTATATTATAAAATAGTGGTATTATATAGATGACACGTTTGTACTATGGGAGGGAACCTCAGTTCAATTACAAACATTCCATAACTGGCACTTGACAATATACAATCTGAATTTAAAATCTGAATTACATGTAGATAAAAAAATACTGATCAGCTTTTTAGATGTATGGTTTCCTGGGATAATAAGCAAATTTGTACAAGCTTGTATTGTAACCAACTGACAAAAATTCCCTCCACGGATATGACAACTGCCACATACCACATGTGAGAAATAATTTACTTTTTAGTAGGACTTTTTGAGCAGGAACACACATGAACACAGTTCCAGCTGGCTTGGTGTCAGGGGGTGTGGCCTAATATGCAAATGAGTTCCTGCTGGGCTTTTTCTACAAAAAAGCCCTGCTTTTTAGTTAGTTTCTCAGAATTAGAAGAAATTGTACAAGATTACAAGCCTTTTGAAGCATCAATATGATAGAAAAATTTGGCAGACAAACTATACCCACAGCAGGTTCTACAAACATCTCTTACCAAGGCCATGCAATCACCTCCTTCTGGAAATCTCCCCCCCCCCCCCCCCCCACACACACACACCTTTGCAGTTCTTAAGATTTGGTACAGGAACATATGGGATTATCTCACAATGGAAAAGATACTGATACAAACCATGAAGAAAGACCCTATCTCTGCCCCTCTTGATTATTACAATTTCTTCTACTCTGCTTTAAATTTAATTGTTCAAAAGAAAGACCTTTTTAATCAGAATGGTGTTATAGATGTTTACTCTGTTAATTGTTGAGACTTGATGATTTATTGTGACCCTTTGACACCATCTTTCTCCCAATTGGTACAGTTATTTGTGGCTTAATTTTCAGTGGCTTTTGAGATCTGTTGTATTGTGAGGTACATACTCTTTTATGGGAACTTTGTAAAGGGACAATCTGTATTTGCCATACAACGCTTTATTGTCACTGGTTTGTCTTTGTATCTGATGTTAAATTTTCAATAAAAATCTTTAAAAAAAAAAAAAGGTCACTGCTAAAGATAGAAAGGAGATTCTAATGTGTGAGGGAAAAAGTGACCTTGGAAGGCCCCAATGCACTCTGACATGATACTATTAGTGGCAGCCTTGAAAAAGAGCATTTACAAGAACTACAACATATTGGATGATATTCCAGTGGGCAATAAAAGTCCTATTGTTGCTTATAAAAAACCAGCCAGTTTGAAAAATCTCTTAGTACACAGCAATACTTACCAATAAAAGGCTGGGTACAGATGGGCTGTTTTGTATGCACCAGAGGCATCCCAAACTGTGCCACCCCAAATTATGTTCAGTTTTGGGCACCACATTTTGAAAAGGATATAGACAAGCTGGAACAGGTCCAGAGGAGGGCGTCGAAGATTGTGAGGGGTCTGGAGACCAAGTCCTATGAGGTAAGGCTGAAGGAGCTGGGGATGTTTAGCCTGGAGAGGAGGCGGCTGAGAGGTGATATGCTCACCATCTTCAAGTACTTGAAGGGCTGTCATATAGAGGATGGTGTGGAATTGTTTTCTGTGGCCCCAGAAGGTAGGACCAGAACCAATGGGTTTTAAATTAAATCAAAAGAGTTTCTGGCTCAACATTAGGAAGAATTTCCTGATGGTTAGAGTGGTTCCTCAGTGGAACAGGCTTCCTTGGGAGGTGGTGGGCTCTCCTTCCTTGGAGGTTTTTAAACAGAGGCTAGATGGCCATCTGACAGCAATGAGGATCCTGTGAATTTAGGGGGAGGTATTTGTGAGTTTCCTGCATTGTGCAGGGGGTTGGACTAGATGACCCTGGAGGTGTCTTCCAACTCTATGATTCTATGATTCTGAATGGAGTGGCCAAATCCCAGTCAGATGCTCCAGTGTGAGTCACCCGTATCTTGCGTAGGGAGCACTTTGGCATGTTCACACGGTTGTTGCACACCATCCCCTCAAAGCAGTTTCTTTTCCCCCATGATTTTTTAAAATGCTCATGTGCACATGTGCTTATGTGCTCTGGCAGGTTTTTTTAAAAGAATATCGGTGAGTGCCTACCGCAGATTGGTGCGTTCACACTGCCAACCTGCCCCGCTTGCAGGCTCCCACATTCATGATGAATGGACTGTGGCAGAAGAATTTGCTGCCACTTCCCCCAATTTGATCTGTCTCAAAGACATCAGAGGACAGAGTGAATGCGAGAGCAGGACGGGCAGCAGCTGTGCCTGTATAACCTTGCTGAGGGCTGTTCCTATGTTGGCTCAAATCGGTCATCTGAATTCAGCCAAAGAGTCCATAATCTGTTCTACCAGGATCCAGTCCTCCATTGGGTCCCTTTCCCTGTGAGCATTCTTCTTTTGGCAAAAATACAAGATCCATGAAATATTTCACTAATTCTGTTGACAATAAACAACATTATCTTAAAGAATTTCACAATGTGCAGGAATGAGCATGTGGTTTATGTAATATCGTGTGGATGTGCAAAAATGCATATTGGTAAGGAGACTACTTAAAATAAGACTCTGTGAACATAAAAGTAACACATCTCATAAAAGAACAGGTGGAACATTTCTCAGAATGTAGGCACAAACCTGCAGACTTCATGTTCTGGGTTATATTCAAACCTGGTAGACACGACAGCAGAATTCTGTTGAGAAAGGAAGCAAATTGGGTTTTGAAGTTAAAAACTCTGCACCACAATGGGCTCAATGCGAACCTCTCCTGGCAGTTGCTTTTGTAGATAAGAGGCAGAACAAACCTGGGCAGCTCAGTTTGTTCTAGTGTGTGTATGGGGATTATAGGACTAAAAAGAATCTGAAATGTCAGTATGGCTTTTAGTGTCCAAATTAACAAGCCATTTAAATTGTGCAATCTTTGTAAATATGTAATATATAGTATAGACTAATGTTAGTTCACTTTTCTTAGCATCAACAGCTAATTGTGAATTGTACTCTGAACATTCTCTGGAATTGTTCTGCGTTTATCAGTTTTTAAAGAAATATGTATTAAATATGTCCCATTTTTATTATTTCATTAGCTTCCCCGTGATGAAGCTGCACACAAAACACATAAGGCTGTTGCAAAAAAAATTCTAAGGTGGCCCCTTTATGAAACGTCTAGAGAGATACTTAGTTATGGGCTGAAGTATTTAATGTACTTATTGCCTACAAGCTCTAGGAGACCCTGAAGGACTCAGCAGCCTGAAAGAGTATTATCTTAGGTCAAATAAGGGTCTAATCAGGACACTCAGATGGGAGGAGGGATAGAAAGGAGCACTTTTGGCAAGAAAAATGTTTGGGGTCACTGAAGATGAGAAACTCCTCTTATCAAGATTCTCTCACTGGACATTATCAGAGTCCAGATGTCATCAAAGGGAGATGGAAATTAGTCAACACGCAAGTGCTTCTGTTCTAGCAGGTGTTGAGTGATGTGTCAAAATTAAGATTTATAGGCAAGATGCTTATCTTAAACAAAGCTTTTGAAGACAATGGGGTCACACGCTCAGATGGTATATAAGGGCTGAATTTTTTTCTATATCTTGCTGTCATCTCAGAGAGCTAATACTGTCTGGGAGGGCCAGCCAGAAAAGGTTTTCTCCTGTAGAGATCCTGTTAGATATCTATAAGAGAACTTAGCATTTCTGAGAGCTTTTGAGACTTAGCCTCTGAAAATGCTTAACAGACTTGGAATCTAGCAGAGACTTAGGAGCTAACAGGTATCAGGTAAATAATAAAAGCCCAAGCATGGTGGCAATTCTCAGGATTTTTATTGGATGGATGTGGCTTGAGCAGGATTGGCTCACACTGTCTCTGCCGTGCCATTGGCTGAATCTGCTCTTCCCCGCCCACCGCCAGCCCCATCAGGCAAGAACCCCAGCAGAAGGCCAGTGACCTTCGACGGAGAGTTCTCTTCTGACAGGAAGCTTACTGAGCAGGACTACTTCTCCTCAGGGCCTGTTATAGGAAGTTCAGGACAGTCCATCTGAGAGCAGGCAAGGAGGTGTGAGAGTATAAAACAGGGGAAAGATTTGTGGTGCCTGGCCACCCTCCCCCAGCTACGGGCCTGTGTTCATGAGAAAACAGTAGGGTTCCTTCTCTTATGTTCAGAGTAAGAAAAAGAGCAAGGACATGGTAGCCCCATTGCGAGAGCAAGAAAGTGAAATTGTAACAGGTAATGAAGAGAGGACCGAATTGCTCAATTCCTACTTGGCAATTCCAACATGGCAAAAACAGAACATATAAGGAGGGTATGAAGTTCCAAATTAGGATCAGCATAGGGATAGTACATAAACACCTAGTTTCTTTAAATGAAACTAAGTCCTCAGGGCCAGATGAATTGCATCCAAGGGTTCTAAAAGAGCTTGCGGATGTAATTTCTGAGCCTCTGGCTAGTATTTCTGAGAATTCTTGGAGAACAGGAGAGGTGCCAGAAAATTGCAGGCAGGCAAATGTTGTCCCCATCTTCAAGAAGGGGGAAAAAACTGATCCGGGTAACTACCGACTCGTCAGCTTGACGTCTATACCTGGAAAAGTTTTAGAACAAATAATCAAACAGTCGGTCCTGGAACATTTAGAAAGAATGGATGTGATTACTAAGAGCCAGCATGGGTTTCTCAAGATCAAGTCATGTCAGACTGATCTCTTTTTGAGAAAGTGATTACCTTGCTGGATCGGGGGAATGCTGTAGACATCATTGATTTCAGTAAGGCTTTTGATAAGGTTCCACATACTTTCTTTGTTGATAAGTTGGTAAAATGTGGTTTGGATCCTGTTACCGTTAGGTGAATCTGTAACTGCTTGACGTCTGCACCCAAAGAGTGCTTGTGAATGGTTTCTCATCCTCTTGGAGAGGAGTGATAAGTGGAGTGCCTCAGGGATCTGTCCTGGGACCTGTTTTGTTGAACATATGAACATATGAAGCTGCCTTATACTGAATCAGACCCTCGGTCCATCAAAGTCAGTATTGTCTTCTCAGACTGGCAGCAGCTCTCCAGGGTCCCAAGCTTAGGTTTTTCACACCTATTTGCCTGGACCCTTTTTTGGAGATGCCAGGGATTGAACCTGGGACCTTCTGCTTCCCAAGCAGATGCTTTACCACTGAGCCACCGTCCCTCCCCAAACATCTTTATCAATGATTTGGATGAAGGAATAGAGGGAATGCTTATTAAATTTGCAGGTGATATGATATTGGGAGGGGTTGCAAACCCAGAAGAAGACAGAAGCAGGATACAGGATGACCTTGACAGGCTGGAAAACTGGGCTAAAATCAATAAAATGAATTTTAACGGGGACAAATGTCAAGTTCTGCATTTCTGTAGGAAAAATCCAATGCATGGTTATAGGATGGGGAAGACTTGTCTTAGCAGTAGTATGTGCGAAAAGGATCTAGGGGTCTTAGTGGATCATATGGTGAACATGAGTCAACAGTGTGATGTGGTGGCTAAAAAGGCAAATGCAATTCTGGGCTGTATCAACAGAAGTATAGTGTCCAGATCACGTGATGTAATGGTATTGCTTTACTCTGCTCTGGTAAGACCTCACCTGGAGTATTGTGTTCAGTTTTGGGCACCACATTTTAAGAAGGTTATAGACAAGCTAGAACAGGTCCAGAGAAGGGCGACGAAGATGGTGAGGGGTCTGGAGACCAAGTCCTATGAGGAAAGATTGAAGGACCTGGTGATGTTTAGCCTGGAGAGGAGGCAGCTAAGAGGTGATATGATCACCATCAAGTACTTGAAGGGCTGTCATCTAGAGGATGGTGTGGAATTGTTTTCTGTGGCCCCGGAAGGTAGGACCAGAACCAATGGGTTGAAATTAAATCAAAAGAGTTTCCAGCTCAACATTAGGAAGAACTTCCTGACTGTTATAGTGATTCCTCAGTGGAACAGGCTTCCTCGGGAGGTGGTGGGCTCTCCTTCCTTGGAGGTTTTTAAAGAGAGGCTAGATGGCCATCTGACAGCAGTGAAGATCCTGTGAATTTAGGAGGAGGTGTTTGTGAGTTTCCTGCATTGTGCAGGGGTTGGACTAGATGTGGGACCCAGGGGGCCAGCACAGCGGCCCGCCGAAGCAGCCTGTCACTAATAACACAGGTCGAGATGCAGGACAGGAACCCGGAAGTGACTGACAGGCTGCTTCAGCAAGCCGCTGCGCCGGCCCCCTCGGTCTCACAATGATGGGACTGATGCCACAGGGACGGGCTCGAAACACTCTATAACCCCTCAAAAGAACAGCAGTCTAGCTCGCTTCTCCCGAGCCCTGCCGCCATAAGCCTCAAGGGTGCTCATTTTGCGGCATTTCCCGGCGGGAGGGTGGCACCCGCACGGGACACATATCAAATGAAAGAGGGGGCGCAGGGCTATCAGAAACAGCTGGCGGAGGGAGTCGGGAGACCACCCCACTGGGGGATCCACACCCCGAAAGTGATGAAGGTGGCGCAGATAGAGCCAACAGAGCAAACAGGACAAAATAAATAGGCTGCATTATGCAGCACAGTTGAGAAAGTGCCTTATCCCATATACTGATGAAGTAAATACAGGATTTGAGAACAAAATTGCACCAGAAGACACAAACACAAAGCTCCCTTACACTGAATCAGTGCTTGGGTCCACCAAAGTCAGTATTGTCTACTCCAGGGGTGGCCAGAGTCGCTTAACAAAAGAGCAACACAGAATAAAGGTCAGATGTTTGAGAGCCGCAAGACATGAACATTGGATATTTGAAAGCCACGGAAGGAAGGAAGGAAGGAAGGAAGGAAGGAAGGAAGGAAGGAAGGAAGGAAGGAAGGAAGGAAGGAAGGAAGGAAGGAAGGAAGGAAGGAAGGAGGGAAGGAGGAAGGGAGGGAGGGAAGGAAGGGAGGAGGGAGGGAGGGAGGGAAGGAAGGAAGGAAGGAAGGAAGGAAGGAAGGAAGGAAGGAAGGAGGAAGGAAGGAAGAAAGGGAGGAAGGAAGGAAGGAGGGAGGGAAGGGAGGGAGGAGGGAGGGAGGGAAGGAAGGAAGGAGGGAAGGAGGGAGGAAGGAAGAAAGGAAGGAAGGAAGGAGGGAGGGAAGGAAGGGAGGAGGGAGGGAGGGAAAGAAGGGAGGAGGGAACGAGGGAGGGAGGAAGGAAGGAAGAAAGGGAGGAAGGAAGGAGGGAGGGAGGGAAGGAAGGGAGGAGGGAGGGAAGGAAGGGAGGGAGGGAAGGAGGGAGGGAGGGAGGGAAGGAGGGAGGAAGGAAGAAAGGAAGGAAGGAGGAAGGAAGGAGGGAGGGAAGAAGGAGGGAGGGAGGGAAGGAGGGAAGGAAGAAAGGAAGGAAGGAGGGAGGAAGGAGGGAGGGAGGGAAGGAGGAGGGAGGGAAGGAGGGAGGGAAGGAAGGAGGGAGGAAGGAAGGAAGAAAGGAAGGAAGGAAAGAGGGAGGGAGGGAGGGAAGGAAAGAGGGAGGGAGGGAGGGAAGGAAGGAAGGAAGGAAGGAAGGAAGGAAGGAAGGAAGGAAGGAAGGAAGGAAGGAAGGAAGGAAGGAAGGAAGGAAGGAAGGAAGGCCGCCCCTTCCCGCCAGCCGCCCCCCCGCTTTCGGCCCCCTCCCTCCCTCCCTGCCTTCCGGCTTACCTTCTCCCAGGGCGCGGCCTCCCCTCCAGGCGGGCGGGCTGGCCAGGAGGCGCAGCGGCGGCTGGTGCTGCTGGCGGCGCTGCTGGCGGGGCTGGCGGCGGCTGAGGAGGAGGCGGCCGAGCCCACCGACCCGGGGCCTCCCACCACGCAGGCGCCGCCGGCCCGCCTCCTGCTCCAGCCACGGCCTCCACCACCGCCTTCGCCGCCGCCGCCGCCTCCCCCTCTGCCGCCGCCGGGGCCCTACGCCAGCTAGAGGAGCCGGCGGGCCGCGTGCGCGGTCGGGGAAGGCGGCGAGTGAGGGACCGAGCGTCCCTGCGTGTGCGCACGGCGGTGTGGCAGGCCCTACGCTGCCCACTCTGCTGGCCCCGTGCATGCGCAGAGCCTGCCACACCACCGTGCGCACGCGCAGGGACGCTCGGTCCCTCACTCTCCGCCTTCCCTGACCGCGTGTGCGGCCCGCCGGCTCCCCGCTGGCTAAACCGGGATCTCTAATGGTCCCGGTATAGCCAGCCCGGGAGGTGGGAATTGGGGGCCAGAATCGGGACTTTCCCGGGCAACCGGGACGATCTGGCTACCGTAAAGGTTACTTACATCTACTGAGGCATGTAGATTTATTATGCATCTACTGAAAGAAAGGAAAGAGGAAGAGAGGGGGGAAGGATGAAGGGGAAAGTATGGATGTAACAACAATTAGAAATAGCATGCTTGACAGCAACATCACCCCAGAGTCAGAAACGACTGGTGTTTGCACAGGGAACCTTTCCTTTCCTATTGTTCATTGATGTATGTAGGATCATAAGAAGTACTGGAATGTTGAGATTCTCCTCAGCCCCTCCTCGGAAAAGACTCTTTTGAAATGGAGCATTATTGAGGCTGGCATCTCTGTGGGAGGAGGCCTGAGAAGTTCTTTACTCATACGAAGAGAAGATAAATGGGCACTACAAGCACTTTTTACAAGTACCTTCTATTACAAGCACTTTCTGTCTATCAAGTTTGTAGTTTTGACTGACTTTCATGAACTTTGGGATTGAATTCATCACTTTCATGAACTTTGGGGGTGTGAACTGTATTTATAAATAGTCTGTTATTGAATCTGTTTTGGAATTAGCAAATATACGGTGTTTATGAATATATGTTAGGTGGCAATTCGGTTCATCATGGTATTATATTTGTCGTTTTCCTGGTATAAGCAGGACTTTCTGAATCACCCTCATCATCAAAAGCTTGTCCTGGGCCCGCCCTCTGCATTCCTGATTGCCATGGCCTGAGCCTCTCCCCTTGCAGCCAAAATCCACATTTCAAGGTACTTGGCCTGTTATCCTTACCTTGGTCTTAAATTATATAACAAGACAAGCGGGAGCAGGTGGGAGATATAGCTTTGCCAGAGAGAGGAGCCGGCTAATTTGTTTCAGCTGAGTGAATTTAAGAGGGTGGAAGGTCCTCTTTCCCACCCCCACCCCCAGGCAGGCTCCTCCTCCTTTTAAAAAAAACTGCTACTGACCTGGAATTGGATTCTTTGGGTGGATAATTGGAACCGTTTTCCCACACAGCTTACCTCAGAGTGAAGTCCCTCTTCACCGCGCAGCGTCTGCTCGGATTTCCCACCACCTGCTCCACAAAAGCAGGAAGAGCCATGGCTTTTGCATCGCTAACGTCAACTGGGTTTTAGCGATTTACATTTGCGACGCAAAAGGCCCGGCACTTCCTGCTTCTGCGGAGCAGATGGTGGGAAATCCGAGCAGACGCTGCGCGGTGAAGAGGGACTTCACTCCGAGGTAAGCTTTGTGGGAAAACGGTTATATTCTAGATCCAGGTTTGAGTGAACCAAAAAGGAGGAAAGAGCAATCCTTGGCATTGATTGGGCGGTGGGAAGTGCTGCCAAGTCACAGCTGCGTCATGGTGACTCCGTAGGATTCTCAAGGCAAGAGACATTCAGAAGTGGTTTGCCATTGGCCTGCCTTTGGATCGTGACCCTGGGCTTCCTTAGTGGTCTCCCATCCAAGTCTTAACCCAGGGCCAGCCCTGCTTAGCTTCTGAGATCTGAAGACGCTGGGCTAACCGAGGCCATCCAGGTCAGGGCAGGGTTCACTTAGTGCTTTAGAGCAGGGGTCCCCAAACCCCAGGCCACAGACTGCTATCAGTCCGTGGCCTGTTAGCAACCGGGCTGCAGAGTGAGGCAGAGATGCCACTCTGCCCCTTCTTCCCAGCTTCACTCTGAGACTCCCTCCCCAAGAAGAAGAAGAAGAAGAAGAAGACGACCGCAGATTTATACCCTGCCCTTCTCTCTGAATCAGAGACTCGGAGCAGCTTACAATCTCCTTTCCCTTCCTCCCCCACAACAGACACCCTGTGAGGTAGATGAAGATATTTGATTTATATCCCGCCCTCCACTCCGAAGAGTCTCAGAGCGGCTCACAATCTCCTTTCCCTTCCTCCCCCACAACAGACACCCTGTGAGGTAGATGAAGATATTGGATTTATATCCCGCCCTCCACTCCGAAGAGTCTCAGAGCGGCTCACAATCTCCTTTACCTTCCTCCCCCACAACAGACACCCTGTGAGGTAGATGAAGATACTGGATTTATATCCCGCCCTCCTCTCCGAAGAGTCTCAGAGCGGCTCACAATCTCCTTTCCCTTCTTCCCCCACAACACACCCTGTGAGGTAGATGAAGATACTGGATTTATATCCTGCCCTCCACTCCGAAGAGTCTCAGAGCGGCTCACAATCTCCTTTCCCTTCCTCCCCCACAACAGACACCCTGTGAGGTAGATGAAGATACTGGATTTATATCCCGCCCTCCTCTCCGAAGAGTCTCAGAGCGGCTCACAATCTCCTTTACCTTCCCCCCCCCACACACAACAGACACCCTGTGAGGTAGATGAAGATATTGGATTTATATCCCACCCTCCACTCCGAAGAGTCTCAGAGCGGCTCACAATCTCCTTTCCCTCCCCCCACCCACAACAGACACCCTGTGAGGTGGGTGGGGCTGAGAGGGCTCTCACAGCAGCTGCCCTTTCAAGGACAGAATCTCAGAGCTGCCTACAATCTCCCTTCCCTTCTTCCCCCACAACAGACACCCTATGAGGTGGGTGGGGCTGAGAGGGTTCTCACAGAAGCTGCCCTTTCAAGGACAGAGAGCGGCCTACAATCTCCTTTCCCTTCCTTCCCCACAACAGACACCCTGTGAGTGGGTGGGGCTGGAGAGGGCTCTCCCAGCAGCTGCCTTTTCAAGGACAGAGAGAGGCCTACAGTCTCCTTTCCCTTCCTCCCCCACAACAGACACCCTGTGAGGTGGGTGGGGTTGAGAGAGCTCTCACAGCAGCTGCCCTTTCAAGGACAACCTCTGCCAGAGCTATGGCTGACCCAAGGCCATTCCAGCAGCTGCAAGTAGAGGAGTGGGGAATCAAACCCGGTTCCCCAGATAAGAGTCTGCACACTTAACCACTGCACCAAACTGGCAGGTCCCCATTGTGCCTGGGATTTCCAGGGTGGTTTCTTGCCACTGGATTGTCATGCTAGACCTTCCATGGCGTGGTGGCCAGAGCCCTGGCAAGACCCTCTCCTGCTGCTGAAGTCAGTGCTGCTTGCCTTTGGCAGGGTGCCTTGTTGGGTCCTGCCTGCAGCTGCCATCCATCTGCCAGAGGCCCAGTGGGCCCATATGTATGGGGTAGGGTTTCCAAGCCTATGTTGGAAAATACCCAGAGAATTTGGGGGTGGATTTGGGAGAGGGCAGGGTTTGGGGAGGGGAGGGGTCTCAGCAGTGTGCAATGCCCTAAAGTCCACTATCCAAAGCTGCCGTTTTCTCCAGGGGAGCGGATATCTGCCAGCTGGAGATCAGTCGTAAAAGCTGGTGATCTCCAGCTAGGGTTGCCGAGTCCAATTCAAGAAATATCTGGGGAATTTGGGGGTGGAGCCAGGAGACATTGGGGTGGAGCCAAGATCAAGGCTGTGACAAGCATAATTGAACTCCAAAGGGAGTTCTGGCCTTCATATTTAAAGGGACGGCACACCTTTTCAATTCCTTCCTTCCATAGGAAATAATGAAGAATAGGAGCACCTTCTTTTGGAGCTCATAGAATTGGACCCCTTGGTCCAATCTTTTTGAAACTTGGGGGGTATTTTGGGGAGAGGCACTAGATGCTATACTGAAAATTTGGTGCCTCTAACCCCAAAAAACAGCCCCCCCCAGAGCCTCAGATACCCTCGGATCAATTCTCCTTATCCTTCTTCCACAGGGCCTGTGTGGGTTTCTCAGCACCGCGGTGACCTCTGATTTGGCTCAAAAAGACAAGATGAAATCCCTCTTTCCTTTCCAATGTTAACAGCAGAGCAACAGGTTTCAAGACAAAAACCAAGTGCAGGTTAAAGAATGAAGCCCTCTTTCCCTTTCCTGCTTAGCCCTGAGGCAAACGGAGAATTCCTGAGGCCGCAATTTGGATTTTAGAGACCGGCTGAGATGCATGATCTTTGCTTCATCTGCTGGAGGCCTCCGTGGCTGGCCCAAAGTCCTGCAGTGATCTTCATAACTGAAGTTCAAGCTGCATGTTGTGTGAAGTCCCTTCCTGTGGTTCCTCCAGAGCAAGCTGAATCTGAGTGGAAGAAGAAGGCATGGCAAGAAACCGCTATCCTTTCCCAGTTCAGAATGACTTTCCCCAAGTCTACCTTTCCTCCCCCCCCCCCAAAGCAAGCAGATTCATCACTTTCTTTTTTGCAACGTTTTTCAGAAAGAAATATTTTTTGCCTAAGTGTATTTGGCAGCTCATTCTGGAGTTCCGCAAAAGTCATACCTTCCCCTGTCACAAAATGAGAACAGAGATGGCATGCGTCAAGACAGGTTCTGAATTCAGCGAATCTCACGGTCAGCTTGTATATGATGGAACATTTCTTTCATCAGAGCCCTGTTTTTCCCAGCGATTCTTCTGCTGTTCTTTTCCCCCTTCCTTCCCATAAAGGGAAGCAAGACAAAGGCTGGGCTCTAAGACAGAGCAGAGAAACCCACCTCAGTGGAAAGGCAGATAATGCAGAAGAGATCAGTAGTGCTGAAGTGGAAGTAGGATGCAGAAGATATTGAAGATATTGGATTTATATCCTGCCCTCCACTCCAAAGAGTCTCAGAGCGGCTCACAATCTCCTTTACCTTCCTCCCCCACAACAGTCACCCTGTGAGGTGGGTGGGGCTGGAGAGGGCTCTCCCAGCAGCTGCCCTTTCAAGGACAACCTCTGCCAGAGCTATGGCTGACCCAAGGCCATTCCAGCAGGTGCAAGTGGAGGAGTGGGGAATCAAACCCGGTTCTCCCGGATAAGAGTCTGCACACTTAACCACTACACCAAACCAGCTCTCCAGGGGGCTGTGGATGGGACAGAGAAGGCAAACTGCACAGGTCTTCTGGAGGTAGGCCCAATCAAGGTGTGGGCAAGTGTTAGGATTGTGCCTTTCACAAGCAGGAGACCAGGGAGATCCTCTATTGGCTGCCATCACTCTGGGAAGGGTCTGTCTGGGAAGACCTAGAGCACCCACCCAACCCTTGTGTCTTCCTTCTTAGCAAGTACCTTTTCACTGTGACCGAAGAGATGTGATGACCCAGGCAGCGTAAGTTTATTGAAAGTGCTCAAAACAAGTGGTTTTAGTTATTAGTGCAACAGTGAAAGTGGAAAAATACAGTAAAGTGGTGCAAAGGAAAAAAAAAAAAGCTCTGATGCAACTAACAATATGTTCCCTTCCTTCTGCATCCAGCTAACTCACCACTTTTGGAAGAGGGAACTCTCATGACTGCAGCCTTCTTTCCAGCTCAGCCTTTCCAGAGAAAGCACACTTCCCGCTCTACCTAGTCCTTTTATTGTTTCCTTCCAGGCCCACCCCTTTTTTCTTCAGTGGGCAATTTTTCCCTCCAAAACTTCTGCCCACCCAATCAGAGAGACAGAAGGGATCCTGGGAAATGTAGGCCTGATTGCTACTCTAACCCAGGCTTCCCTGGAGCTTGTAGGTTACACTAGGCCTAGGATCATGACAGTGCCCATGACCCTCTTGAACTACTCAGATTCTGCACACAGACTTTCCACAAGCAAAACATGCACAAGTGCTCTGGCAGTTGGCAGGAAAAGTTCCAGGCACCCTGGCCCAGCTCTATGGATGCTATTGCTATGGAGTGGGTGCAGTTGCTGCATGTTGAAGTAGCACTAATAAATCCAGGCCCTGCTGTACCGGAGGGGAGAGAAGAAGGCAGCCGATGCTGCAGCTCTGTGTCTTCCTGAAGTGCTTCTTTATGCTGAGCTGATCTGCCTGCCAGCAGCCATTAATCCCAAACTATTCCTGGGTGGGAAATTCACATTAGAGAGTCCATTCTTTCCCCCTTTGCTGACAAACAGTGTGAAGAAATGCATTTTTCCCGGGAGCTCTGAAACACTTGCAGAAAGAGGAGCACCAACCAAATTTGGCTGGGATCTGGCTGGTGACAGTATGAGCTTGGGAGGGGATAAATCCCTGCCCCTCTGCAGAGAACGGTCTGGGAAGGAGGATGGAAGGCTTTCCAGGCTCATCTCAGCTACCTCTTAGGAAATGCTAACGGGTCTAGCTAGAGACAAGGGGAGCAGCAGTTTGGAGGAATGAAATGCAAGAGAGACGCAGGAAGGATATGCTTAGAATTTCCAGAAGTTTCTTTGAGCTGGCCTGACCATGTCAGTGGGAGGGAAAACAAATATGCAGCAAGAAGAAGGTCTCTCTCCCTTGGGTGTGCACACAGACCTCTCCACTGGTAAGGCAGCCATTGACCATGTGCTTGCCTCAAGAGCTCAAGCAAGCTTCAGAGTACTGAAAACTCTATAAGGATCTGTAACTTCCTAACAAAAGGGAGCCTGTCCTATAGTTTAACAGAGGTTTAACCTGGAGGTTGGCATGTACAGAAGGCAAAATAAGAAGGGGACAGCAAAAGATGAGATGGCTGGGCAGCATTACTCGTGTAACTAACACGAATTTGAGCAGACTTCGGAGGATGGTGGAAGACAGGAGGGCCTGGCGTGACTTTGTCCATGGGGTCGCAAAGAGTCAGACTCGACAAGACCGGTTCAAGGTATTTTTTGACCCCAAGTGGAGGAATTTATCCCCTCCCATGCTCATACTGTCACCAGCCAGATCCCAGCCAAGTTTGGTTGGTGCTCCTCTTTCTGCAACTCCCAATAGCTCCTCAGTGTCTTGGTTAGTGTCAGGTTCCCTGACAATTGTTTAGCTGCTCATACTTACACTGTATTATCATGTATTCACTGTACTGGTCATTTGTTGCATTTACTCCACTGGGCATATATTCACTGTATTGCCTTGCCAAATATTTACACATTCATCCTATATGGTAGTGTCTGCATGCTTGTAACATTTCCCTTAAGTTATGCAGGATGTGACTATCACAGAGAGCTGGCTATCTGGTAACTATGGTAATGATTTGAATTAGCAGAGTAACCTTGAGCACTCAGGGAAGATGTCTTGTGTTTACATCAGAGCTTGGGAAATGTAACAGACTTTGGGGGGAGCTTAACTTCTGCACGCCTTTTGTGTTTTCTGCCCTGTCTGTATACAAATTGTTCTCGGCAATGGCTCTTCAGCAGAAGGCCATTGCTTTGTACCTGACTCTCATTAAATCTTGACCATATTCATGTGTGTTTGAGTTCCTGAGGTCAGTATCTGGCAAATCCTTCAGCCAGGGGACTAGCCCTGCAAGAGGTACTAAGGCTTGACACACACCTGCAATGCCACAGCAGGAAAAAATCAGAGAGGCATAGTGGTTAGAGTGCCAGAATAGGATTGAGAGGACCCAGGTTTGAATCCCCACTCTGCTCACCCAGATGGAACCCTAGCTCCCAAACTTCTTTTTTGAAGTTTAAAAGGAATCCCAGGATAGTCTTACAAGGACTTCCACTTGAATGTCTAGCTTGTCCCTCATAGGTGAGGCTTCTTGCCAGACAACCTTTGGTCTTTTCCCATTTCCAAACAAATGTGTAGAATTTAGGGGGAGGTGTTTGTGAGTTTCCTGCATTGTACAGGGGGTTGGACTAGATGACCCTGGAGGTCCCTTCCAACTCTCTAATTTTTTAAAAAAAAATTAACATTAAAATTTAAATTAAAAAAAAATAATATCATGAGATTACCCATGTGTTGATCACCCCGAATATATTTTACATGCTTCCTCTCTCCACACTTGAGACTAGGGTTGCCAATCCCCAGGTGGGGGCAAGGGATCCCCCAGTTTGGAGGCCCTCCCCCAGCTTCAGGGTCGTCAGAAAGCGGGGGGAGGGGAGGGAAATGTCTGCTGGGAACTCTATTATTCCCTTTGGAGATTTATTCCCATAGAAAATAATGGAGAATTGATCCACGGGTATCTGGGGCTCTGGGGGGGCTGTTTTTTGGGGTAGAGGCACCAAATTTTCCGTATAGCATCTAGTGCCTCTCCCCAAAGTACCCCCCAAGTTTCAAAAAGATTGGACCAGGGGGTCCAATTCTATGAGCCCCAAAAGAAGGTGCCTCTATCCTTCATGATTTCCTATGGAAGGAAGGAATTGAAAAGGTGTGCCGTCCCTTTAAATGTGATGGCCAGAACTCCCTTTGGAGTTCAATTATGCTTGTCACAGCCTTGATCTTGGCTCCACCCCAATGTATCCTGGCTCCACCCTCAAAGTCTCCTGGCTCCACCCCCAAAGTCCCCAGATATTTCTTGAATTGGACTTGGCAACCCTACTTGAGACAGTAGACAAAGCAACAAATAATTGGAAAAGAGCACAATCCATAAAACACACAATTCTTTACCAGGGACAGTCCTCAGTTTCTGTTGTCTCTAATAAAATGCTGCCCCCGTTTTACCTTTTAGAGAGAGTTTGAGGATGAATTTTAAACATGAGATTAGTATACTTATGCTTGATTCTTTAAGTTTCAGCTTTTCCTCCTGGTGGTTTGATGGTAGAAAGAGCCATCAAGTCCCAGCCAACTTATGGCAACCCCACAGAGTTTTCAAGTCAAGAGACTCAGAAGTGGTTTGCCTTTGGCTTCCTCGGCATAGTGACCCTGAACTTCTTTGGTGGTCTCCCATTTGAGTACCAGTCAGGACTGACCCTGCTTAGCTTCTGGGATCTGATGAGATCCGGCTGGCAAGTAACGGCCAGGTGAACACATGAACATATGAAGCTGCCTTATACTGAATCAGACCCTGGGTCCATCAAAGTCGGTATTGTCTTCTCAGACTGGCAGCGGCTCTCCAGGGTCTCAAGCTGAGGTTTTTCACACCTATTTGCCTGGACCCTTTTGAGTTGGAGATGCCGGGGGTTGAACCTGGGACCTTCTGCTTCCCAAGCAGATGCTCTACCACTGAGCCACCGTCCCTCCCCAAAACATATGAACATATGAAGCTGCCTTATACTGAATCAGACCTTTGGTCCATCAAAGTCAGTATTGTCTTCTCAGACTGGCAGCGGCTCTCCAGGGTCTCAAGCTGAGGTTTTTCACACCTATATGCCTGGACCCTTTTTGGGAGATGCCGGAGATTGAACCTGGGACCTTCTGCTTCCCAAGCAGATGCTCTACCACTGAGCCACCATCCCTCCCCGAACATGAAGATCAGTTCATCAAGGTCATTATTATCTACTCAGACTGACAGTGGCAGAGGTCTTTCACATCACCTACCACCTCATTCTTTTAGCTGCGGAAGCCGGGGATTGAACCTGGGAGTTTCTGCATGCCAAGCAGATGCTCTATGACTGAGCCACAGCCCCTCCCCATTAGGGAAAAGCAGAATTGATGCTTGGTTGTTAAATATTTCAGAGAAGGCAACATGGCTGCTAGTAACACAGGTGTCTAGTGCAGATGCATGACAGAGCCAGCCCTGAGGACACCAAACACCAGCCCACTCCTGTCCTTGAATCTCACCATAATCTTCTCTTCTTCTTTCCTCAAGCAGAGCAAATCATGCAGAGTGTCACACCATCTCCTACAACTGGCTTGTGCAGAACTGGCGCCGTGACGGAATAATTCATCTTTGCCTAAATCAGGCTTCACAAAGGGAAAAAGGGAACCTAATGCCTTTGCATAGGATTGATCATAAAATTACAAAGATGCAACCCGGCCAGAATTGCTAGGAATGGCTGGGCTTCATTTTGGCAAAAAGGCATTCTCCAGAGGCAACCAAATGGGTTTCCAAACACTGCTTCCATGTTCTTTCTTTGCAGGGAAAGATAGGGAGGGGGATGGCTAGCCCCTTTTTCCTTTCCTTCTCCTCTGTGCCTCAGGGCCCCAATCCAAATCACATGGCAGCCATTAGACTTTTACAATGAGGAGGGTGCAAACAGACAACCAAAACATGGGGAGCAGGATAAACCCTTTTGAACCCCACCAAAGCCTCCCACTTGCACAGGACACAACATTCAACAGATGCCAGGATGGTTCTTGAGAACCAGGATAGGAGGGTGAGGGCCGCCTCACACAAGCAACTTAAATTCCCTGGGAGGGCACTCAGGAGCAGCGGCTGCCTTTCCCACACCCTGGAGAGGTCCCACCAATCAGCTGATCGCCGAGGCCTTTGAATCACCCGGAAGGCCAGTGCCTGCCCCTGGTCAGTCTCCCAATTGCATGAAAGCGCCGGCAGAAGCAGCCAAGCCAGCCTCCCCCTCCATTTAAAAAGCCTGGTCAGCAGGATCTTTAAATTGTGCAGGAAGGGCAGCAGCTGCTCCTGCCATTCTCCCCTTGTGATGTGAATAACGGGTGGAGGAAGGGCAGCCTTCAAGCCTTCAGCCTTCAAGCTGGTCTCTGGGCTGATTTAAAGGCCCCGCCAATCAGCTGATTGGCAGGACCTTTCCCGAGGGTAAGAAGGGCAGCCACTGCCTGGGAGGAAGGAGGAGACCCCCACTTTCCCAGCCTGGCCCTGGTCCTCAAGTAGGGTTGCCAAGTCCAATTCAAGAAATATCTGGGGACTCTGGGGGTGGAGCCAGGAGACATTGGGGGCGGAGTCAGGAGCAAGGGTGTGACAAGCGTAATTGACCTCCAAGGGAGGTCTGGCCATCACATTTAAAGGGACAGCACACCTTTTTAAATTTCTTCCTTCCATAGGAAATGATGAAGGATGGGGCACCTTCTTTTGTGGCTTATAGAATTGGACCCCCTGGTCCAATTGTTTTGAAACTTGGGGGTTATTTTGGGGAGAGGCACTAGATGCGATACTGAAAATTTGGTGCCTCTACCTCAAAAAACAGCTCCCGCAGAGCCCCCCGATACCCGCAGATCAATTCCCCATTATTCCCTATGGGAATCATTCTTCATAAGGAATAATTGCCCAGTAGACATTTCCCTCCCCCCACTGCCGTTTTCTGATGACCCTAAAGTGGGGGGAAGGGCCTCCAAACCTGGGGATTGGCAACCCTCTCTCTCACACAGACAGACACTGGGTCTGGTTCCTCCACAACGACATCTGAAAAGAACAGGGGATACGCTGCTCCCCCCCCCTCTCTCTCTCACACACACACAGTTGCTCTGAAACAAAAGCAAAACAAGCCGAAGGACTGTGTCGCTGATCCTTCCCATGAAGTACTTCCTGCTCAACTTTAAAGGCACACGCACATTTTGAAACAGGACCTGTTAGGAGATTTCTAAGCCTGCCCAAGATCTAGAGCTGCGTGGTGGCTGTGGGGGTGGGGGTGGGGCTTCCCCCGCTGGCCAACTGGCTGGGGGTGGGGGGAACTGGAAGCCTGTAAAACCAGGGGATCCCTCACTGGGACCTGGGGATTGGGAAGCCTATCCTCAAGAGCCATCCTGGCATCTGTTGAATGGGCTCTGCTGTTAATTTTTTATGCCTGCACAAGTGGGAGACATCGGTGGGTGCCAGGGAGGGTTGTGTGTTGTGCTGTTTCTTAAATTTTAGACTGCTATTAATTGTATTTATTGTTATTCCTACATTGCAGTGACCATCCCTGAGCCCGCTTGCAGGAAGGGCAGGATATAAATCCAAAGATAAATAAATAAATGGGAGGGGGGTGTATTTTGCATCTTATGCAGAGGCAAGTCTGAATTGCCATTGAGCCTTCAAAACCTTTCCTTCCTCCTCCTCCCTTCTGCCGTCATCACCCATTCCGGGGTCCCAACCCACCATCTGACAGCCGCTACATTACAAGGTTGTCGTAAGGATGATCAGAGGCCCCAAGATAGCCTGATCTCATTGGATATTCGAAGCTAAGCAGAGAACACCAAGGAAGACCAGAGTTGCTACGCAGAAGCAGGCAACGGCAAACCAACTCTGAATGTCTCTTGCCGTGACAACCCGACAAGGCCGCCATAAGTCAGATGCAACTCGAGGGCACTTCCCACCACCACATAAGCACTGAACAAGAGTGACTTCTTCCGATAGTTCAGTCTTTTTGGCTAAAGGTTTTGTCTTACGTTAAAGATATTACAAGCATTATAGTTCCAATGCGGGCAGATATTATGCTTCTTAACAACTGGTACTTAGTTAAAGCTTTTCCTTCAAAAAAATCTCTGCTTATTACTCTTATAACGGCAGCCAGAGCCTTTTTTGAGCAGGAACTCACAGGAACACAGTTCCGGCTTGCTTGGCATCAGGGGGTGTGGCATAATATGCAAATGAGTGCCTGCTGGGCTTTTTCTACAAAAGAGCTCTGTATGGGACAATGGTGATGTCAGGAGGTGTGGCCTAATATCTAAATGAGTGCCTGCTGGGCTTTTTCTACAAACGAAGCCCTGGCGGCAGCTAAATCCATTGTTGCTCAATACTGGAAATTTTCCCAAAATCTCAGTATAGACTGTTGGCCTTCTAAAAATTTGGGACTACATAACAGTGGACAAAATCACTGCTGATTTAGATGTTACTGACCCTGTAAAAGCTGCCCAGAACTTCTTTGCCAAATGGTATCCTGTACTTTCAAAACTTGAAGATGAACCCATATACAGTACACTAATTCAATTAACAAACATTCCATATACAAGAGTATTTTACTCTCCTGATCCATATTTACTGTGTGATTTGACTCTCCCCCTTGCTGTAGTAGTATTTATTGTCAGTTTGATTAATATATAAATGTTATTTTCTACATTATACTTTTTTTAGTATGTATATTGATTTTTTGCTTTATGTATTACCCTTTTCCTTCCTTTAATAGTTAATAAAAATTGTTTGTGGGGAAAAAAGAGTGACTTCTTCCCACTCTGAAACATGAATGGCATTGTAATTAATGCACTCCACATTTGCTTAACCCAATATGCCTTTTCAAAGTCCTTGTGGTGTGCGCACGTTGTCTGTGTTCCACAGCAACTTCACCTAAACAGCAAGAGAGCACATGACAACTCAGAATGCCCCCTCGCTGCCCCAGAAGGTGTGAGATGAACTCATTTAGATAATAATAATAATAATAATAATAATAATAATAATAATAATAATAATAATAATAATGTTTTATTTATATCCCGCCCTCCCCGCCGAAGCAGGCTCAGGGCAGCTCACAACATATAACAAATACAAAATTACAATATAAAACTTTATCTCAGTACAATATATAATTTGCTAATTAAAACCATTATAATTAAAACCATCAAAATTAAAACTAACATTTACAGCGCTATGTTCTAAGTGTTCTCCTCGGTAGTTTATGATGGCCGTACGTAGCAGACTAAAATCCACATTAAGCGAAGGCCAGTTGGAAAAGGGTAGTCTTGCAGGCCCGACAGAATCTTTCAAGACTCCACAGGGTCCGCACTTCATCCGGTAGTTGGTTCCAACGTGTAAGAGAGGCTTTGGTATCAGGAAAAATCCCAGCGGGGTCCTGACCCAGCTGGTTGAGCAGTGTCCCATCCCCTAATCTGCTTATGCAGCCCATCAAATCGACAGACAGAGCAGCAAGGCTTAAAGCACAAGCATCCCCAGTCAAGGCGGGTGGGGCAGCTGATGTCCATCCAGACTGCAATGCTTAAAGAGTAGCATTAAAAATCTTAGCTTAATGAGTCTGGGCTGAGGGGAGGGGAAGATCGCATTGCCTCCAGATGGAAGAGACGCAAATAAATTGTTTTTGCTTCTAATCAGAAACAATCCACCACGGATTCCATGAAGGATGTTTTCTATTGCACAAGGGGAAGGGTAAAAACAGAAGGTTCTGTGCTTCACTATAACATATTTATTAACAAAAGAAATCTCTCTAAAAGATCCAGGTAAAAGTAGAACGTGCAAAGCAATATGCGTTTGCTAGCTCCAGGTTGGAAAATACCTGGAGGTCTGTAGGGTGGAGCCTGAGGCAGGTAGGAACGGGGGAGGGGTTTCAATGGGATGGACTGCAATAGAGTCCACTTTCCTACATGGCCATTTTCTCCAGGTGAGCTAGGGTTGCCAAGTCCAATTCAAGAAATATCTGGGGACTTTGGGGGTGGAGCCAGGAGACATTAGGGGTGGAGCCAAGATCAAGGCTGTGACAAGCATAATTGAACTCCAAAGGGAATTCTGGCCATCACATTTAAAGGGACGGCACACCTTTTCAATTCCTTCCTTCCATAGGAAATAATGAAGGATAGGGGCACCTTCTTTTGGGGCTCATAGAATTGGACCCCCTGGTCCAATCTTTTTGAAATTGGGGGAGGGGGTATTTTGGGGAGAGGCACTAGATGCTGTACTGAAAATTTGGTGCCTCTACCCCAGAAAACAGCCCCCCCAGAGCCCCAGATACCCGCAGATCAATTCTCCATGATTTTCTATGGGAATAAATCTCCATAGGGAATAATAGAGTTCCCAGCAGACATTTCTCTCCCCTCCCCCCGCTTTCTGACCACCCTGAAGCGGGGGGAGGGCCTCCAAACCGGGGGATCCACTGCCCCCATCTGGGGATTGGCAACCCTAAAGTGAGCTAATCTCTGATGCCTGGAGATCAGCTATAATTCCAGGTGATCTCCCACCAGCACCTGGAGGTTGGCAACCTTAAAGTGGAACCAACTCCTATCTGTTTCTAAGATGGGGCCTGGCTCTTCTTGACTCTGTGGCCTCCACTAAAGTTAAAGTTTCTGCTGTTTGCTTTTTAAATTTCAAATGCTGAGCCTCCCTTCCTCCCTCCCTCTTTTCCTCCTTCCCTCTTTTCCTTCCTTCCTCCCTCCCTCCCTCCCTCCCTCCCTCCCTCCTTCCTTCCTTCCTTCCTTCCTTCCTTCCTTCCTTCCTTCCTTCCTTCCTTCCTTCCTTCCTTCCTCCCTCCCTCCCTTCCTTCCTTCCTTCCTTCCTTCCTTCCTTCCTTCCTCCCTCCCTCCCTCCCTTCCCTCCTTCTTTCCTCCCTTCTTTCCTCCCTCCCTCCCTCCCTTCCTTCCAAATTTATCTGCCAGGATTTCTTAATCAAGGTGGAGAACTGATTCAGGGAATGCAACTGACCACATCTCTTCCCAGGGCCAAGGGGTGGCCAGGTCTGACTCTAGAAATTCCTGAGGAGGAAGGCAGAGTTTGGGAGAGAAGGTCAGCAGGCCTGGGATGCCACAGGGGGACTGACTGGCACAGCTGGGAGATCAGTTGTGATTCCAGAAGGCTCCCAGGCACTCCCTGGAAGTCGGCTTCCCTATGGAAAGAGCCACCCCGGCTTTCTTTGATCTCTACAGGGGAAGAAAGCACACGGTGAGGGATTCTTAGCAGGAACAAAAGCAGATTGATGTGGCTCTTTCAGGGATGCCAGCCTCCAGGTGGGACTGGGGATCCCCCAGAATGACAGCTCATCTCCTCGGAGGAAGTGGATGCTTTAGAGAGTGGACTCCAGGGCACTGTAGTGTACCCCGCTGATAGGGTTGCCATGTCACCCGTGGTCACCGCCAGGGGATGGGGGGCAGTGTTACCAGATCCAGGTTGGGGAACTCCTGGAGATTTGGGGTGGAGCCTGGGGAGGACAGGGACCTCAGTGGGGTAAAATGCCATAGAGTGCATCCTCCAAAGTACTCATTTTCTCCAGGGGAACTGATTCTGTGGTCTAGAGATGAGCTGTGATTCCAGGGCATCCCCAGGTCCTACCTGGAGGCTGGCATCCAAACCCACTGAGGTCCCTGTCCTCTCCAGGCTCCATCCCCAAATCTTCAGGAGTTTCCCAATCTGGATCTGGCAACCTTACTCCCCCATCCCCTACCAGTATCCAAGGTAGGCCTGGCAACCCTGAACAGCATATAGGGAGGAAAGGGTTAAAGTCTCTCTTCCCCCCCCCCCCCATAAAGCATTCCTGCCAGCCAAATTTGCAAGAATAAGAAACTGTGAAGGCAAATCTGTCAGGCAATGCTTCATTGAAGTCAACTGTACTTAGTAATAATGTTTAATCCATGCTTACTAACACTAATGCTTAACAAGATGCTAGTTATTAACGATTGCGCACTGCACTAAAAGGAGGGGTGGGAAGAGGGTTGCCAAAACTCCAAAGAGCAGCCTGGCCTTTGAAGTGTAAAATACCAGGCTGACCGCTCCAGCGCCTTCCGGGCGGGCGAGAGCAAGGACACCAACAGGAGGGAGGATGTAACTATGCCTGAGGGAAAAGATAACCGGTGTGTGAAAGTAACAAGTGCAGGACGAATGTAGATTTATTATGAGAAGTAGTTTGTAGCCCTAGTCTTTGATGTATGTTCATAAATACCAATGATTCCAGTTACTCGTTATCAGTTTCAATGAACATGTGCAGAGAGCAACATTGTTGTAATCAATAAATGAAACTTAGTTTTGAACAAAGACAAGCCTGATCATTTTGGATACTTCAATGAATCCTTTGCTGACAAAATCTCTCTCTCCAAACACACACACACACACACACACACACACACACGGACTTCAAAGTAATTTTAACTGAAATAACAGAAACCAAGTCTGTCTGCATTGACTGATATGATAGCATTGCAAACAGCTGCCATAAAGCAAGTGTCAATAAATATCTATCTATCCATGTGCTCTCTCTAGGTGCGTTCACACTAAGGGCGCATTCACACTACACTAAAAAATGCATTTTGCAACTAGATTTTTACTGCATAAGAACAGCAAAAATCCAGTTGCAAAACGCATTATTTAGTGTAGTGTGGATGCACCCTACGACTGTTTGCAAGTGGATTTTTCCATTTCACGTAGTAAAATCTAATAGCAAATTGCATTAAAATGAATTTTGGGTGTGAGAATGCACCTTCTCTCTCCCTGTCTCTTTCGAGCAGTCAAGCTGCTGAAGAGGAAAAGGAGCCTGAGGGGCATAATTTTGAGAGGGAAAATACCTGGAAGAGAAAGAGTTAAGTACCCCTGTCCTGCCTGTCTTCCCTCCTGATTGCTTCCTTTGACTGCTGTTCATCAGAAAAGAGAGAAAAAGTTGAGGCCAAGAATCGTGGCCTTGCTTGGTGACAGATTCTGTGTCACACAGTAGCCAAAACCCAGGTGCCATCAAGAGGTCCACCAGTGGGGCCAGAACTCCAGAAGCCCTGGCCCCCCAAGCACCAAGAATACAGAGCATCGCTGCCCCAGTCACAGTGCGCCCTCTATACCTTGTAGCTAAGATGGACCTCTGCTCCAGATGTTTATCCAGTCCCCTCTTGAAGCCACCAGAAGTTTCTGGGCCAGTGAATTCCACATGTTTAATTACTCATTGGGTGAAGAAGTGCTTTTTAAAATCTGTTCTAAGCCTACTGCTCATGAATTGCATTGAGGCGTCCACAGGCTCGTGTATTGTGAGAAAGTACATCTATCTCTGTTTTCTCTGTCCCATGCAAAATTTTGTAAATTTCTATCATGGCATCCCTTAACTGTTGTTTCTCCAGGCTAAAGAGCCCTAATAGTTTTCATTGCCCTTTTCTGCACCTTTTCCAGTGCTATAATATCCCTTTTAAGGTGCAACACCCAGAACTGTACACAGTATTCATTTGAAGCCACACCATAGATTTATACAGGGATGTTATGATACTGGCTGATTGATTTTCAGTGCCCAAGACTCTGGAAGAGATCCTCCAAAATGGGCGAAGGAGAGCTCACTGTGCGAAGGAGACAAGGGCTCTCATTCCCTCAAGCTGCCCGGACGATTGTGGGCCCATCTGTTGGTATCTTTAATCTCCTCTCCCTTCATTCATTAGTTTGTGGAGCATGGGGAAAGGATAGGGGAAGGTCATCGTTCCTCAGCTGGTTTTGATTGGACACATTGTCTTTCCCATGACAGCCTGTCAAATGCCCAATGTTCTTCTGATGGTTCTGAAAATTGAAGTTACCAGAACATAATTTTTTTAAAAAAATTATCATGGTATTTCCGCCCCCCCTCCACTAACATTTGTGGGTACAGACCCTGGTGAAGCCAGAAAAGTTTTGTTAAACAAATTGTAAATGATCCCTTTTGTTAAACTGATACTTCCAGAAGAGCTGGGCTGGCTTTCACATTGTCCTACACCCCAGGGCTTTTTTTTGCAGAAAAAGCCCAGCAGGAACTCATTTGCATATTAGGCCACACCTCCTGGCATCACCATTGTTTCACCATTTGTAGGGAAAGTCCACCGGAGCCTCATTTGCATGTTAGGCCACACCCCCTGGCACCAACAGCCGGAACTGCGTTCCTGCCTACATCAAATAAATAATCATAATTTGTAGTCTGATTTGTTCTCTTGCTTTGCATAACTATATCCAAGGCTGCCAACTCCAGGTTGGGGAAGTCCTGCAGACCTGAGGATGGAAACAGGTGAGGGCAGGGTTTCGGGAGGGAAGGGAGGGAGCTCAATGTGTGTGTGATTTCATGCAGCCCCCCCTCTGAAGCTGCCATTTTCTCCCGGGGAACTGATCTCTGTAGGCTGCAGGTGAGTTGTGATTCCAGATCACCAAGCTCCACCTGGAGATGGGCAACCCTATTTATATCCCAGCTTCTTTCCCATAGAAGAGTCCCATGGCGCAGAGTGGTAAAGCTGCAGTACTGCAGTCGGCGCCCTCTGCTCACGACCTGAAGTTGATCCCAGCAGAAGCTGGTTCAGGTAGCTGGCTCCAGGTTGACTCAGCCTTCTATCCTTCCGAGGTTGGTAAAATGAGTCCCCAGCTTGCTGAGGGGAAAGTGGAGATGACTGGGGAAGGCAATGGCAAACCACCCTGTAAAACGTCTCCTGTGAAAATGTTGTGAAAGCAACATCACCCCAGAGTTGGAAACGATTGGTGCTTGCACAGGGGACTACCTTTACCTTTGAAGAAAGAAAAAATGTATATCGAATGGGATCAAAGTGGCCAGAGAGATGACACCTTATTCTTGCTCTCGTTCTCCTGCCAGCTGCAGAGTAGCTGTCTGGCAATGCCTTATTGGGGGGCGGGGTGCATGCCCCCCTGGCACAGCTTCACAGATGACTGGAAAGGGCAGCCTGCTCTCCCCTGCAGCTGTTGGATGGATGGCTCCAATGCAGCTAGGGTTGCCAACTGTAGGTTGGGGAACTCCTGGAGATTTAGGGGTGGAGCCTTGGGAGGGTGGGATTTGAGGGGGGGACATCAGTAGGGTAGAATGCCACAGAGCCTACTCTCCAAAGCAGTCTTTTTCTCCCGAGGGACTGAATCGGATGCTTCTCCCAACTTCAAATATTTGAGGCTCTGCTGTGATGGAATTTGAACCCAAGCATAAACAGTGGACTGGGGTTGCCAACTCCAGGTTGGGGAATTCCTGGAGATTTGGAGGTGAAGTTTTGGGAGGGCAGCGTTTAAGGAGAGGAGGAGCAGGGTCTAAGGCCTCCAAAGCAGCCATTTTCTCCAGGGAAGACTGATCTTTGTCTTCGGATGATCAGATGTCATTCTGGGAGGTCTCCAGGGCCGGCAACCCTTGATGCAACCCAAGAAAAGTCAGGCAAAGGGGTGCCAGCATCCCCCTTCCTCTCTCTCAGCCAGGGTGCAGCGATTCACTTTGGACATTTATTTGTCTCAGCTATTTCTTTTTTTTTGGTGGGGGGGGCAACTTTTAATCTGAAATATGAAGCTGCTGCTTGAAGAACAATACATGGGTTTTGATATGAGAAGAGGAAAGGATCGGCAACGGGCTCAAAGCGGTCCCTTCTCCACCCAACAGACCAGCCTAGCATCACCCACTGATCCCGATCAACAAAATCAAGTAAAGCGTGGCAGAATGTTTGAAGGGAGCCAAGGTGTTCCTTGAGGTATTTCTAGAAAGTGCTCATTATAAACAGACCTTGGCCTTTGAGAAAGGCTGGTTGTTTTCCTTGGTCCAGAAGGGAACCCCTCCTTTCCCAGGTATTTTGTTGGGATCCAGCAGCCCCTCCTAGTGCGGAAGGGCAGCCGCAACACAGCTCTCTTTCTTCTGCTCTCTGCAGAGGCTGCTGATCATGGGATTGGGGAGGATTCTCCTCTGCTTGCTATAGGCTTGCATTGCTTCCCTCAGCCACAGCAGCCCTGCACTGATTGCAAAGGCAAAGGGCGATGCACTCTTTCTGCTAAAGAGGCACTACAGAAACATCACAATCAGATAATAGATCGTCAGCCTTGACCTGGGTGGCCCAGGCTAGCGCGATCTCATCAGACTGTGGAAGCCAATCAGGGTTGGCCCTGGTTAGTCCTTGGATGGGGGCCCCCCAAGGAAATGGTTGAATGGGGTCATGGCACAGAGGCAGGTAACAGCAAGCCATCTCTGTTCGGTTCTTGCCTCGAAAACTCTAGGGCGGGGGTGGCCAACATTAGCTCTCCAGATGTTTTTTGCCTACAACTCCCATCAGCCCCAGCTGTCAAGTCTGTGTACAACTCTGGCTCAGTCAAAGAGCATTCTGGGTAGAACCAAAGTATATTCAAATGCTGCTAGCTCAAACTCTCCCTACCCCCCTTCCCTTTATTATGTAGTGTTGCTTTGAAATGGAGAGATGTGAAAGTCTTATCTGTGCCTTCTCAGGCCTGGTTCGGAAGGGAGTCAGGAGTCTACTATGATCAAGGCCAAGCAGGCCTGAGAACGAATTGGTAACATCAATGTGTGAATGTTCCCTGCATAACTCCCCCCCTAGGAATTCCTTTGAAGTATCCCTTATATGCTGGTATCTACTGTATGTTCTTTAGTCTTTCAATACTGGCCTAGCCTCAAGTAACAGTATCAATAAACTAGTTTCTTTGTATCAACAACGACTCGTTATTGAACCTGCCGACTTGACACCAGCCATTGGCCATGCTGGCTGGGGCTGATTGGAGTTGTAGGCAAAAGAACATCTGGAGAGCTACCGTTGGCCACCCCTGCTCGAGGGGGTTGCCAGAAATTGGCTGCAACTTGGCAGCACTTCCCACCCCCCAATAGTTTATCAAGCAATGAGAAAATGCTCCAGCATCTGTAGCGCATGAAAAGTCAGGCTGTGTCGCGCGCGAAGACTTCGTGTACACACCCACAAGATAAAGCAGGCATCCAAGCCACCCCTGCCACCAGGAATCTAACTCTGAGAGTCTCTCGAGAAAGAACTGGACCCTGAAAGACAATCACAAAGCATTCCCAAAAGGCAGGGTGTCAAACAAAGTTGCTAGTTTATTGATAAGGATGCACTTGGATAGCTTCAGATTGAAAGACTAAAGATCATACAGTACAATGCCATCATATAAGGTACACTTCAAAGGGATTCTTAAGGGAGGGGCACTATGCAGGGCACATTCACACATTGATGTTACAATTTCTTTCTCAGGCCGGCTTTAGCCTTGAGCGTCCTTTGGCTCCAACCTCCCCCCGATGCCCAGCCTGAGAAGGCACAGATTATAGCTTCCCATATTCCCATTTCAAAGCAAGGCTACATAAAAAAGGAAAAGGAGGGGGGTTAGGGAGAGGCTTAGCTAGCAGCATTGGAATACAGAAAGGCTTTACCCAGAAGGCTCTTTGCTTGAACCAAAGTACAGTACAGACTTGACCAAGGTTTTACAGAGACTTGACACAGGGAGCGAGAGAGACCAAGTTGCCAACTCTGGGTTGGGGAATTCCTGGAGATGTAGGAGTGGAGCCTGGGGAGGGCAGAGTTTGGAAGGGGAGGGATGTCAGCAGGAGTAATGCCATAGAACCCACCCTCCAAAACGACCACTTTCTGCAGGGGTACTCTGTCGTCTAGAGATTGCTTGTAATTCCAGGAGATCTCCAGTCGCCACCTGTAAGCTGGCAACTAGGACTGGCCCTAGATTGTCTTGCACCCTAGGCAAGGCTAACTTCTGGCAACCCCCCCCCCCCCTCCACCCCGCGCTGATAACATCACTGAGTCACATCGCCTAGGTTTGCCGAATAGTGGGCTGGTCCTGGTGGCGACCCAAGCCCCCTGCTAAGCCAGGCAAGTTGGAGAGTCAGCGGTAAATCAGCGTCGCTTGTCTTTTTGCTGGATTGTAAATTCGCTCAAGCAGAACACAAACATTAGGGTTTGTAGAATCTTTCGGGCTCAAGTGCCGTGTTCTACTGGAGAAAGTTTTCCTTCCAGACGTTTCGTTCTCAGCTGCGGAGAACATCCTCAGTGGCGTTGCAGCCGGAGCAGGTGCTCTGACCTTCTTGGCTGCTGTGCACTGAGTGGGGCCAGGGCTGCTGGAGAGCTGCTATTTCTAGGCTGGAGGGGGTGTGGTGAAAGGGCAATTGGTTTGTGGATGTGCCCATTGTTTGGTGGGGCTTTAGAACTTTAGAACACAGACACAGGGGCTTTTAAGGATCTGCTGAGCTATCTTTCAGGTGGGTCACTGTGTTGGTCTGAAGCAACAGAACAAAGTCGGAGTCCCGTGGCACCTTGAAGACCCACAAAGTTTAATTCTGGGCATAACCTTTCATGGGAACACACAGCTTATACCCAGAGTTGAACTTTGTTGGTCTTAACAGTGCCACGGGACTCCAACTGTGTTCTGAGCTAACTTTCAGTCTCCCAAGCACATTTGCACCCTGCCCTTCCTCCAAAGAGTTCCGGGGAGCAGACATCTGTTTCCTCTCCACAGTTTTACCCTCCCAACAACCCTGTGAGGTAGGTTAGGCTGAGAGAGGTCACCTAGCCAGCTTAATGGCATCGTGGGATTTGCACCTGGGCCTTCGTAGTCCAGTCCAACATTCTCTCCACTTAGGGTTCCCAAGTCCAACCCCCAAAATATCTGGGGACTTTGGGTGTGGAGTCAGGAGACAATGGGGTGGAGCTAGGGGGGAGGGGGGGAAACGGCGAGCCGCTCCTGCGCAGCTGACGCCTCTTCTCTGCTCGCCGTGGTTGCTCCTCCGAGATGGGCTCAGGCTGAGCCCATCTCGGAGGAGCAGCCACGGCGAGCGGAGAAGAGGCTGCCACACCGCTGCCACCTCGCCCGCTCCGCCTCTGGGGTGGAAGCGGAGGGGGGGGTGGAGGCGGGCCAGGGGCGTGGCAAGCCGCGAGTCCAGGTCCTAGAAGGGCCCGGATTCGCGGCTCGCCATGCTCCTGGCCTGCCTTGCCCTCCCCTGTGCTACTGCCGCCTCTTGGCTGCTCCTCTGAGATGGGCTCAGCCTGGGCTCATCTCGGAGGAGCAGCTGCGGTGGGAGAGGAGGGGAGGGGGCAACAGTGGTGCGGCGGCCTCACCGGCTCCGGGATGCGGCGGCTGGCCATGCTCCTCGGCGCCGTTTCCACCCCCTCCCCCCGCTTCCGTTTTTTGGGGGAGCGGGGGGAAGAGGGTGGAAATCCTGGGGTCCCCCGCCAGGGCGGGAGGGTTGGGAAGCCTATCTCCACTACACCATGTGAGCTCCTTTCTTTCTGTTCTCCTGCTGAGTCTGGACAAACGGGTGTTTGAAACACTACAAAACCCCTGGAAACCATGTAAACAAAGATAAAGGTGTAGGCAGCAGGCACACAGGGAGCAACAATGCCTCACCTTCATTTAGGGTTGCCAACTCTGGGCTGGGAAATTCCTGGAGATTTGGGGGTGCAGTCTGGGGAAGGTGGGGTTTGGGAAGAGAGGGACCTCAACAGTGTACAATGCCATAGAATCCACACTCCAACGCAGCCATTTCCCCCAGGGCAGCTGATCTTTGTTGTGTGGAGAGCAGTTATAATTTGGGAGATCTCCAGGCCCCACATGGAAGTTGGCAACCCTGTCTCCATTGTATCTTCTTCATTCCACAGAGACAAAAAAAGTTCCCTCCCTCCAATTCTGAAAATGCTCCAGCAGCGTCCCGTTGTAATTGAAAGGTTTCCAGGCAGTGACAATCAATGCTACTGTTTGTGGGGCCTTCTTTCATTCTTCTTTTCCATGCCGACAGTTCAAAGGCATCTTTCCAGGTTGGATTTTGCTGCCCTGAATGGGGAGAGAAATAGCCTGGACTTTTTTCAAGCCTTGTCATCCTTTATTTCCCTTGGTGCTATTATTATGGTTTTGCACAGAGTTACAGCTCCTTAACCGGAGACAAAAATTGATTGGCAGAACATCGAAGCCGTCTTTTCGGGAGATGTTTAATGAGCCTTGCTTGACCCTTCTTGGAGAAGCAGCACATTTGCAAAAGTTGCACTGCTAAGACGGAACGTGAAGAAAAATCTCCTGCAAAACGGAAGCGTGTGTGTTTGCGTGTGTCCCTGCGGCCTCTTTCTGTCAGCCGTCTTGAGTTGCCAGCCTGCATCTCTTCTTCTCTCTTTCATGTCTGCAAAATGCCCTTGTGGGATTCTGCTGCTCTGCCTTGATCATTTCCAGGCAACATCGTCTCCCTTCTCTCTTTGACCTGCTGCCCCACACTCGCTTTTCTCCTGACAAACTCTCAGCTCCAGCATCCATCCCAGTCCCTTGCTTTTTTCGAGTATTCGGCACACTCAGGTGAAGGGCATCCTAAAAATAAAGGACTCTTGCATTTGTTGAGAATAAAAGAGGTGGCAAGAATGGAGGGATGCCAAACTCCAGGAGGGACCTGGGGAATTACACCTCCTCTCCAGACTGCAAAGATCAGCTGCCCTAGAGAAAATGGATGCCATGGAGGGTGGACTATACAGTGTTATATCCAACTGAGGTCCCTGTCCTCCCCAGGCTCCAGCCCCTCATCTACCGGAGGTTCCCAACCTGGATCTGGCCACCTTACCCCTCATCCCCAACCCGTGGCAGTGCCAGTGGGGGGGGGGACTGGCACCCCTACCCTATTCAGTTCTTGTGCTGTGGTGGCAACTGAGGCCAAAGCAAGGTTTTTTAAAACCTGCAAAGCCAACCAGATCTTCAGCCAGAAACTGTGGCAGTCATCTTTAAATTCCTGCATCTCCTCCAGGGCCCTAAATTCTTGTGCTTTGGACTTTGTGCAAATCCAAGTGGTTGTCAGCTAACCAGAAGCCTGGGACCTCCACTGGATGGGTGGGGCTGAGCAAGCCTCAAAAGGGTGAAGAAAAACTTCTTTCCTTCTGTCAGACTGGAGGTTTGGTGGCTCTGGAAAGGAGCAAGGCTTTTATGGGGCTTTCTAGTCAGAGTTTGGGGGTTGACTGAAGGGAAGAAAGCTTATTTTTGTGTTACAAAGAAGCACCCTGTGAAGGGCTGCTGCGTCCTGACTGGTGGGTGTGCAGGTTCTGAGGAAAGGGGCTCTGGAGGGGAAAGAGCAGCCTGGAACCTGCTGAGGTCCACCCGGCCAGAGGGAGGGGAATCCAGTCTCCCCTCTAGGGCTATTAACTTTACTTGAGAGCCAGCTTTGCTTTGCATATCTAAGTCAGGCTTTTCTTGAGCAGGAATGCACAGGAACACAGTTCTGTCTAGCTTGGTGCCAGGGGGTGTGGCCTAATAGGCAAATGAGTTCCTGCTGGGCTTTTTCTACAAAAAAAGCCCTGATCTAAGTTATCTGCACATCATATTTACCTCATTAAATGTTTTATTTTCTGCTAAATAAACCATTCATGTTCCTCTCTCTGGGTCTTGCCTGTCAAGTAGGGCTGCCAAGCCCCCGGGCCAGGCAGGGGTTTTCCTGCCCTAGAGGTTCCCAACCCACCAGCCCAATGTGTGGGGAACCTCCCCCGATGTCGCTGGCACAATGTCGCCACCCACAAGTGCCGTCATCGCACCAGCCACTCTAGGCGGTTCCGGGAAAACTCGATGGTTTTCCTGGACGCTCTAGCATTTCGGGAGGAAAACTCTATGGTACAATAGGTGCCATAGAGTTTTCTCTCCCAAATTGCTAGAGTGTCTGGTAAAACCATAGAGTTTCCCCAGAAACGCTGAGAGTGGCCGGCGCATGACATCACCGGCGCAATAACGTCACTTGCAGGAGATGTCATTGCACCACGTGCACTTTGCACATGAAAAAAAGTCCCCCGCTGGAGGCCATGGGAGATTTGGCAACCCTACTGTTAAGACAAAAATCTAAGAAGCAGGGGTCTCTGTTTACCTCACATATATATAAGTACAGTCTGGCAGATTTCCAAATAAGAGACCTTCAGGGAGCACATAGTTTACACACTATCAGCTGTCTATTTGAAGCTTTTGTACCCCTTTTTATTTGATTGTGGGTAGGCTTGCCAATCCCCAGGTCCCAGCAGGGGTTCTTCTGCTTTCCCAGGCTCCTTCCTGCCCCCAGTCAGCTGGCTGGCGGTGGGGGGAAGCCTCGCCCCCTTAGCTGCCATCTGACTTTCCACCTCCGGAGGCTTCAGTCTCCGATTGAAAGGCTTTCTCTTGGGATGGTGTGTCTGTGTTACTTGGAAGAAGTTGTCAGCAACTCGTGAGTGGAGAGGCCAATCCCTCGCTTCAGAGTCACCAGAAACGGGGTTGGATGGGGAGGGAAATGTCTGCTGAGCACTTCATTATTCCCTATTCAGTGATCGATTCTCATAGGGTATAATGGGGAATTGATCTGGAGGTTTTGGGGGCTCTGGGGGAGCTGTTTTTTGAGTTAGAGGCACCAAATTTTCAGTATAGTATCTAGTGCCTCTCCCCAGAGTACCCCCCAAGTTTCAAAATGATGGGATCAGGGAGTCCAATTCTATGAGCCCCAAAAGAAGGTGCCCCTATCCTTCATTATTTCAGCAGCAGCCCCATGGTTATCGGATAACCTCCCCAGAGGGGTGCACCTGAACCCCACATTTCAGGAGGCAGCTGAAAGATGGTTTTACTTAGGAAAGCCCTATATGGCCGAGGACCTGCCTACCTTAGGGACCGTCTTTCCCCATACAAACCCCAGAGAGCGCTGAGGTCAGCTGGGAAGAACTTGCTGACTATCCCCGGGCCGAGAGAGGTAAAGCTTCAGAGCACCCGTGATCGGGCTTTCTCGGTTATGGCTCCACGCCTATGGAACTAGCTTCCGGAGGATCTGTGGGCCCTGCGGGAATTTGAACAGTTCCGCAGGGCCTGCAAGACCACCCTGTTCCGATTGGCCTTCACCGATTAAGGGAAACTGCTAGTGAAACCTATACAATAGCACCAGTATATTAATTTTAAAGATTTTATTGATTAAAGAGTTTTAGTAGAATTTTAATTAATGTTAATTAGTTATGTTCAAATACCTTGTAAAACTAATATATTGATTATGTTGTTAGCCGCCCTGAGCCTGCTTCGGCGGGGAGGGCGGGATACAAATAAAAATTGATCGATTGACTTAGGACTGCATTTGATTAAAGCGGCCTTAAATTGCGATTTTAAATTTTGCCTTTATGTGTGTTTCTATAATGTATTTTTTAAAATTTTTATGTATTTTAATGTATTTTTAATTCGTACTGCAAGACATCGTGAGTTCCATAAGGAAGAAATAAAGTTTTAAATAAATTAACAAAGAAGTAAATACTCAGCGAGTTTGAGCCAATACGACTAAGTGGAACTACAACTAGACTCCGGCCGATTCCGCAGTAGCCTTTGCTCCGGCTTCATGTCGGTTTTCGCATGTTCTGACCCACATCGGCTGTTTGACCCACCTCTAAAGCAGGGTCGCCCTGCGCCAAGGAGATCCTCATTTCCTGAGAAGTTTAGTTTTGTTCCGGGCTCGGGGTTCGAGATTTCTGTGCAAAACTCATACCAACGAGCTGTAAAGTTTCCACGTCAGTAGAACACACCCACAAAAATCCCACGCCCATGATCCTGCCCTGTTATTTCGTCATAAATTTCCTCCAAAGCAGAGGGAAGACTTTGTTGCCTCTAGGCCCTTTCTGTTGGCTCTCCAGAGCCATTAGTTGGGCATCTTGTGAATAGGTTTGCCAGGTCCAGTTCAAGAAATATCTGAGGGCTTTGGGGGCAGAGCCAAGAGGGAGGGCAGGCCAAGCATGACTGAACTCCAAAGGGAGTTCTGGCCATCACATTTAAAGGGACCACACACTTTTTAAATGCCTTCCCTCCATTTGGAAATAATGAAGGATAGGGGGCACCTTCTTTTGGGGCTCATAGCATTGGACCCCTGGTTCAATCTTTTTGAAACTTGGGGAATGTTTTGATGAGAGGCACTGGCTGCTATGCTGAAAATTTGGTGCCTCTGTCTCAAAAAACAGCACCCCCAGATACCCACAGATCAATTATCCATTATACCCTATGGGAATCGGCCTTCATGGGGTATAATGGAGTGCCCAGCAGACATTTCCCTACCCCCCTCCACTTTCTGATAATCCGGAAGCGGGGGAGGGCCTCCAAACTGGGGGGTCTCCTGCCCCCAATTGGGGATTGGCAACCCTACCTGTGAGCTATGTGGACCACTGCTCTGATCCAGCAGGGCTCTTCTTAAGTTCTTAGCAGCCAGCACCAAAAAGTGATATGAACATATGAAGCTGCCTTATACTGAATCAGACCCTTGGTCCATCAAAGTCAGTATTGTCTTCTCAGACTGGCAGTGGTTCTCCAGGGTCTCAAGCTGAGGTTTTTCACACCTATTTGCCTGGACCCTTTTGAGTTGGAGATGCCAGGGATTGAACCTGGGACCTTCTGCTTACCAAGCAGATGCTCTACCACTGAGCCACTGTCCCTCCCCAAAACATATGAACATATGAAGCTGCCTTATACTGAATCAGACCCTTGGTCCATCAAAGTCAGTATTGTCTTCTCAGACTGGCAGCGGTTCTCCAGGGTCTCAAGCTGAGGTTTTTCACACCTATTTGCCTGGACCGTTTTTAGTTGGAGATGCCAGGGATTGAACCTGGGACCTTCTGCTTACCAAGCAGATGCTCTACCACTGAGCCACCGTCCCTCCTGCAGATGTCATCACCTGCACCCCCACCTGGTTCTGCTCTCCATTCAGCAGTTGTGTGCCAGCTGTGGGCACTTGTGGGCTTTGTGCCTCTGCAACCACCTCCTGAACGGAGCTTCATGTCCACCCTTCAGCAGTGCTAAGTGGGGGGAGTTGGAATACTCCCTGGGATCCACTATGCAAGCAAGCAGAAAAAACTAGTTATATTTCCATGTACTAGTATTGGGGAGACGTCACTGGGGAGCACATCTATCATATATAAATTGCAGGTGGAGGTTCCAGTACCCCAGAGTGTCCTTTTCACATGTACAAGATGTTGGTCAGTACACGCTTGATCGCTGAAAAGAAGTGTCTTGCTGACCCTCTGACAGAAGCAGTGACATCTTTCATTCATGCTGAAATGAAAAAAACACCAGAAGCTTTTTTCCCAGCTTGTCAATGTCTTTTTTTTTTTAATTTTGTAAGCACAGTCAGGACTGGGAACAAACCCTCCATCATTATTTGTTGGCAACCCTACAATTTACTGCCATTGACAAGGCAATAAAAACTCCCATCAACGTTGTCCATGACTTTCAGATTCCAGGGGCCTCACCAGACTTTGAATCTCTACCGACACAATAATATCAAAATAACGAGTTCTCCATTTGCTTGGTTAAAGCAAAACCCTGATGTTTACGACTCCAGAAATGGAATTTGCTTCTTGACAAAATGCTGCAAACGAAGCCCTCTTTTCAAATAATGAAAGTGACTTTGGTAACTGGAAGGCTGGGTGTTCTTGAACTCAAGGCAGTTGAAGCCTGACCTAACAAAGCTTACAAAAGACGAGATGGCCACACTTGTTTATCCATGCTTTCGCCTTGTTGATGCATTATATTCTATTTTTAGCCTGCTTTCCCACCAAGTATCGCAGGAAGGAGAATACAGTATATAGGACACTTTGATTTAAAAAAAAAAAAATGCCTTCCAAAGGGGATTCTCAGGGCCGAGCTTGATGCCTGCAGTTTTGTGACTGGATTTCCCAGCTCTTCCCCCTCCCCACCCCCCAAAAATGCAATGATGAGGTGCACAGTGGCTTGACTCTGATTGGAACTATGGCACGAGGCAAAGGAAGCAGTGGTTAAACTCCCCACAGAGACACACAGGCACACCGTTTTTCCAGCCTGAAAAAGCCCCGGGGAGCTCTTATTTGCTTTGTTGGGGGAGGAATTATGAGAACGGATATGGGCATGAGTGCTAGAGTTGCCAGCTCTGGATTGGGAAATATCTGGAGATTTGGGGGTGCAGCCTAGGAAGGGTTTGGGGAGGGGCCTGAGTGGGGTATAATGCCATAGACTCCATCCTCCAACGGAGCCATTTTCTCTGGGGAACCAGTCTCTATTGTCTGGAGAGCAGCTGGAATGCTGAGAGATCGCCAGGCCCCACTTGGCAGCCAGCATCCCCGTGGCCAAATACAGATATGACCAACAGCTCTCCAGGACCATTTTGGTTTGGAAAACTGAAAGCCCCCCTCCACTTGTCCCCATATCCCGATCAGAATCAGGCTTCTGAAGACCCACTGATTGCATGTTTTCAAACTCCCTGCCCCCCTGGAAGAGCCTTGCTCATGGAACTCCAGGGTGGCCACGCCCTCAAATAGGGTTGCCAAGTCCAATTCAAAAAATCTCTGGGAGGTGGAGCCAGGAGACTTTGAGGGTGGGGCCAGGAGACATTGGGGGCGGAGCCAGGAACAAGGCTGTGACAAGCATAATTGAACTCCAAGGGAGTTCTGGCCATCACATTTAAAGGGACAGCACACCTTTCTAAATGTCTTCCTTCCATAGGAAATAATGAAGGATAGGGGCACCTTCTTTTGGGGCTCATAGAATTGGACCCCCTGGTCCAATCGTTTTGAAACTTGGGGGGGGGGGTACTTTGGGGAGAGGCACTAGATACTATACTGAAAATTCAATGCCTCTACCTAAAAAAACAGCTCCCCCAGAGCCGCCGAAACCTCCAGATCAATTCCCCATTATACCCTATGAGAATCGATCTCCACTTAGGGAATAATGAGGTGCTCAGCATACGTTTCCCTCCCCCTGCCCCCCGCCGTTTCTGGTGACTCTGAAGCGAGGGATTGGCCTATCTACTCATGAGTTGCTGCCAACTTTTTCCAAGTAACACAGACACCCCATCCGAAGAAGAAGCCTTTCAATCGAGGCCTGAAGCCTCCGGAGGTGGAAAGTCACATGGTGACTGTGGGGGTAGGGCTTCCCCCTGCCGGCCAGCCGACTGGGGGCGGGAAGGAGCCTGGGAAAGGCTGCCTTCTCACCTTTCAGAGAGGGTGCTGCCTTCTTTCATGCTGCCTTCTTGCCTTTCAGAGAGGGTGGCCAACCTTCTGATGGGGCCTTGAGATCCCCCAGAATTACAACTGATCTCCAGACTACTGAGATCAGTTCCTCTGGAGAAAACTGCTGGCTTGAGGGGCAGAATCTATGGCATTATACCCTGTTGAGGTTCCTTTCATTCTCAAACTCTGTCCTTCCCTGGCTCTGCACCCAAATATCCAGGAATTTACCACCCCAGAGTTGGCAGCCCTACTTTCAGACCCCGTTTCTGCTTAACTTACAGATTCTACATTTGGAGTGGCTGATGTGTTAAGGATGTGTGCTGTAGCCTGAAAGGCAACAGGGCTGATAATATGACTGTTCTAATGAGGCTTTTAATAAGCAGCCAGGCTGTAGAATGCTCCTGCAACTTTCTCCCACAAATAGAACTGCTCCCAAGGAATCATGTGAGGATGGAGCCATGTTCCTCCTCCCTCAAAGGTTCCCTTGGGGACAGATGTTAGACCCTGAATGTTCCACTTTAGTATCTCCAAACCTGACACACATTTCAATTTTACATCTAAGACCACAAGCAGCGACCTTCACATATTTGCAGCTGCCTGCAGAGATGGCTGGCTCTCCAACCAGCATAATTATTCTCTTTTTTTTCATTGGCCTCCTGTTCATCCTAAACATTTTAAGAGGAAGAAAGGCTCCAAGAGCGGAGCAAATTAATTTCTAAAAAAAAGGCCTGGCATGCCAGTAAATGGACACTTTTAGGTAATGTCAGGAAGAGAGTCTAGGCAGGCAACAAAAATCATGTGGCACGATTTTACAGTTCTCATCTCTAGAGGGGAGCCTCATAATATTGAGAGCTGGAAGAAGCTTCTTCCCAGTGAATGAGTATGTAGCTTGCCAAGATAATATTCACAGTAAACTGTTTGTGAGTACATAAATCGGGGAAACAGCCTGACTTCAGTGCCACACACCAAATGCCCAATTTCATAGGAACGCCTATCCATGTGTGAGGATGTCATGATCTGAAGCCTAGTGCAGCCTAGAGGGCAGGGAAAAGCCTGCCTAGGAGGTAGACACAGGAGACGACATCTCCCAGGCAGTGTTCCCTCTAAGCTGAGTTAGCATAGGCTTCCCAATCCCCAGGTCCCAGCGGGGGATCCCCTGGTTTTACAGGCTTCCCCCACCCCCAGCCAGCTGGCCGGTGGGGAAGCCCCGCCCCCTCAGCCACCATGCAGCTCTAGGTCTTGGCCCGGTTTGGAAACCTGCAAACAGGTCCATTTCAAAATGTGTGCGTGTGTGTGCCTTTAAAGTTGAGCAGGAAGTACTTCATGGGAAGGGTCAGCAATGCTTGTTTTGCTTTCGTTTCAGAGCAACTGTGTGTGTGTGAGAGAGAGAGAGGGAGCAGCACCAGATCCAGTAAGTGTGTGAGCATGTGTGAGAGAGAGGGTTGCCAATCCCCAGGTTTGGAGCCCCTCCCCCGCTTTAGGGTCATCAGAACTGCTCAGCAATGTCATTGAGTGGCCACGAGTTCTTGTATTGTGAGAAAGGGAGAAAAGTACGTCTCTATCTTCTCTATCCCATGCATAAACTTGTATTTCATGCAACTGAATTTATTTATTTATAGCGATCATAGACCAGCACACAATTCATAAAAGTTCAATTCATAACCAATAAAAGGTGATATAAATATACAATAATTATTATACACTAAAATATACCACCTAAAATATACATAAAATACGAATGCAGACTTTAAGACACTGACAGTGAAGATGTAAAATTAGTGTTAAAACCAAGGATAAACGAAAAACCCTGTCTAGACCTCTTTGTTTCTTCCCTTAATAAATAAATTATTTATTCACTGCCTAAGCCAGCATTTAAAACAGTAAAATCATACAAAATTAAAACTGTGTCCATAAAAACATACATAAAAGGCATAAATACTGTTATAAAACTACAAATATAACAAAACATGGCAGTTACAGCCAACAGATTGGCAAAGGTGTTTAGCCATTTCCTGACTGAATTATTAGAGTTTTCCTTATAATCTTGTAAACCTCTATCATTTCACTCCACTCAGCCATCGTTTCTCCAAGCTAGAGAGTCCCAAACGCTTTAACCTTTCTTCATAAAGGGAAAGTGTTCCAACCCTTTAATTGTTCTAGTTGCCCTTTTCAGCACTTTTTCAAATACATGTGCATTATTAGGCTCCATTTTTCTGTTGGATCAATTTTTTTTTTTGTTCTTTGGACTGAATCCTTTTTTGGGGGAGTATTTTTATTGATTGAAGTTTTATTATTGCATGTTGTATTTTTACTCTTTGGAAGCCAGTAGGCTATAGGATATTGAATGTTAAGAACATATACATTAAATGACCCAAATAAACACTGTCCAGGGCCTTGCCCGGCCTCCATTTCTCCCAAGAGGGGATTGGATCAACATCTGGAGCAGAGGTAGGCTTCCCAACCCTCCCGCCCTGGCAGGGGACCCCCGAATTTTCAGCCTCCTCCCCCGCTCTTAAAAAATCTGGGGGCGGGGGGAGAGAGAACATACCTGTAGGCATCATGTTGTTTTACAGCTTGGGGTCCATTTTTAAAATGTGTCCCTTTAAGGCTGCACAGGAAACAGGAACGGCCCCTCCCTTTCTTTTCCTGTGCAGCTTGCTTTCGTTTTCACAGCGAGCAAATTCTGCTGGAAGAAGACCAAGTACGGTAAGTATTTGTGTGTGTGTGTGCGCGAGAGAGAGAGGAAGGGGGGGATTCCCTGGTATGGAGGCCCCCCCCTTTAGAAAGCATGTGGGGGGGAGGGAAATGTCTACTAGGCACTCTATTATTCCCTATGGAGAACGATTCCCATAGAGAATAATAGGGAATTGATCCATGGGTATTGGGGGCTCGGGGGGGGCTATTTTTTGAGGTAGAGGCACCAGATTTTTAGTATAGCAGCTAGTGCCTTTCCCCAAAATACCCCCCAAGTTTCAAAAATATTGGACTAGGGGGTCCAATTCTATGAGCCCCAAAAGATGGTGCCCCTATCCTTAATTATTTCTTATGGAAGAAAGGCATTTAAAAAGGCGTGCTGTCCCTTTAAAAGTGATGGCCAGAACTCCCTTGGAGTTCAATTATGCTTGTCACATCCTTGTTCCTGGCTCCACCCCCAATGTCTCCTGGCTCCACCCGCAAAGTCTCCTGGCTCCACCCCCAAAGTCCCCAGATTTTTCTTTAATTGGACTTGGCAACCGTAAGCAGAGGTCTATCAGTGGCTGCTGATTTCGGGAGGGGTATTGAAAGACCTGAATCAGATTGAGGTGACGAGACAGAAGATCCTACAACAAACTAAAAACTGATAAATAACCAAGCCCAGATGGCATACATCACATGTGAACTTGTGGCTCTCCTGTCAAAAATATGTAATCTGCCTCCATTTCTGATGACTAGAAGGTAGCTAATCTCCCCCCACTCCCCATCTTAAAAAAGAGCTCCAGAGGAGATCCAGGAAATTACAGGCCAGTCAGTCTGACGTCAATCCTGGGTAAGCTAGATCTTCTGCACTCAGTCATTGCGCAGTCGGTTGGTGAGTGGGTGAGAACCCCCATGTGACTGGGGAACCCCCATGTGATTGGGCCTATGCATTCATATATGCTACAGCAACAAGGGATCTTGTCCCCATACTCCAAGAGGTATGTCTACAATCATAGAAGTTCAAATAAAATATATACCGCAGGTTAGGAAAGGCACAAACCGGGGGCGGGGGGGGGGGGAGCCTGCATGGTTAACAAATGAAGTAATGGAAGCTGTAAAACGTAAGAAGGATTCCTTTAAGTGGCAGAAAGCTAATCTAAGTGAGGTTACTAAAAGGGAACACAGGCAAATAAAATGCAAGTCTGTGATGAGGCAGGCAAAAAGGGAATATGAGAGCATATTTCAAAAAGCATAAAGACCAACAATAAAAGTTTCTTCAAATACATTAGAAGTAGGAAACCAGCCAGGGAGGCAGTGGGGTCCTTGGATTACTAATGGGTAAAAGGATTACTAAAGAAGCTCCCAAAGGCTCAAAGTACCCACACCATGGAGAAGGTGTGGGAAAGGGTGACCGCTGGGCCTTTGTGTGATTTGCTGGCAGGGGCAAGTGGAAATTACCAGTCCTCAGAGCAGGTTACTTATCTTCCCTGAGTCTTTCTCCATTCAGTCAGGAAGCCGCTTGCTGCACATGAAAGCTTATACCCAGAATTATACTTTGTTGGTCTTAAAGGTGCCACTGGACTCCGACTTTGTTCACTTCCTACAGAGGATCGTTTCAAAGGGTATCTGTGTTGGTCTGCCGAAGAATAGAGATATCTTACTCTCAGAGACATCCATTCCTACTTGCGCCTGATGAAGAGAGCTTTGAATCTCAAAAGCATCCTATGACATTCTTGGTGCTCTCTAAAGTGCTATTGGACTCAAATCTAATGATTTGACAGAAGCAGCTGTTTTGCTTTTTCTCCCCAATGCAAGAGCTTCAGGATCTCCAATGAAGAATCAGTCGAAAGAACAGATAGATAGCTGGCAATAAGGTAAGTTGAAAGAATGGATGCTTGCCTGCCGGATCGGAAGGCGGGAGGAAGTGCCACCTGAAAAACACCATTGCTCTGCTTAGCTGTTTGTGTGCATGCAGAAATACATAATGCTTGGCCACCACCTTGTGCTTAAAGAGGCAAATTACACTTCCTACAGTTTCAGTAAATATTTGGCTTGTACAATTAGTGCTGCCAGCTAAAGGCTGGGAATAACCTGCAGATTTTGGGGGGTAGAGTCTGGTGAGGGTGGGGTTTGGGGAAGGGAGGGGCCTCAGCAGAATATCATGCCACAGAGTCCACCCTCCAGAACAGCCACTTTCAGGGGAACTGATCTCTGTCATTTGGATCAGTTGTAATACTGGCAGATCTCCAGGTGTCCTCTGGAGGTTGGCAGCCCTGTTGCATCTCCATTCCATAACTTGCCACTGATGCTGCTTTTACAGTATGGTAAATCAAACCGAAACCTCCAAGATATGTAGAAAAAGAGTGGAAAATAAAAGGACATTGGACAATTTTTGATAATGATTAAGTTTTTTTAAAAAACAAAAGTATAATTTTTGGTTTTTTAATAGTTAAAGGTACCTTTAATATTTGGTTTTTTTAAGTAAATAACACTGGTGGGGGGTCAAGTAACGGGGGGAGGGCTGGGGGGAAAGTAAGATATGGGGTAGAAGAATTTTTCTTTTTTAGATCTTTATAAGATGTAGATATAGTTTTACTACCATATGTTACTAATAAAAATTGTTTATTGACAAAGAAACCTCCAAGTAAAATATCAAAATGACACTTATTTCATATAGCCATTGCTATCACACAATTTCCAAATTCATAACATAGCTTTCCAACTTTTCCCATAGATAATTCAACTTCATACATTAATCACGGCTCCAAGAATCCTTAACAACAAAACTGAAGTGTGTACACTGGTATTATTAGAAAGTCTCCAGTACTACCATGCTGTAATAAGTTGCAACTTCCTTGTGCAAAATATATGGACCAGTGAGTGTCACCCCAATGAATAAGTGACAACGTACTTTCTGGATTTTAGCTCAAACAGAGGAGTGCACCTTTTAGTTCTGTTGTTAAGGATTCGTGGAATCATGATCGACGTATGAAGATGAATTATCTATGGGAAAAGTTGAAAAATTACGTTATGAATTTGGAAATTGTGTGATAGTAATGGTTATATGACATAAGTGACATTGTGACATTTTACACAGAAGTTTGTGTTTGATTTACAATATCTTGTACCCCGTTAATTTGCTTTTAAACACAGGACTGCATTGAATCAATGGTGTTATCTATGTGGCCCTGAAACTGATGGATTCAGATCCCAACCCAGAATGTGTTTTGGAGCTGACATTTTTATGGTAACCTGGAAGGGTGGTCCCTCCAAAAGTAGAAGCCCTGTGCCACTACAACAAGCAGGGCCATACAAAGGAGAAACCTAAGTTGGGGGAACAGTTTGGGCTGCCAGCTTTGCTCTTTGAGCAGGCTGCCTATGTGTGTTTTCCTGTTTTCTCCTCAAAAACAAACCTGCATCAAAGGCCGTGCCTTGTATGTGCTCACCTTCAGAGGTGAGATGGGCCTAGGGTAGGGTTGCCAATCCCCAGGTGGGGGCAGGGGATCCCCTGGTTTGGAGGCCCTTCCCCCGCTTCAGGGTCATCAGAAAGCGGGGGGAGGGGAGGGAAATGTCTGCTGGGAACTCTGTTATTCCCTATGGAGATTTATTCCCACAGGAAATAATGGAGCATTGATCCATGAGTATCTGGGCCTCTGGGGGAGCTGTCGTTTGAGGTAGAGGCACCAAATTTTCAGTATAGCATCCAGCGCCGCTCCCCAAAATGCTCCCCAAGTTTCAAAAGGATTGGACCAGGGGATCCAATTATATGAGCCCCCAAAGAAGGTGCCTCTCTCCTTCATTATTTCCTATGGAAGGAAGGCATTCAAAAAGGTGTGCGGTCCCTTTAAATGTGCTTGCCAGAACTTTGGAGTTCAATGATGCTTGTCACACCTTTGCTCTGCCCCCAATGTCTCCTGGCTCCACCCCCAAAGTCCCCAGATGTTTCTTGAATAGGACTTGGCAACCCTCGCCTAGGGACAAGCCTTTTTGCTGTAGTGGCACCTCATCTACTCCAACCACCAGGAGTGCACTCCAACAGTTTTGTAAGTCACAATGGCTCTGGACTGGAAGTAAATGGCCTGACCCACAATGTCACTTGGCTTCATTGTGACCCACAAAAGTGTTGGGAGGATCAGAACACCATGTCTCAAATGTTCTTGTAGCTGAGAGCATTATGATCCCCCCACAATGGAAAATGGCCCTGTTATATCCCAGAGTTGTCTCTCTATGTGTTTGTGGGTGTGTGTACACAGAGGCTGCCAAACTCTGGGTGGGAACTGGAGAAATCTCCCAAAATTACAACTGCTCTCCAGGTGACAGAGATCAGTTCCCCTGGGGGAAAAAAACGGATGCTGCGGAGGACGGACTCTGTGGCGTCACATCCCTACTGAACCCTTTCCCCAAATTCTTCCCTCTCCGGCTCTACCCCCAAATCTCCAGGAATTGCTCAATCCAAAGTTGGCAACCTGAAAATAAATTAAGAGTAAATTAATTTTATATTTTGGTAATTTATTCTTCGTTATTAGAAGGCTGATAAATAATTCCCGTTTATTTGTTTTCAATATAAAATGCATGATAGTAGAACATCAATCCTTCTATTAGAGGATCTTGTAAAGAAATGAAGGCGTCAGTACAATTAGCATATAAAGAAGAGCCTGATTAATATTATGTTGTAAAAGTCACTGAAACTAATAAAGGTGACAGACAGTTAATCCAGTAAGAGGAGCAATGATCCTTCTTTATTCTTAGAAAACCATATGTGTCAGTAGAGGCTCTGTCAGAGAGTAAAGTTCCACCCATTAGTCCTTAAATGTATCCTGTTCATTAGAAAGACATTTGCTGATCAGTTTCACTGCACTGTGGAGTGTAGAGAACGCAGGGCCGTCTCTGCCGCTAGGCAAACTAGGTGATTGCTTGGGCGCCCGTCTTCTGAGGGCACCTAACTGGGTGTCCCCATGTGACACGGTGATGTTATTAGTGCAGTCTAAGGCCGGTCCTGAGAGAATGGCAAAAAAAGAAAAGAAAAGACTCGTTGTCTTCTGCAAAGTCTGTCAATTCACCAAGAAAACGAATAGTCTCCCACTGTTAGGCTCTTTAGGTAGTGCTCCAGATAGGGTTGCCAAGTCCAATTCAAGAAATATCTGGGGACTTTGGGGGTGGAGCCAGGAGACTTTGGGGATGGAGCCAGGAGACATTAGGGGTGGAGCCAAGATCAAGGCTGTGACAAGCATAATTGAACTCCAAAGGGAGTTCTGGCCATCACATTTAAAGGGACAGCACACCTTTTCAATGCCTTCCTTCCATAGGAAATAATGAAGGATAGGGGCACCTTCTTTTGGGGCTCATTGAATTGGACCCCCTGGTCCAATCTTTTTGAAACTTGGGGGGTATTTTGGGGAGAGGCACTAGATGCTATACTGAAAATTTGGTGCCTCTACCCCAAAAAAACAGCCCCCCCCAGAGCCCCAGATACCCGCAGATCAATTCTCCATGATTTTCTATGGGAATAAATCTCCATAGGGAATAATAGAGTTCCCAGCAGACATTTCCCTCCCCTCCCTCCGCTTTCTGATGACCCTGAAGCGGGGGGAGGGCCTCCAAACCGGGGGATCCCCTGCCCCCACCTGGGGATTGGCAACCCTAGCTCCAGAAGGTATCTGTAGCCATGCTCCTTTGTTGCTTGCCTGTGCCATGAGCCAGAGCTACAGTTTTCACTAAGGAGAAGGGGTGGCTGCCTCCCCCACAGAAGCACTCCCATAATGTCCCCTCCCCGCCTTCCAGTCTTTGAAGAGGAACAGAAGAACTCCTTCAGGGGTCTCAGACACCTGCCAACAGAAGCATTAGATCAGGGGTTCCCAGGGTGGCACCCATAGTCATCGTGGTGCTGACATCTTTCCTGGGTCCCACTGAGGGTTTTTCGAAAGTGGGCAGGGCTAGATGAAGCTTTTGTCCTGCAGGGCTTCTGATTGGCCACTGGAGATATGATTGGCGGTGTAGATGTTTTAAAAATACAGCAGCTGCCACGAGAGCACTAGAATCTTCACGGCAGGACTGGAGGTACGCTGGGCTTAAGCAAGAACATACTTGTAAAGAATACGCTCATTTATAAAAAGGCACTCTGTTAAGCAGCGCTTCTGCCTGAAATGCTGAAGAGTTAGAATTACACATAAGCTCACTCCCAGACATTTTGTGGTTGGCTTCACCTTAAGCAGCAGCCATTTTGTGGCTGTGCCCATCACCCTGTGTCAGAATTCCAAAGATTTATTTATTTATTTATTTGTTCGATTTATATCCCGCCCTACCCCACCAAGGCGGGCTCAGGGCGGCTTAGGATGGCCTTAGGATCAGAAAGGTCTGGAGCCACTTGCTGTAGCAATTTGGGCCAGGCACGGTTAATATCTTATGGTAAAATGCTGTAAGCCACTTTGAGACCCTTGTGGCCTCACATTGCAGTGTAAAAATAACAGGTCATGATACTTGTCGGTTTTGTTTTCTAGGGCTACCAACCACCAGGTTACACCCGGAAATAATCTCCCTCTATTACAGTTGGATAAAATGGCCACTTTGGAAGGTGGAGTCCCTTGTCACCCTCCGTAGGCTCCACCCCCAAATCTCCAGATATATCCCAACCCAGAGCTGATAACCCTGTCTTAAATTCAGATGGGCAGCCATGTTGGTCTGAAGCAACAGAACAAAGTTTTGAGTCCAGTGGCACCTTTAAGACCAACAAAGTTTTCATGTGCATGCACTCAGAATTAAACTTTGTTTAAGGATCTAAGGAGTGGGGAATCAAACTCCCTTCTGCAGATTAGCGTTCCCCCTGATGGAACTGGACTTGCCCAAGCTGTTTAGTAAAATACACCCTGTTTTCCACTGCAGTCTTATCCGTCAAGATCCGGGTGGGTCGAAGTGGCACCCTCGGGACACCGAACCGGAACCTATTCTGGTGAAGGGTCAGAAACATCACGAAGTGAAGGAGATTCTCGACTCTAAAATACAACGGGGGGTTCTGCACTACTTGGTCCGCTGGCGCTATTTTCCACCCAGTTGTGACGAGTGGGTGAAGTCCTCTGATCTCAAAGCTCCTCAGTTACTTAAGCAATTTTACCTACTGCACCCAGACAAACCCCGAGCAAGAGCTTAGGGGGGGCAGTATGTCAGCCAGTGTTCCATTGAAGCTAATTCTGCTGTTTGAAATGTTTATTTACTGCTAACTAACCCTGTAAATCTCTGCCTACTAACACTAGTGCCATTGTAGAATGTGAGGGGGGGTGGGTGGGAAGGAAGAAGTGATTGAGGTGCCAGAGGCCCGAGAGGTCTTTGAAGTGCAGAAATGCTCGGATGCTTCCCAGGCACCTGCTGGAGCTGAGCAAGGACACCACCGGGAGGAAGACACAGTTTACATATGTAGGAGATAAGGAGTGTGTGAACTGGGTACTTCCAGGAGACAAACTGTTACTTTATTATGAGAAGTGATTTAAACCCCTCTATGCTTTGATGTACTTCCATAAATGCCAATACCTGCCTTTCCTCGTTATCAGTTTCAAAGAACCTGTGTAGAGAGTAGCATTGTCGTAATCAATAAATGAAGCTTTACTTTTGAACAAAGATAAGTCTGATCATTCTGAAACTTCAATGAACTCTTTGCTGACATGGATGGCACCTGGAAGTGACGTTATCACACTGAGTACATCATGGGGAGACACTCTAGCATTTGGAAAAAAAACTTTATGATAATCGTAGAGCTTTTTCCAAAGTGCTAGAGCATCGCCCTGCGATGTGCCCAGTGTGATGTCACTTCTGAGTGACATCTTCACGCCATGCATGCAGATCCCCCACTGAGAGCCAAGTAAGACCAGGTAACTGTATATAGAACCTGCCTTCCAAAGCAGCCATTTCCTCCAGGAGAACTGATATCTCTTGCCTGTAGATCAGTTGTAATCCCAAGAGATCTCCAGCCATCACCTGGAGGTTGGCAGCCCTATAAATGCAAAGCCTGTATGGCCAAAGATAAATCTCCGGAAAAGTAGAAGTCTCACACTCCATAACCCCTTTGTCATGCTCTCTTCTGCTGTCTGGAAAAAAGCATCTGTCTTTTGCTAACTTCTCCCCCCCTCCCCCCGTTTTGAGATGCCACACCGAAAACAGAAAATGTCCCTGACAAATGCAAGTCCAGGAGCTTATTGTATTGCAGATTAAACTACAGCATCTCAATAACATTTTAAAAAGGGATTTCAGGTCCAGGCCTTTGATAGCTAAAATATGCCGCAGAACAAATTGCTCCACTTGACTGTGGAAGATAGCATAGACAAAGTGCAATCCATTAAAATACTGTACAGTTCTTTGCTTTCTTTTTATCTTCAAGGCTAAGGATCAGAGAGATGCTGGTGAAGAGGTAATTCAAAGGAGTCGGTTTCTGCCTTGAAGTGCTTAAGCAGGGCCTAACTTCTTTCAAACCTTTAATTGAAACCAAATGCACTCCAAAAAGACTCACTCCCATCTTTTCATGTGCCTCTTAGGTGCCAATAACAGCATTCACTCTCCTCAAGATTATTTCTTCCCTTCCCCATTTTCCTCCCCTTGAAGTCAGTTGGCCAGCATTTGCTACCCAGGGAAAGGAAGAGCAAGTCTTATTTTCTTGCATTAGAAGCCTGATATTTCCTTTGAACAGTCTACAGCTCTCTTTAAGCTTTATAGCAGTCTGTAGCTCTCTTTCAGGCTACCCAGGGAAAGGAAGAGCAAAGTCTTATTTTCTTCCATTAGAAAATGGATGTTTTCTTTAAACAGTCTGTAGCTCTCTTTTAGGCTTTATAACAATGAGGATCTAAGGAGTGGACTGAGAAATGTTGTGGATTAGATTATTCAGGGTTATGATGTGTAAAGGGGTTCTTCAGTTGCTCTCATTTAGAAGAATGAGAAGACTTGGCTATTACACTCTGCTTTTCTCTACCGTAAGGAGTCTCAAAGCGGCTTACCTCGCCTCCCTTAAGGAATTGCAAAGCGCCTGCCCTTCCTCTCCCCACAAACGGTACCTTGTGAGGTTGGTGGGGCTGAGAGAGTTCTGAGAGAACTAAGACTGGCCCAAGGAGGCATCATGTGGAGGAGGAGCGGGGAATCAAACTCCCTTCTGCAGATTAGAGTCCACCTCGTGTAACCACTACACCATGCAGGTTCTCTTTAATCACATGCACGGCATGTCATTGTCAGAGTTACGCTCCTGAGTACCACTGCAAATAAGCGCACGTACGCACAAAAGATCTCGTTTCTCTTTGGCTTGCTTTCCCAGTTGCAGGTGGTAGAAAGTGCTGAAAGTCGCAACCAAGATTTTCCAAGGCAAGAGATGAACAGAGGTGTGATTGCTTGCCTCTTTGTAGCAACCCTGGACCATATCAAGGGGCCAGTTGCAGGAGGATACAAAAATGCAGCTCATAAAATGAATACTTTTGCATCTATATAGCAGCATGTTTGTGTAATGTATAATCTGTAATTCTTACAACAAGCTTTTGAAATATGTGGCAGGTTGATACAGTCCTTATACTGAAGTTCGCAGTCTGAAGATTACCTGAGGACACCTAGTGAGTTCATGACATAGATCTGATTTGGACTGAAGGATTCCTGGAATTCTCTGCTGGGTGTCAAGCATCGATATTTCTCAATAATTAGTCTTTTGTTGTTAAATCAAAAGTTGCTTTATTGTAGAAACTCAGAAGCTTTACCAAGGACAGAATCCTTGGAAGTAATGACGTATACATGGTTACATAGTTACTATATAGGATTATTTCAAAGGATAGTATACAGATGCAGTTTGAGTCACGGGTTCAAAAGTTACTACATAGTATCTCTTTTATTACTAAGGAATTTAGGCTATTAAAAACATCTCCCTTTCTCACACTTCTTCCAGACCTGATAAGAACCGTCTGTGTGAATCTGGGGGAGAGGCACCTCACAGCCAGGCTGTAGCGTAAACATCCTTGGGCTAGATAGATTTACTGCTTGCCCAAACATTGTAAAAAGGAGGGGGGGGCGGTGGATACTAGCGGCCTGCTCTCTGTCTAAGAAACCATCCTGGCACTTAGAAATATGTATGCTTGACACAGGGACAGTCATTCACATCTGCCACTCTTGAAAAACTTTTGTCAGGGGTTGGCAGCTGGTTAACTCCCTCATTCATAGCCGTGTCCCTTGGACACAGTGACAATCTCATTTAAAAAATGAAAAACTAATGGAGAATGCTTTCTGCTTCATTAATGGGAACCTGATGCATAGCATGCAGGTGCGGGGTAGAGAGCTTCTTAGAGACTCTACGGAATCACATCCTTGCTGAGCTTCCTCCCCTTCCCATACCCTGCTGTCTCCAAGATGCATTCCCAAATCTCCAGGAATCTCCCAGCACAAAGTTGGCAACCATATGAAAAACAAGGACCTAACTTCACATGACTTGTGACCCAACTAATAGTCCCATGTGCATGGAGAGCTCACCTGAAAAAAACACTATGGGGCCCAATTTTTTCTCTGGAAAAACAGTATCGTTTTCCCCCTGCCTTTCCTCCAAGGGGTGCCAGACTCCCATGGAGGTGGAGTCCTCCACCACCAGGCCTTACCCCCTAACTAATGATCAGCTGGCCAGCAGGGGGACTTACCAATAGAAAGAGGAAGGCCCAGGCCACATCATTGGTATCACACAGGAAGTGACATCATCACACCAGCGACTTCTGGGTGATGCTTTGGTATTTGGGCAAAAACTCTTGTGGTGGAAGCTGGTTTTCCATAGAGTTTTTGCTCAAATACCAGAGCATTACCCAGAAGTCACTGGTGTGATGTCACTTCCTGTTTGCCAGCAACATGACCTGGGCCTCCCTCTATTGGTAAGTCCACCTGCTGGTCAGCTGACCAGCAGCTGAGGGGAGGGCCTGGCGGCTGGGAACCCACCTCCACGTGGATAAGCCTAATTTTGTCAGTGCTCAGCTTGAATTTCGTATGAGAAGCGCAACTGGAGTTGAAGAATGGATGAAATATGCCATCAAATGGGCTGTGACTTCCAACCATAAATCTCAGTCTGTGCTTGATATGGAACATTAGTTCTGGTCACTTTTTGTCAGGTTCTCATATTCATGGCAGAAGTTTCCGTGTAGAATTTTGGAGTAGAGTATTATTTTATTTTGATCTACTCACCGAGAGTCAGTTTCCAGGTTGTGTACGAGAATATCATTATACCATTTGACAGGGTGAATAATCAGAAAATCTTTACTCTTCTTCAGACATCCAGCAGGGCCCTCTTCACACTCCATGAGAGGCCTGGAATTTTAATTTATATTTACTTCATTTATACCCCAGCTTCCTCCCTGACTGGGACCGACATTGTTCTCCTCTCCTCTTTTTTATCCTCACAACATCCCTGAGAGAGAATGTGTGTGACTGGCCCAAGGTCACCCCAACTGAGTGTGTGACTGGCCCAAGGTCACCCTTGCTGTTCTCTGGAAATCTGCATTCAGTTGGGTGAATTTTTCCTTTTCACCTTTGCTTTTTGCTTTCCTTCTTTCCTCAGCTATTTGTAAAGCCTCAAAAGACAGCCACTTCACGTTCTTGCATTTCTTTTTCTTTGGGATGGTGTTGATTGCTGCCTCCTGTACAGTATCACAAACCTCCGAGCATAGTTCTTCAGGCACTCTATCAAATCTAATCTAATCTAGACTTCAACTATTAGTACCTTTACTTCTTTGCCATTTTAAATCCTTGCTGAAGGAGGGGGGGGGAATCAATTAGGATTTGGGGGAAGACCTTTTCCTACAATATTCGTTAATCCCCCTGCTTTAGTTCTTACAGCTTCAGAAGCACCAGATATTTTATAGCATGCTGGTTTGTGGGAAAGGGAAATTAAGAGCAAATTCTAATCCTCCCAGATGTTCCTGCCCCATGAAAATGTGATTGCATTACAACATCACAGGGTACAGAAGCTAGTCAAAAACACATCAAATGACCAGGGATATAAACTTTACTGACAACCTTGGTTAAAAGAGCATATATGTACACATTAAATCTTCAAAAAGACAGACACACGTTGAGCACAAAAGGCACATAAAAATTAGTGGGAAGGGGAGGGGTTAAAACAAACACTGCCTTTATTTAAAAAATGACATTTCAACAGTTGGAATCAAAATTTAGAAAAGCCGCCACAATTACCCACTCCAAAGGATGCCTCTAAAATGGCGTCGACCTCAAAGCTAAAGATGCTGTTGAGATCCAGCTGAAACCAGCTTCTATTGGTAGGTCTGGAAATGCCGTTGAACGATACTGAGCTCTGCGATCTGCAGCTGAATGTGCTTACAGACTGGGGGCTTCATTGATCTGCATTGCTACCTGAGGTGCTGAAGTTTTCTGCACATGGGTGGGGATAGTGGATGACGCCACCAGTCACGCCAAAGCCATCCCTGGCCTGTGGCATGGCCCAATAATAGATTGAGGCTGCCTGTCGGACCTGGGCCAGGCCATTCAGAACCTAGGAGTCTGGACTGAGTTCAATCAGGTCTAGATAGAAACAGAGTTTGCCCAAACCTCTTGGAGCGGTTTATACACACATAGGCCTCGTAGCAAAAGAAAATTGGCACAAAAAGTTCCAACCGGAGTTCTGCAAAGCACAGCGTTATCTCTGTTCTGTCTGGGGTGTTTAAATGCATCGCCCCTTTAAGAGGTTCTCAATGTCCCTGGAGCAATCAAGAAAGAAGGCGACTGTTTAAACTTAAAACACTAGTTATTCTAATCACAGTATTGTCTCCCTTGCTCTCTGCTTCAACATCATCCTTTTCTTACGCTGCTGTAGGGTGAGTCCTTGCTTCTGTTGCATTGAAGATGAGCCAGGCCAAGTGCCTCGAAGGACTGAGTCGCATGTACTCCTGGCAAGCAGACATTTTTATTATACTGGAGCAGGAAGGGGAATAAATCTGTACAGTAAGAAGATGCCATGACTGGGATGCCCCAGGCTGCTCTGCCCTCATCAGATCTCAGAAGCTAAGTAGGGTCAGCCAGGATTAGGGCTTGGACAGGAGACCACCAAGGAAGTTCAGAGTGGCTATGCAGGCAGGTAATGTCAAGCAATGGCAAAGCCACCTCTGAACATCTCTTCCCTTGAAAACTCTACAGAGTTGCTGTAGGCTGGCTGCAACTTAACAGTGCTTTCCAGCACCCTAAGAAAACAATCTTTTACAGAGCTTTTTTTGTAGCAGGAACTCCTTTGTATATTAGGCCACACACCCCTGATATAGCCAATCCTCCAAGAGCTTACAGTAGGCCCTGTAAGAAGAGCCCTGTAAACTCTTGGAGGATTGGCTGCATCAGGGGGGGTGTAGCTTAATATGCAAAGGAGTTCCTGCTACAAAAAAAAGCCCTACTTTTGCATCTCTTGCATCTGACAGGGCTAGACACATTCAGAGATTTTGGGGGGAGGGGACACAGAAGCCCCACAGGATCCTATTCCACAGGTGAGGAATTAAGCTTCCTGAGAAATTCAACTTTCATTTTGAAAAGAACAGGCCCCGGTCCTTGCAGATGTGGAAACAATTTACAGCTAAGAATGCAGGATGTCCCTGGTTCAAATTTGGCCTCTGCCATGCACTCACTAGATGGCCTGAGGCTCTCCTTCCCAGGGTCTATGGAGAAATACTGGCCTGCTTCACAGGGCTGTTGTGAGAACTGTAAGACTGTGTGCTTGAAATGCACTGCACACTGAAAGGCCTATCAACATTCTATGTATTACTGACAGAGATGATTTTCAATCCTACCCTTTGTCCAAGGAACTCAGAATAAAATACATGGCTTTTCCTTCCTCTGTTTTGTGACTACAATGACATTGTGGGGACGTTTGGCTGCGAGATGTGACTGGCCCAAGATCATCCAGCAAAGGTTATAATTGAGCTGGGATTTGAACCTGGGTCTCCCCAGTCTTAGCATGAGACGCCACACGGCATCAGCGCTGTGCTTGGAATTGTGTGGGAAACGCTGGCTGAAATCTCAAAGGGCAGACGGGTGACTCAGTAAGATTTCCTGTCCTCCCGAGGTGCAGCTTCGACATCCTTCACAGCTCCTTGGCTCTCTGAGCGACTAGCAAAACTGGCCTCAATTATGCAAAATGGCAGCATTAAGCCAAGTATGAGTAAAATGCAAACGTGCTTAATTTCCATAATGCAGACAGGAAGCTTAATTAATGCAGACAGGAAGCAAACTTGAGTTTTTGTTGAGGTGGAGCTTGAACTACCTTGGCTCAAAACTCCCGTTTCTTTTAGCTGGGAGACATCTGCAACAAGGAAGCATTTAGTAACCTATCCCACAAAATCCATAATATATACAGCTGACCTACAAAGCTCTTAAGACTACTGGACGGCACAGGATCCAGGCGTGACAATAACGGTTGTGGTAAAAACCATACAGAGAATCACAACCGATGACATGTCGGCAACTGGGGTAGAATAGGGCCAGATCGGTTTACTAGACGAAATGCATTTTGGCAAATGGATAAAAGCTATCCTTCCCATATAAAATGTCCTTCTGCATTCACAGTCTGCCTGTACAGATTCTACTGGTGTGCAGAATTCAAAAGAAGGAATGACCGAACGGTGATATGGCAGCACTCTCAGCTTTTATCTGACTATAAAGAAACTGATCAAAGGCTGGTTGGGGATCAGGACCAAAGGGGAAAACGTTGTGCTTACATCACATGAAACAGAAACAAAGCTTCGGTCACCCTCGTCTTTGTGTCCCAATGAATGTTTACAGTTCTACCAGAGAAAAAGGGAGGGGGAGGTCTGGTGGGGTCACGAGCTTCTTTGCCGAGAGCTCCTTCCCCCTTCTCTTCATTCATCTTGTTTCCTCTTGGGCTTCTTCGGATTCCGAGACCGGCTTTTCGCTTTGCACAGCGGGCAAATGGGCGCGTTCCGGTGGATCTGCTGATGGCACGACAAGCAGGCCTGAAAGGTGAGCACAGCATCCCCAGTTAGTAACTCCGCTTTGTTGTACGACAGAGACAGACCGTTTCTTCACCTTCTGGGGGACTGCAAAATCCCTGGACAGGCTGCTGCTGCTGCAGCTGGGGCAGTGGCCACTGAGCAGGCGGAAGGGGGGGCTGGTATTGCCTCCCCTCTGCTGACTCCTTCAAAAAGCTTGACAAGGCCATTTGTTCAGTTAGCTCAGGGCCATCTGCAGGAAAAGAGTTCCATTTGAGTCCAGGAGCACCTTAGAGACTTACAAAAGTTTCAGGGGATGAGAGCCAGTTTGGTGTAGTGGTCAAGTGTGCAGACTCTTATCTGGGAGAACCAGGTTTGATTCCCCACTCCTCCACTTGCACCTGCTGGAATGGCCTCTGGTCAGTCAGAGCTCTTAAAGGAGTTGTCCTTGAAAGGGCAGTTCCTGTGAGAGCTCTCTCAGCCCCACCCACCTCACAGGGTGTCTGGAGTGGGGGGAGAAGATATAGGAGATTGTGAGCCGCTCTGAGACTCTGAGTGGAGGGTGGGATATAAATCCAATGTCTTCTTCTCTTCATTTGGGAGTCTGTTAGATAACATGAAGGGATCTTTGGCTCTTGGAAGTTTATACCCTGAAACTCTTGTTGGTCTCTAAGTTGCTCCTGGACTCGAATCTGTTTCACTGCAGTGGCTCTCCAGAGCCTCCCAAGACCTGCACCTGGAGATCCTTTTAAGTGGGACAGAATCTGGGACCTTCTGCATGCCGAGCAGGTGCTCTACCGCTGAGTTGGGGAGGGACGGTGGCTCAGTGGTGGAGCATCTGCTTGGGAAGCAGAAGGTCCCAGGTCCAATCCCCGGCATCTCCAAAAAAGGGTCCAGGCAAATTGGTGTGAAAAACCTCAGCTGGAGACCCTGGAGAGCCGCTGCCAGTCTGAGAAGACAATACTGACTTTGATGGATCAAAGGTCTGATTCAGTATAAGGCAGCTTCATATGTTCATGTTCATATGTGTGTATGTGTTGCGGCCCCACCCACAAATGACCTGCTCTACCAGGCTGGGGACATTGGAAGACACCCTTCCTGCTATAACAGGAGAAGACATCCCAAAGGAAGAGGATGTCCCTTTATATGCCTTCTGGCTAAGAGTGCGTTGAGCCACATGGTCCAGGGACTGCTGTCTTCCTCTGTCCAAAAGAAGCACAAAACGCCACCTCTGAGAGACATATAAAGCCTAGGCAGAATCAGCTACACCCATGAAGCTGCCTTATACTGAATCAGACCATTGGTCTCTCAAAGTCAATATTCCCTACTCGGATTGGCTCTCTGGGGTCTCAGGCTGAGGTCTTTCACATCACCTACTGCCTTGTCCTTTTAACTTGCGATGCCAGGGATACAACCTAGGATCTGCTATGCCACATCCCCACCACAGTTACTCATGACGATCAACTCAGGCTAAACAACATCTGGTTTGCTCTCTTGCCTGGAAACCAGGATCCTGAAACAGGATCAAGCCGTGGTTTAGACTCCTGATGGATGGCAAGAGCACAATCCAGCCTGTATAATTTTGCTTGACTTGGATGTCCACCACAACGGTGGCTTGTTCCAAACTGTGGCTTGCTATGAGTGAGGGAAGGAGGAACTGGGGGGGAGGGTGGGCAGAGCACACAAGTTTGAAGCCTTCCTGGTTTGGTCTCGTCCTAAATAACAGGGCTGTGTTCCGGGCATCCAGCTATAGAAGAAGAAGAAGAAGAAGAAGATATTGGATTTATATCCCGCCTCCACTCCGAAGAGTCTCAGAGCGGCTCACAATCTCCTTTCCCTTCCTCCCCCACAACAGACACCCTGTGAGGTAGATGAAGATATTGGATTTATATCCCGCCCTCCACTCCGAAGAGTCTCAGAGCGGCTCACAATCTCCTTTCCCTTCCTCCCCCACAACAGACACCCTGTGAGGTAGATGAAGATATTGGATTTATATCCCGCCCTCCACTCCGAAGAGTCTCAGAGCGGCTCACAATCTCCTTTACCTTCCTCCCCCACAACAGACACCCTGTGAGGTAGATGAAGATATTGGATTTATATCCCGCCTTCCAGTCCAAAGAGTCTCAGAGGGGCTCACAATCTCCTTTCCCTTCCTCCCCCACAACAGACACCCTGTGAGGTAGATGAAGATATTGGATTTATATCCCGCCCTCCACTCCGAAGAGTCTCAGAGCGGCTCACAATCTCCTTTCCCTTCCTCCCCCACAACAGACACCCTGTGAGGTAAATGAAGATATTGGATTTATATCCCGCCCTCCACTCCAAAGAGTCTCAGAGTGGCTCACAATCTCCTTTCCCTTCCTCCCCCACAACAGACACCCTGTGAGGTAGATGAAGATATTGGATTTATATCCCGCCCTCCACTCCAAAGAGTCTCAGAGCGGCTCACAATCTCCTTTCCCTTCCTCCCCCACAACAGACACCCTGTGAGGTAGATGAAGATATTGGATTTATATCCCACCCTCCACTCCGAAGAGCCTCAGAGCGGCTCACAATCTCCTTTATCTCCCCCCCCCCCCACAACAAACACCCTGTGAGGTGGGTGGGGCTGGAGAGGGCTCTCACAGCAGCTGCCCTTTCAAGGACAACCTCTGCCAGAGCTATGGCTGACCCAAGGCCATTCCAGCAGGTGCAAGTGGAGGAGTGGGGAATCAAACCCGGTTCTCCCAGATAAGAGTCCGCACACTTTAACCACTACACCAAACTGGCTTGCAGTGGCTTGCCACCCAACCAACTGAAGTGGATTCTGTTCTGCAAGGCCGTACCTTCATAGGCGGGGGCTGTTGTCTGAACGTGGCCGTCTGCCTGGTGTCCTGCTTCCGGGCCACCTGCAGTTGTTGTGCTGCAGCCGCAGCCGCAGCCAAAGACTCTGGGATGGGCGGTTCCTGGGGCTCCGTTTGCCATTCGGCTTTCTGCTTCTCAAAGTAACTAGACAAAACAAGCCAAACAAAACGCACCGTTCACAATTACAGCCGTCTTTTTTTTATTCCTGCAGCATTTCAGAGCAGTGTTTCCCAACCTATGAGTTGAGACCCAAAAGCAGGTCACAGGCCAGCTTTCCCTAATGGCCCTCCCTGCCCTTCCCACTGCTCTCTTTGTATTCTGGACACTGAAATCGAACCCTGAAAACAGAATCTTCCACTACTTGGTATTTTTTCTTCACTGCATGTTCACGTTGATCAAGTGAAACCTGATGACAACGAGAGTGCGTTTCTTAGTATCTCAGGGAGGATTAGAAGGGGCAATAGAGGAAGAGGTGGGGGTCAAAATCTGGAATGCAAGCCCCCCATGCAAAGGCTGTGTCTGTCAGAATGCTGCTTGCCGGGGGTTCAGAGTGGGGGCAGCTGTGCTTTTCATACAGCGTTTGTTGATTTCTCAAAGGTCAGCCACTGTAGAAAATGGAATGCTGAACTCAGTGGGCATAGTTTGCTTGGGGTGTCTTGGCCCAGCCCTGGATGGGTCACAATACTAAGTAAATGTGAACTGGTGGGTCACCATAATGAAAAAGCTGGGAACTGCCGTTTTAGAAAGTCTTGACCCGTAAGGTTAAAATCTGCATGGAAGCCAGAATGGAACCAGTTCATTTTACTCAGGCCTTGATTGGCCTCAGTTGACCGTGGAACAACAGAAAAAAAAAACACAAGGATAACTCAAATCAAAGTAGAAAGAGACAAAAGCTGTACAAAAGAGCTGCAAGCTCTGCTCAAAACCCTGGGATTCGGAAACCGCAGAGCCACAGCGTTTAATGTATCAGCACCGCTTTGGGATTCTGGAATTTGATCCATTGCCCTCAGTGGTTCAGAAATGCTCCAGAAGGACCTGCCAGTGCAGGAGCTTATCTGCGACACCCCGTGAGCTGCCCAATGGATCTCTCACGCCTGGAACCCCCTCCCGGAAAGAGCCCATGGGGCCACCTTCTTTCGTCAAACCCCAGCTCAACACTTATTCTCCTCCTGCGGGGCCCCTGGCTTCACCCTTTAGCTCTCACCCCAGCAGAGGGCCAAACGACACGGGGCGGGCAAACACAACGGCCCTGCCTTTGCTGAGAAGATGCCTGGAGGAGGAGGACGGCTAAGAACAGAGAATCAGCAGCAGAAAGGAAGTGGATCTTTGCGCCACCTGTTTGCCTGCTCCAAGTCACCCCTTTCCCTCCTGCCTTCACTACGGATTTCAAAAGGGCCAAAAAGGACCCCCCCCCCAGCAGGTGTGACTGTCGTTCCTTGTCTTAATCCCTTGTTACCCCCATTCTTGCTCTTGCCTCCCTTTCTTGATATCAAAACTGTAAGCTCCTTGCAGTAGAGAGCACTGTTCCTTATGTTACCTTGATAATAGAAGAAGAAGAAGATATTGGATTTATATCCCGCCCTCCACTCCAAAGAGTCTCAGAGCGGCTCACAATCTCCTTTCCCTTTTTCCCCCACAACAGACACCCTGTGAGGTAGATGAAGATATTGGATTAATATCCCGCTCTCCACTCCAAAGAGTCTCAGAGCGGCTCACAATCTCCTTTCCCTTCCTCCCCCACAACAGTCACCCTGTGAGGTAGATGAAGATATTGGATTTATATCCCGCCCTCCACTCCGAAGAGTCTCAGAGCGGCTCACAATCTCCTTTACCTTCCTCCCCCACAACAGGCACCCTGTGAGGTAGATGAAGATATTGGATTTATATCCCGCCCTCCACTCCAAAGAGTCTCAGAGCGGCTCACAATCTCCTTTACCTTCCTCCCCCACAACAGACACCCTGTGAGGTAGATGAAGATATTGGATTTATATCCCGCCCTCCACTCCGAAGAGTCTCAGAGCGGCTCACAATCTCCTTTACCTTCCCTCCCCCACAACAGACACCCTGTGAGGTAGATGAAGATATTGGATTTATATCCCGCCCTCCACTCCAAAGAGTCTCAGAGCGGCTCACAATCTCCTTTACCTTCCTCCCCCGCAACAGACACCCTGTGAGGTAGATGAAGATATTGGATTTATATCCCGCCCTCCATTCCGAAGAGTCTCAGAGCGGCTCACAATCTCCTTTACCTTCCTCCCCCACAACAGTCACCCTGTGAGGTGGGTGGGGCTGGAGAGGGCTCTCACAGCAGCTGCCCTTTCAAGGACAACCTCTGCCAGAGCTACGGCTGACCCAAGGCCATTCCAGCAGCTGCAAGTGGAGGAGTGGGGAATCAAACCCGGTTCTCCAGATAAGAGTCCACACACTTAACCACTACACCAAACCGGCTCTCCGAATAGTGAACAGCGAATCCTAAAAGCCTTAACACATTTATTCTTCCAATAAACAGAATCACTTTGAAATCTAACAATTTCATTTTGGTGTAAGCTTTCATGAGCTGGAGGTTGAGATGGATGAAGTGATAACTTCAGTGGAGACAAAAAGATAGATAGAGAGGTGGGAGAAATGTTTCTCGGAAAAACTTAGCTTGACCTTGTAAAAACAGCAGACATTCAAAACATACCTAAACACTCAGGTGACCGCTTCAGACATCTGGCCAAGGTGCTCACAAAAGCTTACAGCAAAATAGGTGTGCCACTCCGCGAGGTGACAGACAGCTCTCTGTAGTTACTGCTGCAAGGTTACCCTTTTGTAAATTCCAAAGTAACAGTTTGATATGCACAGTTAAATAGAAAAGGCGCTGGGAAAACCCGGAAGTGACATCAAGTAGTAATAGGAATCACTGGAAACTCTGTGATTAAACCATAGTAACTGTATTAGATGAATAGCTAAATAAAGAAATCCATGTAAACCTTGGAAGTGGCATTGGTTCTAGAAATCACCGGTAAGTATGATAAAATCATGGTATGATAGGGTTTCCGGGTTTTGGCATCACGAGCTCGGTGGGGTCCGCGGAGCTTGCTCGCGGCGCCCCCCCCCCTGAACCGGGCAGTAGGAGGGGTGCCACAACTGTGGCGCCCCAAGGAAGACTCTGGAGGGGTCTTCTGATAGAAAAGGGCTCTCTTCTTTCTGCCCCGATGCTTCTCCGTTGCAGTCGCCATGATGGCAGCAAGAGATTAATACCCGACTGCTTTTTTTTCTAACAAGCTTCTACTATAACACATCATATTTCTACCTTAAACATCAAGATGCTACCTTAAACATCAAGATGCAATTACAGTGCAATTAAGTCTTTCTTTTTATTACCACCAACTAATGGATCTTCTGGTATAACGTCAATCGGGACTGTTCAAAAAAAGGGGGAAGAGGAGGATATCCTCCCCCTTCTCTCTTCCCGAGTGAGGCTTCAAAATGACAAAGAACAAACTTAACAACACTTAAGAATTTAAACGATCTGAACAGGGATATTTGAATGGATTTGGCTTACAACTAAACAAGCTACAATAAGAGTATTATTTTATCTTAATACGGTCTGAATAAAAGTCACGTATATTTTTAAGAGAAATGCTTCTGGTATCTGATTGGGATGGAATTGATTACAAGCGGACTGTAAGAGGAAAGCACACAGCCAGAAGAGATTCAGAAAGATCGATTACCTGGGACTTGGAGTTGGGTTTTTTTAGCTTTGATTACCAGACTGAGTTTAACTGTAGAGAAGATGGCGATTCAACCAAATGAAACGTTTGGAAAAAAAAAAGATATTATGGTTGCCATATCTTCCTTAAAGAAGGAAATCGGTCTGTTGGCAGACTTAATACAGAACAAGGTGGAAATCTTTGTTTTAAAACACAGCTAAATGGAAAATATATACGAGTGGAGTGATGAAGGGATCCCAGTGATGTCTATGGAGATGAAAGAGCTGGATAAAGATCCAGTAGGAAAGGAGTCAAAAGAATCAAAATGGAGACATTGTGTGTAGCTACAAAAAGGAGGCAGAAATCAAGCTGGATTAAAGTTTTTGCAGGAGGAAGTGATAGCGTGGCGATCTCATCATTTTCAATAAAATGGATATATGTGCTAAAAGGGAGAAAAGGCAGACTACTTTAAGAAGACCAAGTCGTGGAAAGCTTTTAAAAAGAAGGGATTATAGATTGTTGCTCTTTCTTGTAATTGGCTAACATGGAATTAATAAAAAGGAAGAAAAGGGCATTCAGCCTTGAATGGCTCAGAAATGACAAGTGAGACTTCCAGAGAAGCGTGACTTCGAAATGGCAAAGAGACTCTTAAAATCGGAATGCTTCTTTTCTGCTTGCTCTTTGATTTGTGAAGCGTATATTTTTAAAGTTAAATAGAGTAATTTAATAGAGAGTGGATTATAGAGAGGTATGATTTTTTTCTATGGGTTAAAATAAATAAGTGTGAGAGAGGAGGCCGTTTTCACTTAGAGATTTGATTTTTTTTTTAAGTCAAATAGAGTATTTTAATAGAGTGGATTATAGAAAGTATATATTTTTTTTATTTAAGAAAAATAATAAGTATGGAAAATGAGGCTGTCATTGCTTATTAAATTTGCATCTGTCGTTCTTTCCCTCTTAAGGTAATATGGAAATAGGAGATATAGTCCCCAAAAAGTTTAATGAAGTTAAATACTTAAATATCTACCTTAGATAAATAACTAATTTGTGTCAATTTATAATAATCTAGACAACACAAGTATTTGGAAGCTTTAAAGATCTGCTCCTGCTTATTTTTTTTAATAATAGATCCTGTTGATATTGTAACAGATAAGTACTGTCTACTAGTTTTATTTTGGCCTTTTGTTATTTCTATTTCTATTTTTTTATGTTGGAAACAGTTAAGGTAGTATTAAAGATAAAATGATTATACTCATCTTCTCTGCTTATGATTATGGTTATTACTGTTAAAATTAGTACTTATCCCTAATATGGTTAAGATTACTTAGTGGCTTTTATTTTGTGTTGGCTTTGATGCTTTTCTCATTTGTTGGTAACAAAGATGAATTAGATTCACATTATAAGCATAAATAGCAAAAAAACCCACTATAATAAAATAACATGACTGTAGAATGTAATGGTTGTATTGGATTAAAATGTAAGACTTGCAGGTAGAAAAAATTTAATATCAGGTTTGAAAGGTAGAAATGTAACAGCTATATCTATTCCTTTTCTCTGTTTTGTTCCCCCCCCCCAATTCCCTTCCTTTTTTGCTTCTGTATCCCTGCATTTTCCCCCTTTATACTGAAAACCAATAAAAATTAAAATCATGGTATGATACATACAGCTAAATAAAAAAGAGATCTTGGAAACTCTGAAATTGACATTGGGCTGCTTTAGGAATCACTATGACAAAACTACTGTACCTACTGAAACTCTATGACAATACTACTTTAATGGTAAATATGCATCACTGAATGAAGAGATCTGGGAAACTGGGGAAGTGATATCGAGTAGCTCTAGAAGTCACTGGAAACTCTATGATAAAACCACAGTAATAGTATGATATGCACAGCTAAAGAAAGAGAGATCCTGGGGACTTAAGAACTTGTAGCCCAGCATACAATCACAACTCGATTTTCCTTTGTGAAACTACACGAACACACACACACACATCCCACCCCCCAGCTCACCCTGTGCCCAGTCAAAACCAGTGTGCCAGCTTACTCAAGAGAGAGCTTCTCTTCTTCCTCACACAAGTCGGGCAACCTCTGCAAGCCCAGCGTCATCCTCAAGGCGTCCACGTGCTCCTTCAGGGGCTTGTACTCCTCGTGCAGACGGCGGGTGGATTCCAAGAGTTTGTTCAGGTCGTTCTCTGACTGCTTGATCGTGTTCTCCATCTAGAGCCAAGAGGAAGCAGGCATTGGTCAGTGCGGACCATTATGTTTTGAAGAGCTAAAAAAATGCTTTAAAACGGTTAGCCAAACGTTTCACTTGCAGGAGTGGCATGCACTTTCCCTTTTTTAGTGAGGAAAAAAAAATGTGCCTCCATGACTAGTAGCCTGCAAAACACTAAAGCACAGTATTAGCCATTAGCCTTCCAGGATTTGCTCACCTACTCTCAAATTGCATGCCCACTAAGCACTGTAATGGAACAACACCATCTATACTGAGTACAGTATGCTGAATCAGACCCTGGGTCCATCAAAGTCAGGATGGTCAACTCCAGGGGTGGCCAACGGTAGCTCTCCAGATGTTTTTTGCCTACAACTCCCATCAGCCCCAGCCAGCATGGCCAATGGCTGGGGCTGATGGGAGTTGTAGGCAAAAGACATCTGGAGAGCTACCTTTGGCCACCCCTGGTCTACTCAACACTGGCAGTGGCTTTCCAGAGGTCTCTCACATCAGCTGTTGCCTGATCCTATCCACTGGAGAAGGCAGGGATTAAACCTGGGACCTTCTGCATGCCAAGCAGATGCTCTCCCACTGAGCCACAGCCCCTACATCTGGGGGACTGACATATGGGTAGCCCTTCCGCATGTCAATGGGAAAGCTGGAAGGGATAGCAGGCTGCCAACACCAGTGGGCAGACAGCACATCAGGACAGACAAAAGGAAATACTACTTTTACACAGAGAGTGATTAAAATGTGGAATTTGCTGCCCGAGAAAGTAGTAATGGCCACAGGCACAAACAGCTTTAAAGGGGGATTAGACAGGTTTGTGGAAGAGAGGTTGATAAGTGGCTGCTAACCCTGGTGACTGCACAGAACCTCCACATGCAGAGGCAGTCAGCCTCGGAATCCCTGTGCCAAGGCAGGAGGCAACATCACGGGAAGGCCTCAGCCTCTACCCTGTTGTTGGTTGTCTAGAGGAACTGGTTGGCCACTGTGTGAGGCAGGATGCTGGACTAGATGGGCCATTGGTCTGATCCAGTGGGGCTCTTCTTATGTTCTTATGATTAAAATGAGGAATTCGCTCCCAAAGGATGTCATGATGGCCACAGGAATAAACAGCCTTATAAAGGGATTAGATAGCTTCATGAGGAGAGGTCTACTAGACTAAGCTACTAGGCTACTAGCTATCAGTAAGGGGGACCTCCGCATTCAGAGGCACTAAACCTCTGAAAGCCAGAGCCAGAAGGCAACATCAGAGGAAGGCCTTGGCCTCTGTGCCCTGTTGGTGACCCTGTTGCTTAGCCACTGTGTGTGAGGAGAAGGAGAAGAAGAAGGAGAAGAAGAAGGAGGAGAAGAAGAAGAAGGAGAAGAAGGAGAAGAAGAAGAAGATGATGATGATGATGATATTAGGATTTATATCCCGCCCTCCACTCCGAAGAGTCTCAGAGCAGATCACAATCTCCTTTACCTTCCTCCCCCACAACAGACACCCTGTGAGGTGGGTGGGGCTGGAGAGGGCTCTCCCAGCAGCTGCTCTTTCAAGGACAACCTCTGCCAGAGCTATGGCTGACCCAAGGCCATGCCAGCAGGTGCAAGTGGAGGAGTGGGGAATCAAACCCGGTTCTCCCAGATAAGAGTCCGCACACTTAACCACTACACCAAACTGGCTCCACCAAACTGAGACAGGATGCTGAACTAGAACTATTGGTCTGATCCAGCAGGGCTCTTCTTATGTTCTTATGGAATTACGTGAAATTCGCTGGATGCCTATAGGCATACAAAGCTTTAAAAGGGGATTAGATAGATTCATGGAGGTAAGATTATCAGCCATGGTTTTAGATAGATTCATGGTAAGAGTATCAACTATGGAGGTAGATTATCAGCTACTAGCATGGTTTTACCATAGAACTTCCAGTGATACCTAGAGCTACCCCATGTCACACCTGGGTTTCCCCCAGATATAATGTTACAGCACACACAATGCCAATTATTTTTTTCATTCTCCCACTGCTGTGGTAGGCAACGCAGGTTGCCAGGGGGAGGCTTCCCACCATAGCCGGACACCTGGCAGCCCTGCTTCTGACAGTAGAGCAGCACTAGGCACACGGCCTGCCTACTCGGGCTGATCTCCCCACACATAAAAAGCCACCCTTGGAAATTCTTTTTCCCCACGCCTGCCTGCCACTTACTACATTGATGTCCGCATGTATGAGGCGCAGTTCCTCGACGTGGGCCATCTTCTCTTGCAGCAGCAGGTCCATCTCCTGCTTGTATTCCTTCAGGTGCCTTTCCTCGGACTCCAGCGCCTCGAACTCGGCCTTCAAGCGGGCCTTGATCTTTTCCATCTGCAGAGTCTTATTTCTACAACAGAAGCAAAAGCACAGGAAAGATGAGAAGAGAGTGGCATCAGGGTGTGCTAAAGGGGAGGGACGGTGGCTCAGTGGTAGAGCATCTGCTTGGTAAGCAGAAGGTCCCAGGTTCAATCCCCGGCATCTCCAAAAAAGGGTCCAGGCAAATAGGTGTGAAAAACCTCAGCTTGAAACCCTGGAGAGCCGCTGCCAGTCTGAGGACACAAGACTGACTTTGATGGACCAAGGGTCTGATTCAGTAGAAGGCAACTTCATATGTTCAAGGATCGGGGCAGGTCACTGGGGGTGAAGGTGAATGAAGTGCGACTAAAATGGTTTGCAAGGATCAGAGGCGTCACTAGGGTGGGTTGCACCCTGGGGTGTAACTGATTCAAGTCACCCCCCCCCCCATTGGGCATCACCCCTTTTGGAGGGCTGCGTCACCCCCTCCACACACAACCCCGCCCACTTCACATGGCCCCTCCCTCATCCACCCTCTGGTCACATGACCAGCCCCCGTAATCCAAGATACCAGTTTTGCAGCATTTAAGTTTCCCCCACTCACCCACACGCTTTTAGCTGAGCCGGCGGCAGCGCCGCCCCGGTTTCAGAATCCCGGCCAGCCCACACACAGCAGCAGCGTTCTAGTCCCAGGGCCAGCCCCTTCCTGTTGGGGGCGGTCATGGGTCAGTGCCTGGGGCCAATGAGAATGCTCTGGGGGAGGGCCGATGGCCCCCTTGGCCCCGCCCTAGTGACGCCGCTGGCAAGGATTAAGCCCCCAAGAAAGTGGACCCTCCTTGCCTCTTGGTCAACTGAAAGACAATTGCAATGGGAGACTGAGAGTGGGAAGGGCAGTCAAGAAGGAACTAGAAAAGATCCTTAAGGGATGCTTTGCTAGCAACCAAGATCAACACAACTCATACTATAGTATTTCCCCATTATTATGAATGGGTGTGAAAGCTGGACAGCGAAGGTAGCTGACAGGAAGAAAATGGGATTCATTTGAAATATGGTGTTGGAGGAGAGTTTTACAGGCATCAGGGACTGCCAGAAGACAAATCAGTGAGGCATATCAGCGGATCAAAGAAAATAATGCTAGGAGAAGTTGAAAGCGGTAGGAAAAAAGAAAGACCCTGCATGAGATGAACTACCTGACTAAAACAAGCCACGCCCTCAGTTCACAAGACCTGAGCAAGGCTGTTCAAAAGAGGATCTTTCGGAGGAGGTCATTAATTCACAGGGTCACCATAAGTCAAAAGGGACCTGACAGCACTTCCCACACACATCTGATAGGCAAGTGGCTGGCTGAATGCCTATTAGTAGGGTAACAAAACTGCAGTGTAAGGCTTTCTGAAGACTTGTGTGTTTAGGTGTGTGAGGAAGACTAGGCTTTTAAGCAGTGAGAGAAAGAGGTAAAAAGGGGGCATGGACACATATGCACAGCCTGAGCGTGCTCATTCCCTTCCTGTGGCCACAGAATGTTGAGGGCAGTTGAGCATCAGCCAAAAGAAAATAAGGTGGCAAGCAGGGATGGGGAGGAGTGGGCTTGCTTGCCACCTTATTTTCTTTTGGCTGTTGCTCAACTGCCCTCAACATTCTGTGGCCACAGGAAGGCAATGAGCACGCTCAGGCTGTGCATAGGTGTCCATGCCCCCTTTCTATCTCTTTCTCTCACCTTATATGTGCCCCAACAGCTTTGAAGATCCTAGAATGGGCAGTGGAAAGAGGGCTGGAGGGTGTATGCCGTGAAGCCCATATCTCCCGCTCCTAGGACCTGGGTTCTTGAAATGACCAGCTTCGGACATTTTTCAGCAGCAGACTTGGGAAAAGGGATAAAAATGCAGTAACTAAGTAAACATTCACCTAGGCTTCTTCGCACTGGCACATATAAACTGGCCTGCTATCTGTGCAAATAGCTCCTTGGGCTTAGACAGCATACCCACAAGACACCAAACATGGTCTACAAATCTCTGGCATGCTAACAAAGCCCATGTAGCTGCTTTGCCTGGGCTGCAGAGTGCAGCAAGATGAGGGCTCTGCCCAAGCCTTTGCCGGCGCTCCTAGTGGAGAAGAAGCAGTTAAAGAGTTTTCCCTTTGATAAAAGAGACCACTGCATAAGAAAAGATTCAGGTGAGTGGCCATGTTGGTCTGAAGCAACAGAACAAACCTGAAGTCCAGTGACATCTTTCAGACCCCAAAAGTTTAATTCTGGGTATAAACTGTTGTGTGCACGAAGAATTAAACTTTGCTGGCCTTCGAGGTGCTACTGGACGCCAGCTTTGTTCTGCATAAGAAAAGGTTTCTGGCCTTGGGCAGCAAAACAGAAAGCCTGGGAGGCTAGAATGTGCTCCGGCACTGCTCGTTGCCCTCTGGAAACTTCGTTACGTGTTAGATTCGAATCCAGTAGCTCCTTCTTGAAAGCTCCTACCCTGCAAATCTGGTTGGTCTTTAAGGTGTTCCTGGACACAAATCTGACTGTTCCACTGCAGACCGACATGGCCGCCCTCTGAAACGATCTTTGAAAGTTATGAAAAGGTGTATATCCTGCCTGCCTACAAATCTGTAACCAAGACAGCTCACAACATAGCAAGAAATGATAATAAAACGAACCCCAACCCTATGAGCTCAACAGCAGAGCTCTTGCTTGGCATTCAGAAGGTCCTGAGCATCCAGGTAAGAGAGCTCAGGCCGCAAGGAAAGTCCTCTCAAAAGCACCGGTGAGACCCTGCCAGTCTCAGCAGACAATATTTGGGCAAGAAAGAAGGAGGGAGGAGGAGGAGGAGGAGAAGGAGGAGGAGAAGGAGAAGGAGAAGGAGAAGGAGAAGGAGAAGGAGAAGGAGAAGGAGAAGAAGAAGGAGAAGGAGGAGAAGAAGAAGAAGAAGAAGAAGAAGAAGAAGAAGAAGAAGAAGAAGAAGAAGAAGAAGAAGAAGAAGAAGAAGATGATATTGGATTTATATCCTGCCCTCCACTCCGAAGAGTCTCAGAGCGGCTCACAATCTCCTTGACCTTCCTCCCCACAACAGACACCCTGTGAGGTAGATGAAGATATTGGATTTATATCCCGCCCTCCACTCCGAAGAGTCTCAGAGCGGCTCACAATCTCCTTTACCTTCCTCCCCCACAACAGACACCCTGTGAGGTGGGTGGGGCTGGAGAGGGCTCTCACAGCAGCTGCCCTTTCAAGGACAACCTCTGCCAGAGCTCTGGCTGACCCAAGGCCATGCTAGCAGGTGCAAGTGGAGGAGTGGGGAATCAAACCCGGTTCTCCCAGATAAGAGTCCGCACACTTAACCACTACACCAAACTGGCTCTCCAAAGACAAAAATGAAGATCCCGTGTGAGGCAGCTTGATAGGTTCAATGGATGGACCCAGATCTTTTTTAGGTATTAAAAGCACCCCCACCCAATAGCTTCTTCCAGTCCATTGATTTATCACAGTCTGCATCTAGAGAGGGGGCAAGGGAGGCGAAGAGATCACTGATATTGCCTATGTTAGAGCCAGACTACATGTTACATTTGCCGCATAATCTGCACGGGGACAGGCAAACCTTTGACAACTGTGAGTTCTCCATGGGAATTCAATTCAGAAGTGCCACAGGGACACAGTTTGGACCACAGAGATGGCACAGAGCAGGGGTGGCCAACAGTAGCTCTCCAGATGTTTTTTTTGCCTACAACTCCCATCAGCCCCAGCCAGCATGGCCAATGGCTGGGGCTGATGGGAGTTGTAGGCAAAAAAACAAATCTGGAGAGCTACCATTAGCCACCCCTGGCATAGAGGGAGCCCTTAGTGCCCTGCATCACACTCCTGATCCAAATCAAGCCCCCACAGAACTTCTACATTGAGGTCCCACAAGGAACTTGCGGCTGGTGAATGGCTGATGGTACTGTGCTAATGGGATGTGCAGTCTGTGCCACAGACGTATACTTAATCTGTGTTCTCTGACTTGCTTCCAGTCAATCAATTTACTGAAGTTTGACCACTTCCCCCAGATGATGCTTTCGCGCAGCAAACAGAAAGAGAAGCATCCAAGGATGTGTGGAGAAAAAACAGAAGTGGCAGCAGCGAGCTCTCTTCTGAGCCAGGCATTCAACATTTTATTTATTTATTTAAAACAAATATCAGCCACCTCTTCATTAAAAAGCACCCTTCTCAAAGCAGCTCACAGAAGGAGGGAGGGAGGGAGGGAGGGAGGGAGGGAGGGAGGGAGGGAGGGAGGGAGGGAGGGAGGGAGGGAGGGAGGAAGGGAGGGAGGGAGGAAGGAAGGAAGGAAGGAAGGAAGGAAGGAAGGAAGGAAGGAAGGAAGGAAGGAAGGAAGGAAGGAAGGAAGGAAGGAAGGAAGGAAGGAAGGAAGAAGGAAGGAAGGAAGAAGGAAGGAAGGAAGGAAGGAAGGAAGGAAGGAAGGAAGGAAGGAAGGAAGGAGAGAGAGACATTCAGAAGTACAGCTTGAAGTCAAGATGAAGAGAATGGAGAACTGGAAAATCTGGAGAATTGTTCTAGGTACAATAATATGAAATTTAGAGGTCTTCCAGAAGGCTGTACACATTTATTTCATTTTATTTGCTTCACTTGTACTGTGCATTTTTCATTAATAGGGACCCCAAAGTGGCTTGAATCATTATCTTCTCCATTGTATCTTCACAACAACCCTCTAAGGCAGGTTAGGCTGGAAGTGTGTGGAACATGGGGATGGAACAGCAGTCCTGCCAAACTGGCTCCGGCAAACGCTGGGTTTTGGAGCTGATTATAGAAAGTGAATGCTGGGAGGTTAACACATGAACACACGGAACTGTCTTATGCTGAATCAGACCTTTGGTTCATCAGAGTAACTCTTGTCTACTCAGACTGGCAGCAGCTCTCCAGAGTCTCAGGCTGAGCTCCTTCACACCATCTACTGCCAGATCTTTTAACAAGAGATGCTGAGAATTGAACCTGGAACCTTCTGCATGCCAAGCAGATGCTCTCCCACTGACCCGCAGTGCAAGCCTAAGCAGAATCACATCTTTTGAAGCAAATGATGCCAAAGAGCTTTAATTCTGCTTAAGACTGCACTATCAGAAATTTTGCTGGTGACTTTAAAACAGAACTACCGATGAACAGATGCAGGGCTTTTTTTCTGGAAAAAGAGGTGCCAGAAGGGAAAATGAGGAAACACACGGGTACCCCTCATGAGCTTTTAAACATTTTTTGAGAATTTTGTTTCCAGGAAGAGGTCCTGGAACTCCGTTCTGCTGCATTCCACTAGGGAAAAAAAGCCCTGCTATTATGTTAGGAAAACTGAGATATGTAGGGGGAATTACCTCACATCAGAAATGAAAAAGTGCCAGTCCTTGGAGATCGTCATAGAAGCTCTTTGGAAGTTCCCCCTCCTCAGTGGTGTAATCCCAGCCCGCATTGTTTTCCACTCACTGCTTTTTACGCTCAAACAACATTGGTTGTTCCAGTCACAGGACTCCAGAGCCATCTGTGGCTTGGCCCCCAAGTGCTCCTACCTCGATGCTTTCGAAACTAAAAGCCCAAGGACTGAACTGGGAACTTCTGCAACTAGGAGGGACTGGATCCCTCAGCCACACTGATACAGACGTGTGGCAAGACTCCCTGCCCTCAGCAGAGATGACCTGTTGTGCCTCTGTGCAAGTCCCGGCTCAGAGCTTTCCACCTTCCAAATCAATGCTGATCCCTGTACATTGAATGGGATTAGATTGTTCAGTTTTCCTAATACAGAGATGTGGCAAAGTGACCCACTCTCAGAAGAGACTGCACATCGTGTCTCTGCTTAAGTCCCTGCTCTGTGTTGTATCTTTTCAGAACAGCGCATGGCACAGTGACACTGCAGTGGAGCTCCTCTTACTGTTCCGCATGCTAAAAGGAGGGGGGCATAAGAGTTAAACACGTCTCCCATTCTAACTTATCAGAGGTTCGAAAAGAAACAGGGAGAGAAAGCTTAAACGGATCCGGTAAGCTGACAACTTTGCTTTTCTTATGTAAAGCAATGGTACATTCAGGGGTCTCTAAGGCATGCTTTCCTGTGGGGTGCCTTTCTTTTACCCTGGCCTCTGAATCCCATCCTGAACTTCAGGTGCAGGCCAGCCCAAGACTATCTGGCAACCTTGGCAAGGTTAAACAGATGAATTGTGGGGGAAATGATAAGCACAACATTTCCAACAGCATCTTCAATCCATTCAACCTACAGACTAATGCCAGGCATGCTAAAAATTGAAACAGGCAATACGCTTATTAACTTATTTCTTTATGTACTTCATTTATAGTCTGCCTTTCATAAATAGCAGTTCTCTGCTATGATTATTTTTATCCCACCCTTCTTTCAATCTCCGGCATCTCCAACGAAAAAGGGTCCAGGCCAATAGGCGTGAAAAACCTCAGCTTGAGACCCTGGAGAGCAGGGGAGAGAGAGTGGCTCAGTGGTAGAGCATCTGCTTGGGAAGCAGAAGGTCCCAGGTTCAATCCCCGGCATCTCCAAAAAAGGGTCCGGGCAAAGAGGTGTGAAAAAACCTCAGCTTGAGACCCTGGAGAGCAGGGGAGGGACGGTGGCTCAGTGGCAGAGCATCTGCTTGGGAAGCAGAAGGTCCCTGGTTCAATCCCCGGCATCTCCAAAAAAGGGTCCAGGCAAATAGGTGTGAAAAACCTCAGCTTGAGACCCTGGAGAGCCGCTGCCAGTCTGTGTAGACAATACTGACTTTGATGGACTGAGGGTCTGATTCAGTAGAAGGCAGCCTCATATGCTCATATATGAGGTGCCCCCTCTCCCCCGGCTGCCCGCCGCCGTCCCTTCCCCATGCCTGCTGCCATTCGCCTCCCCACACCGCTGCCATTCGTCTCCCTGCAGCCGCCTGCCACCCTCCCCTCCCCCGCAGCCGCCTGCCTGCCCTCCAGTAGCCGCCATTTAGTTCCCCTCGCCCACCACCACCCCCTGCCCGCCACCGCCCACCCTCTGCGCTGGCTGCCAGGGGTGGGCGGTGGCGGGCCAGGCGGGTAGGCCTGGAGGGCCGATGGCAGGAACTAATATGAGCAGGCATCTTTGCCGAGCCAGCAGCCAGCACGGGGGGAGGGGGGTGGCGGTGGGCAGGGGACGGCAGCGGGCGAGGGGAAGTAAACGGTGGCGGCAAGCGGGCGGGCAGCCAGCAGGCAGCTGTGGGGAGGGGAGGGCAGTGATGTCATTATGACGTCACTGGCGTGTGCACGCTGTGCGTGTGCAAAAAAAACCCGGGGGGGGGGGGCGGAGGTTGGGGATTCGGCCTAGCGGTTCAGGCACCCCGGGCCTGCCTTTATTCCCCAAGGACAAAAAGTCAACACACAGCCCCCTTTCAGAGATTTCTGTTGGGAACTGGAAGGACGATGATCAGTGAGAACAGGCCGGTGCTGTATGTCAGGGGAGCTACAATTTCCTAGAAGCCGGAGAAACTGGATCACTCCATTCCAGTGACAAAGGAAGGCCTTGGGGAGACTTCAGCCTGACAAACCAAGCTCTGCCCAGTCCTGGAGAATATCCCATTGTCCTCTTGCTCACCTGCTTTCCTCCTCCGGCTTGGGCGGCCACTGGCTCTGTGCTCCACACTGGCACCTGGCCAAGACTATGGCAAAGAGGAACCAAGGAGGCAGCTGCACCAATTGCTGGTGACCACATGCACTGCTGGCTCCCTCCGCTGTTGGCGCAGGAGCAGTCCAACGCTGCGCAGCTTCGGGGGAAGTCTGGGACAGAAGCAGGCCAGCAGCGGCATGTCACATGAGGTTACATGACATCACTGAGTCACATGGGGAGCCCCTCAGATTTGACGCCCCCGAAGGCCAGCACACTAGGCAACCACCTATTTTTCCTAGTGGCAGGGCTGGCCCTGGTAACAGTGCACTCAGCACAAATGGTGGTGGGAAGAGCCATCAATTTTGGGCTATATCAACAGAACTAGTGTCCAGATCACATGAAGTGATGGTATCGCTTTACTCTGCCCTGGTAAGACCTCGCCTGGAGTATTGTGTTCAGTTTTGGGCACCACATTTTAAGAAGGATATAAACAAGCTGGAACGGGTCCAGAGGAGGGCAACGAAGACGGTGAGGGGTCTTGGAGACCAAGCCCTATGAAGAAAGGTTGAAGGAGCTGGGCATGTTTAGCCAGGAGAGGAGGCGGCTGAGAGGTGATAGGATCACCATCTTCAAGTACTTGAAAAGCTATCATATAGACTCTATAGAGGATGTTGTGGAATTGTTTTCTGTGGCCCCAGAAAGCAGGACCAGAACTAGTGGGTTGAAATTAAATCGAAAGAGTTTCTGGCTCAACATTAGGAAGAACTTCCTGACTGTTAGAGCGGGTTCCTCAGTGGAATAGGCTTCCTCGGGAGGTGGTGGGCTCGAGGTTTTTAAACAGAGGCTAGATGGCCATCTGACAGAATGAAGATCCTGTGAATTCGGGGTAGGTATTTGTGAGTTCCTGTATAGTGCAGGGGGTTGGACTAGTTGACCCTGGAGGTCCCTTCCAACTCTATGATTCTGTGATCAAGTAACAGCCAACTGATGGCTACCCCACAGAGTTTTCAAGGCAACAGATATTCAGAGGTGGTTTGCTGTTGCCTGCCTCTGTGTGGCAACCCTAGACTTCCTTGGTGGTCTCCCATTCAACCAGCTTCTGCAATCTGATGAGATCAGGCTAGCCTGGGCTTTATACAAATACCATCCCTCGTTAAACAGTATATGATAACTGAAACAAAGTAAGCGGATGCCTAATCAAGAGTGGTATGAAGAATTATTGCCGGGGCACAACTCTTGGCTAGCATGCCAGCAAGGTACAGAAGCCTCAATATGAAAGGTAAATTTCTCATCACAGACAAAGGGCACAATCCAGTGTGAAGTTCTCTGGCACAAACTCCACTGAAGGAGCTGCACATGTACAGGAGAACTTCCTAGTCAACTATATCTCTAATAATTCCCAAATCTGTGTGCTTGGTTTCAGCCTCCTGCGAAGTATTGCTTTGCATCTAAATACAACATTAACACCATTCTTGATCATACATGTTACATGTCAACAGCACCTTCATCTTCACGTCTGCAAATTTACCAAGACAATCAGTATCATATAAAAACAATGTTTGTCAGATGTTTGATCCAACAACTCCTAGAAGGACGGCATGCTTACTCTCTCCCAGTGTATGGACTTATCGTCACCACAGCAGGCTTAGACAATAGACAAACTGGCCTTATACTGAATCAGAGGATGTTTGGCAAGGTCAGTATTGTCTATTCAGACTGGTGGTGGCTCTCAGATGGAGGTCTTCCACCTCACCTACTGCCTGGTACTTTTAATTGGAGGATTGAACCTGGGACCTTCTGCATGCCAAGCAGATGCCACTGAGCCACAGTCTATCCCCTAAAGGGAGATAGAACCATGATGCGGTGTTCAAATTATAACACAGGCACAAATGCCACCTTTGAAGCTGAAGAGAAGCAACCTCTGCTCCTTTACTGCGGTCTGTGACAGGCTCTGTTACAGAGCATGACACGGACACAATGTATTGAAAGGCACTGCATTAAAACTAACAGTATATTGGGCTGTGCGGGAGAGTGAAGGATCCCAGCTGCTCTCATTGTGGAGGCTGCCTCTGCGGAATGCCCATTATCTCCCCCACCGCCTTTAGTGTCACATTCCTCCTTCTTCTAATCCAAAGGACCCCAGTATGGGCTTGCTCCCATTCAACAATCCTCTTCAATATACAAGGATTGTCTTGTGCACACATGAATGTGTCTCCCTCCTGTGAATTCTGCCTGTCTCTTGCAATGGGATCTTAAATTATCTCTCCGAAGTCATTTTAGTTTTGCAAACAATTGTGCACCTGCTGCCCCAGGTGTTTGTTATATGGATGGCTGCCTATCTATACATTTTCAAGCATCTCCAGAGCTCAAGTTTTGCTCTTTGGTTTTTGCTGGGATTTTTCAAACGCTCTCAGGCTGCCCGCAATCCTATGCCCACTCCCTTATGAATGAGCTACACCGAACAAACCAGATCCTTATTCTGAATAAGCATAAACAGGGTTGGGCTGTGAATGTGACGAATCGAAGGGTTTGTTCCCCGCCCGCCCGCTCCCATCCTTCCAAAGTACACATGAACACATGGAGATAGTTTCAGAGGCAGCAGAATAGCTAGATTTGAAATACCTGGCAAAGGGAGTTTTCAGTGTAGAAAGATTACACCCCACCCCCCCAATCTTGTTAATCTCTAAAGTGCTGCTGGACTAGATGAATGCATGGAGTTGCCTTCTGCTGAATGAGACCTTCAGTCCGTCAAAGTCAATATTGTCTACTCAGACAGGCAGCGGCTCTCCAGGGTCTCAGGCTGAGCCACTGCACGTCATCGACTACCAGATCCTTTATCTAGAGATGCCGGGAGATTGAACCCGGGACCTCCTGCATGCTAAACTGATGCTCTGCCACTGAGCCACGGCCCAGCCCAGCGCAGCCTGGGGACCCCAGGGCCCAGGGCAGAAAGGCTTCAACAACCTATAACTTGCATGTGAAGCCATACGGTTCTCATCTGTCCACCGCTGCCGCACTCAGCCAGCCCGCAGCCACAATAACAGAACAGGGTTGCCGTCCCTATTTGGGGTGGCTCGGTGGCAGAGCATCTGCTTGGCAAGCAGAAGGTCCCAGGTTCAATCCCCGGCATCTCCAACTCAAAAGGGTCCAGGCGAATAGGTGTGGAAAACCTCAGCTTGAGACCCTGGAGAGCCGTTGCCAATCTGAGTAGACAATACTGACTTTGATGGACCCAGGGTCTGAGTCAGTAGAAGGCAGCTTCAGATGTTCATCTTCTGAAAAGCCCCAAAGAGGACATATCCCCCACGACTGACTGCAAGCGACCACTGCGACAAATCTCATTTCCAACGCTCCACCTTTAGGCTAAATGCTAGAGGGGGGTCCCCTAAAAAGAGGACATCTGGCAACCCTAGAATAGAATGCCATTCTCTGCAGAATGCATTCTGGGTTTCCGCTGCGTCTCTCCTCCTCTTCTCCGTTTGCAGCTTCTTTCCGAGGAGCTCCGCGCGAGGAAGGCTTCGTGCGTGCCCGGCCGCTCCTCACTTTCGCATTTGGGATAAAAAAAAATCCCCCCTCCCCGGACTTGCCCAAGGAGAGCAAAGGGAGGCGGCGGGAGAAACCAGGCTGGGGCTCCGCTCCCCTGCGCGCAGCGGCTCTTACTCCCGAGCAAGCCTGCACCGCCCGGGGCCCCCTGCAGCCCCGCACAAAGGGGACAGATGCAAGGCGAGCCAGACGAAGCGGCACCTACCGGATCTCCTTGATGCTCTCCAGTTTGCACATGAGCTCCTGCTCATCGGCCATGCTGTTCTGCCTCCCCCCTCCCCCGACGCCCCCCTCCCGGGTTAAAGCTCCGGTGAAAACGCACAAAATGCCCAGAAAGGGGAAGAAAAGGGAGGGACGAGGGGAAGCCGATACAATAGACACAAGGGAGTCGCCCCGCCGGGCTGCTGGGCGCAAAGACTGCGGTGGGAGCGAGCGAGCGAGGTCTTCTGGGAGTTCGAGTCCCGGGCCTCCCGGCAGCGCAGGCTCCGGCGGCCCCCTGGAACTACGAATCCCGCCACGCACAGCGCGGAGCGGCTCGTCTCCCTTCCGGCTCGCGGGCCTGTCCATTTGTCTACAGCTAATCCTGGCAAAGGGGGGGCGGGGCTTGGAAGGGGTCTTTTGTTGGGCGACGCTGCTGCCCGTCAAGCGTTCCAAGCCGTTGCGGTGACCATTGCATCCTCGCGAACAAAAGGCAAGCGCAAGTCGGAAGAGGAGCTCTTCTGAGAACTGCTGAACCTTTTTCAGCGATATCGGAACGGCAGAGCTGGAGGCATTCCTCCTTCTTCTTCTTGCTGTGATGTCGATGGGTTTGGTTTTCATAGTGTATTTGAAATTGATTTTAATGCGGAGTTCCCACTTGGGCAAACTAAAATCAAAGCACGGTGGAAAAAAAACCCCACACAGTGATGATGACGAATTGTCAGAGAGTTGACCGATAGGCACGCGGTGTTCTGCGATTCCAGCTATTTTTATTATGGTGGAGCAGCCTTTCCTTCTGGAGTAGGATTTTTGTTTTTATTCTGATAGGCAGCTGCCGTGTTGCGCAACGTGAAATGTGCAGAGTACTCGATCCTTTCTCTTATAAAAAGAAGCTTCGTGTTATTGTTGGGGGAGAAACCAGCTAAACATGAGCCATGGCGGGGTAAACTGTCTTACACTGAATCAGACCCAAGCAGGAGACACCTTTAAGTCCACCTAAGCTTTATTCAGAATGTAAGCTTTTGTATGCTCTTAAGCAGACTTCATCAGACTTGTCCATCATAAGAACATAAGAGAAGCCATGTTGGATCAGGCCAGTGGCCCTTCCAGTCCAACACTCTGTGTCACATAAGAACATAAGAGAAGCCATGTTGGATCAGGCCAATGGCTCATCCAGTCCAACACTGTGTCACAGAAGAGAAGCCATGTTGGATCAGGCCAATGGCCCCTCCAGTCCAACACTCTGTGTCACATAAGAACATAAGAGAAGCCCTGTTGGATCAGGCCAATGGCCCATCCAGTCCAACACTCTGTGTCACAGAAGAACATAAGAGAAGCCATGCTGGATCAGGCCAATGGCCCATCCAGTCCAACACTCTGTGTCACAGAAGAACCTAAGAGAAGCCATGCTGGATCAGGCCAATGGCCCCTCCAGTCCAACACTCTGTGTCACATAAGAGAAGCCCTGTTGGATCAGGCCAATGGCCCATCGAGTCCAACACTCTGTGTCACATAAGAACATAAGAGAAGCCCTGTTGGATCAGGCCAATGGCCCATCCAGTCCAACACTCTGTGTCACATAAGTACATAAGAGAAGCCCTGTTGGAACAGGCCAGTGGCCCCTCCAGTCCAACACTCTGTGTCACATAAGAACATAAGAGAAGCCATGTTGGATCAGGCCAGTAGCCCCTCCAGTCCAACACTCTGTGTCACATAAGAACATAAGAGAAGCCATGTTGGATCAGGCCAATGGCCCATCCAGTCCAACACTCTGTGTCACATAAGAACATAAGAGAAGCCACGTTGGATCAGGCCAATGGCCCATCCAGTCCAACACTCTGTGTCACATAAGTACATAAGAGAAGCCATGTTGGATCAGGCCAGTGGCCCATCCAGTCCAACACTCTGTGTCACAGAAAAGCACAAGAGAAGCCCTGTTGGATCAGGCCAATGGCCCATCCAGTCCAACAGTCAGTGTCACATAAGAGAAGCCCTGTTGGATCAGGCCAATGGCCCATCCAGTCCAACACTGTGTCACACAGTGGCCAAAAAAAAATTATACACACACACACACACACACACACACACTGTGGCTAATAGCCACTGAAGGACCTCTGCTCCATATTTTTATCTAAACCCTTCTTGAAGGTGGCTAGTCAGTGGTCAGTGTTGCCTCTTCAAGGTCTCTGCTAGAGGTCTTTCACATCCCCTGAGACCTGAAGTGCTTGAGGCGCCGAGGACTGGATCTGGAGCCTTCAGCAAACAAAGCAGATGCTCTGCAATTGAGCCAAGTTTGAAAGTCTTCAGAGGCGCAATATCACAAATGAAAAAGGGGATTGGAAACACTTTGCATGGCAGTAAAAACAGCAACAAAACCTCGAGCATTTCTGAAAGCATGAAGGCATCCAAAGTAATAAGGCCGCCTGGTGCCCAGATGTAAGCACATCATTTACTTTGGTTACAAAAAGGTCTAGATGCAGTTTTTAAAAAAATGTTTCCAAGTGGATTCCAGTACATGGCTTGCCTCCAGAGAACGAAGGAGAAAAGGCAAGCCACGCTTCGTGAACACACTTTGCAGAACTCAGTGCTCTTGAACTCTGCAGGTTTTTAATCCTGGGTAGGAAAAGGGAGGTCTTGACCCAGCTAGAGAAGACTGTGTGTGCGTTAAGTGCCATCAAGTTGATTCTGGCTTGTGGTAACCCTGTGTCCTATGAATTAATGGAACAGCCCTGTGGCGCAGAGTGGTAAGCTGCAGTACTGCAGTCCTAAGCTCTGCTCATGATCTGAGTTCGATCCCAGCGGAAGCTGCGTTCAGGTAGTCAACTTAAGGTTGACTCAGCCTTCTATCCTTCCGAGGTCGGTAAAATGAGTACCCAGCTTACTGGGGGGAAAGTGTAGATGACTGGGGAAGTAATGGCAAACCACCCCATAAAAAGTCAGCCGAGAAAACGTGATGTGACGTCACCCCATGGGTCGGTAACTGCTCAGTGCTTGCACAGAGGACTACCTTTACCTTTTTATGAATTAATGATCTCCGAAGTGTCCCAGCCTTGCTCAAATCTTGCAAACTGTGGGCCTTCATTGAGTCCGTCCATCTCATGCCTGCTCTTCCTCTTTTCTTGCTGTCTTTGACTTTTCCTGAGATTGCCTTTTCCAGTGAGTCTTGCCTTCTCATAATGTGACCAAAGTATGATAGCCTCAGTTAATTTATTTATTTATTACGTTCGACTTATATCCCGCCCTCTCCGCAAGCGGACTCAGGGCGGCTGAAGTCAGCTAAGTTATTTTAGGTCCTAGGGAGAATTCAGCCTTGATCTAGAACCCACCTCTTTGGTTTTTTGGAGGTCCAGGGCATCTGCAAAACCTCTCCTCCACCACATTTCTAAGGAATCGACTTTCTTCCTGTCAGCTTTCTTCATTGTCCAACTTCCGCACCCATACATAGTAATGGGGAACACTGTGGCATGAATTAACTTGACCTTGGTCAGCAATGACACATCCTTACCCGTAGGCATCTTTTCTAGCTCCTTCGTGGCTGTCCTTCCCGGTTCCGATCGCCTGATTTCTTGGTTGCAGCCTCCTTTTCAGTTGAGGATGAAGCCAAAGAACAAAGACTCTTGAATAATTTCAGTTTCTTTGTTGACAGCCTTAAATGTCATGTGATTCCCCAGAAGTCATTACTTTTGTCTTCTTGATGTTCAGCTGTAATCCTGCTTCGCCACTTTCTGCTTCTAGCTAAAGGTATGCAACTGAGACCCTGAATTCAAGGTGCACAATGCATGTCTCATAGGTGGTCAGCAGAGCTGTCGCTTGTGACTTACAGGGTCTCCTCCTCCCCTGAGGCTGGGGAGAGGGAAAGGAAAGGTCCCCTGTGCAAGCACCAGTTGTTTCCAACTCTGGGGTGACGTTGCTTTCACAACATTTTCACGGCAGACTTTTTATGGGGCGGTTTGCCGTGGCGCAGAGTGGTAAAGCTGCCGTACTGTGGTCTGAACTCTCTGCTCATGACCCGAGTTCGATTCCAGCGGAAGCTGGGTTCAGGTAGCTGGCTCGAGGTTGACTCAGCCTTCCATCCTTCTGAGGTTGGTAAAATGGGGGGGGGGGGAAGTGTAGATGACTGGGGAAGGCAATGGCAAACCACCCCGTAAAAAGTCTGCTGTGAAAACGTTGTGAAAGCAACGTCACCCCAGAGTCAAAAACGACTGGTGCTTGCACAGGGGACCTTTCCTTTCCCTTCCCCAATGCCTTGACAAGCTGCTGGGATGGGAAGGCTGCCTGAGAGAGACATTTTGACAGGTGGCTGCTTGCTGTTGTCATAGCAACTGCAGCATCTCAGGGGATCCAGTGAGCTGCACACGTAGACTCACCTGCCCCCTCTTCACCACTGTGATGTCCCTTGGCAGGGCCTGGCAATATTCTGGGGGAGGGGCCATGGCTGAGAGGGAGAGCATCTGCTTGGCATGCAGAAGGTCCCAGGTCCAATCCTGGCATCTTAAGTTAAAAGGATCAGGTAGGAGGTGATGTGAAAGACCTCCGCTTGAGACCTTGGGAAGCTGCTGCCAGTCTGAGGAGACAGCGCTGACCTTGATGAGCCAGTGGTCTGATTCAGTGGAAGCTTCATGTGTTCATGGACTGGCCCTCCTGGCTTGAGTCAAGGCCCATGCAAGCCTTTCTGAGGTGCATTTCTGGGAAAGGCAGGATATAAATAAAGTAGATAAATAAAGTGGATTGTTTCCCCGAAGTGCCTGTTAATAGTTATACAGTTACACAATTGGTACATCCTAGAACAGGGAGAACAGAAGTCGATCAAGAAAAGATTATACCAAACTGGACGCTGATGAGATAGAATTCTTTGTGTTTGTTTCATGATTAGTTGCTAAATATTGTTTGTAGCTACATGTATTCTGCTCTGAGGAAGCCTACTGAAACAGCAATGAAGATCCTGTGAATTTAGGGGGAGGTATTTGTGAATTTCCTGCATTGTGCAGGGGGTTGGACTAGATGACCCTGGAGGTCCCTTCCAACTCTATGATTCTGATTCTAGGCGTTTGAATGAGCATGTCTGCAGAATCATGACCTTTTATGCTATTTGTCTACAACTTAACACGAGTATAAGAAAGACACAAAGGACATTTATTGTCTGTTGCACTTTATTTTTACCGGATGATGCTTGAGGTGAAGAGGACCAAGCAGATTCCTGCAAAAGAGAAGAGCTTCAGATGACTGGACTGTGCTTGTTGTTACCATTGTAGAGTCATTCCTTGAGGCTCATGCCTATCTGAATACACAGAAATGTATTAATAATTATAAAACACTTGGAAAATGTACATAGTCTTTGGTAAATATATCACAGTTGTTGTTATTTACTTTCTATTCACTAATCCTGTGATCTTTGGTTACTTCAACCTCTTGGTCGTGGCTGGAGATCTCCTGGGATTACAACTGATCTGCTGGCAACCAAGATCAGTCCACCTGGAGAAAATGGCTGCTTTGGAAGGTGGACTCTAAGGCATTGTGCCCCATTGAAGTCCCTCCCCTAATTCCACCCTCTTCAGGCTCCACCCCCTGCACAGCTCCAGGTATTTCTCAAGCCAGAGTTGGTGGCTCTTTTGGAAGGGTGCGTGAGTGTGGGAGGCTGGGATGATTTGAGGCTTTCCAAAAGAATCCAATTGGTCTCAATGGCCAGTTTTTTTAAAGCACTGTTGCGCTGAGGCAGGCATTAGTTTTCTTTTGTTGGTTTCAAAAGACCAGCGGAAAAACTGAAAAAGTGGGCCAGGGTGTATGTTTGCCAGAAACACGTTCCTTTGATGTGCTGTTTAATTAGAAGAGCTGATTGCTTTGAGGGGGTGAGGGATGAGAGCTTCAGCGGGCCAGAGAATCTCTGGTTGCTAAGACACTGAAGGAGGAAGAGCAGAGGAGAGGGGATGAGGAGGGAGGGAGAAGATTCCTCAAGGCACCTAAGACATGAGCAGTGGCCTCTATGAACGGTATACCCACTCATTTTGATTACAGTTATTCTCCCACCGCCCCAGGTGACATTTGGAAGCTGGATAAATGCTCTAAAACTGGTTTCCTTCAGGTTCCTATCTCATCACCAGAAAAGAAGCTGAGTAAGGCGGCAGTCTTCAACTCCTCTCCATTGGCAGACGTCTATGCCAAGGCAATTTGATCCTTATTGACTCCTACAGGAAGAATCTTAACAGCAAAAACTGGCGAACTTGCAATCCGTCTCCTAAAAACAAATGCTTTCTAATAAAGTAATTCAGAGAGATCCAGGTGGGCAGCCGTGTTGGTCTGAAGCAACAGAGTCCAGGGGCACCTTTAAGACCAACGAAGTTTTATTCTTTCATGCACACAAATCCTCCAGTGAAATTGGTAGGGTTGCCAATCCCCAGATGGGGCAAGGGGATCCCCCGGTTTGGAGGCCCTCCCCCCGCTTCAGGGTCATCAGAAAGTGGGGGGAGGGGAGGGAAATGTCTGCTGGGCAATCGATTGTTCCCTATGGAGATTTATTCCCATAGAAAATCATGGAGAATTGATCTGTGGGTATCCGGGGCTCTGGGGGGGGCAGTTTTTTGAGGTAGAGGCACCACATTTTCAGTATAGCATCTAGTGCCTCTCCCCAAAATACTCCCCAAGTTTAAAAAAGATTGGACTAGGGGGTCCAATTCTATGAGCCCCAAAAGAAGGTGCCCCTATCCTTCATGATTTCCTATGGAAGGAAGGAATTGAAAAGGTGTGCCGTCCCTTTAAATGTGAAGGCCAGAACTCCCTTTGGAGTTCATTTATGCTTGTCACACCCTTGCTCCTGGTTCCGCCCCTAATGTCTCCTGGCTCCACCCCCAAAGTCCCCAGATATTTCTTGAATTGGACTTGGCAACCCTAGAAACTGGACAAACAACTGCTTTACACGGTACATAGCTTATGGGATCTATTGACACAAGATGTGATTGTGACCATCTGTTTAGATGGCATCCTGTATGGACAAATTTTTGAAAGCTGCGAATTCATAATTATTACCCGTGAGAGCTCAATAAAGCCTCCATGCTCAGCGGCAGAATACCTCTGCATACCTTGTGCTAGGGGCAAGCAGTGGAGAGAGCCTTCATTCTTCGTTTACAGTTTCTGTGAACCATCCTGCTGACCACAGAAATGCAATTACTAGACTGGCTGGATCTTTAGCCTGATCCAGCAGGGCTCTTCTAATATGTTACTCCCCAGGAACCTACTACATTAGTATCATAATGCCCCTGTATAAATCGATGGTGCGGTCTCATTTGGAATATTGTGTGCAATTCTGGTTGCCGCACCTCAAAAAGGATATTATAGCATTGGAAAAAGTGCAGAAAAAGGCAACTAGAATGATTACAGGCTTGGAACACTTTCCCTATGAAGAAAGGTTGAAACGCTTGGGGCTCTTTAGCTTGGAGAAATGTCAACTGCGGGGTGACATGATAAGAGTTTTACAAGATAATGCATGGGATGGAGAAAGTAGAAGAGTCTCAGAGCGGCTCACAATCTCCTTTACCTTCCTCCCCCACAACAGACACCCTGTGAGGTGGGTGGGGCTGGAGAGGGCTCTCACAGCAGCTGCCCTTTCAAGGACAACCTTTGCCAGAGCTATGGCTGACCCAAGGCCATGCTAGCAGGTGCAAGTGGAGGAGTAGGGAATCAAACCCGGTTCTCCCAGATAAGAGTCCGCACACTTAACCACTATACCAAACTGGCTCTCCAGTAGAGAAAGTAGAGAAAGAAGTCCTTTTCTCCCTTTCTCACAATACAAGAACTCGTGGGCATTCAATGAAATTGCTGAACAGACAGGTTAAAACGGATAGAAGGAAGTACTTCTTCATCCAAAGGGTGATTAACATGTGCAATTCACTGCCACAGGAGGTGGTGGCGGCTACAGGCATAGCCAGCTTCAAGAGGGGGTTAGATAAAAATATGGAGCAGAGGTCCATCAGTGGCTATTAGCCACAGTGTGTATATATATGTGTGTGTGTGTGTATATATATATTGGCCACTGTGTGATACAGTGTTGGACTGGATGGGCCGTTGGCCTGATCCAACATGGCTTTTCTTGTGTTCTTATGTACTAAGTCAATAGATTTTTTCACTCAAGCACACATGTGACTTTGATGAAAATAATAAATGTAGATACATTTAGACCTACTTTCCATAAAGATTTAAGAAGGGTCATAAATCAACTGACTCACTTCGTTATTAAAGGGCAAATCAATATGTGATGAGAGAAATGAAATTTCTCATCAAAATTTTCCTTTCATAAATTCCTTTCATAAAAATTCTTGACCAATTCCGCAGGGCCTGCAAGACTACTCTCTTTAAGATGGCCTTCGCTGAATGCTGAGCAAATGATAGATTCGCTGCTGTTGTATTCCGCTATCAATTTATTAAAAACCTGTAATTTAGCACCATAACTGTTAATTTTAATTGGAATGTCGATTTAAATGATGGTTTTATAATGTACTATTTATTGACATATGATTTTATTGTATTGTATTGAACCAGTATGTTGTGAGCCGCCCTGAGCCTCCTTCGGCGGGGAGGGTGGGATATAAATGAAATCATTATTGTTATTATTATCGCCTCAAGAATTACACACACCTCCTTGTACCTCAGTCTTCTGGACTTTCTGTACATTAGCCCCACTTAATTTCAGTATAATGCTTGGCTCACTTGTAGAAACGCCTTCAAAAGCTCAGCCGGTGCAATGGGCCAGGCAGTAAACAAATGTCGTTGGCTGCCTCCAACCTTAGGTCTCCTGAAATGAATGGATTTAGACTGGAGTAATGCTGCATAGGAGTTCATTGTGTGTTGGCGGCACATGTGTGCAATCGCCTTCCTCTGTGCAGCCACACTGGACTTCCCTGGTGGCCTCTTGTCCAGGTATTAACCAACCAAGGCCAACCCTGCTTAGCTTCCAAGATCTGATGAGACTGGGCTAGTCCCAGACTCCATCCTCAAATCTTTAATAATTTCCCAACCCTGAGTTGGCAGCCCTAGCCTGGAATAAGCCTCCTTTCCTGGCGGGATTTCCATAAATACATTTGGGTTGTCCTCTAGCCCTTCAAACGGATGCTTCTGCCACTCACGGAGGCTTAGTTAGCCCTGCCCCCGGAGACTGGCCATGCAACTCCATCATTCGCTATCTAATCTCATTGTCAGAGCTGCTTACTAGCTGAACAAAATGTAGGGGTTAAACGCATTCATTTGGCTTCCTTATCAGTTAAAAGGGCAACGCAATTTCAGATTTCTAGGCAGCATTTCTCTTCCCCCCCCCCAAATGTTAACTTTTATTACAGATAAATCAGATACCACTATATCATCTTAATCCATCCTTAAACAAAAATAATAATAAATGAAGTTCTTACATATGTATGTCCCATTTCAAAAATAAATTAGGTTGTTATACACTGGGTTGGTAGGTATAATTTCTTTCTCCAATAAATATGTAACTATTGCGTACCAAAGTGCTACAACTTTTTTCCGCCCATATAGTACTGGTGAAACATCCATGGTGGAATACGCAAGTTTAGAAAGAATAATCCCAAAGTTTTTTCCTCCGATTTGCAATCATTGGAGCTATAGGACTTTTCCAGTTATAGGCCAATAGAGTCTTTGCAATTGATAACAGAACTGAGATTATCTCTCTATGTCTGTACTCAGCTCCAGATTGAAATGGCAGCGTTTCTGAATGTTAAAAAGACCAATGGAAAATTTTGGGTTACGACTTTAAGAAAACTGCAGAGACGTTCTTGCTTGGATTACAATTAGAAAAATTTCCAAAGGAAGACAGGACTCTAATCTGGTACTTGCTATCAGCTGCTAGGACATTGTATGCGCAGCTATGGAAACAAGAAAAAATACCAGAGAAATGGGACTGGACCATGAAAGTTTTATCATGGAGTGAAATGGACAAACTAACTAGAACGCTAAGAGACTATGACTTAGAGATATTCAAAAAGGAGTAGAAGAAATTTAAAGGATATATGGAGAAAGAGTGGAACGTAAAAAGACATTGGACAATTTTTTAGTATTAATGGAAATATATATAAATATATATGTATTGAACTTTGATCAGTTAGAAGTACCTTTAGTATTGAACTTGAATCTATAACTCCGGGGAAGTCAACATTGGAGGGAGGGGGGATTGTAATGCCATATGGGTTAGCACTGAAAATTTAAAATTAAGATTTGTAACCATATGTTATCAATAACTTGTTAAAACACGAAAAAAGACCAATGGAAGTAGAAAACTGCCCTGATCTGGATGGCTCAGGCTCGCCAGATCTTGGAAGCTAAGATGGGTCAACCCTGGTTAGTACCTGTGTGGAAGACCTTCAAGGAAGTCCAGAAGCCGGCAATAGCAAACCACCTCTGCGTATCTTTCCTTGAAAACCCAATGAGGGGTTGCTATAAGTAATCTGCAACTTGATTCTACTTTACACCCAAAAGTAGAAAAGTAGTAAATTGAGGAGAAGAGTTCTCAGCTAAGTGCTAGTTTTCTACTAGCTTGGAGTTTCTTGTTTTCAAACTAAAAAAGTGAAAGTACAAATACAACAGGAAAGATTACAAGAAGAACATTAACGGGAATCAGCGTTTCATGTTGATATCTGTTCTAATAGTCCATTAGTGGAAGCCATTTCTGTCCAAATCTGGCAGAAGAATTTCTTCAACGAATTTTGTCTGCAAGGGTATCTGTTTCTTCCAAATCCAAAGTTATAAAGTTTGTATGACATGTAGTATTTTGGCCAAAAAATCTTAGTGGCAACAAAGATTTACCATCAGTTTTATAGCATCCTAATAGATCAAATCAGCCAGTGTGGGCAGAGAAATGATATCTATGTGGGGTTGCATATGGGGACAGCTTCACCAAAAGCTTTAGTTGCCAGTCTCTAGATTGTGGCAGGAAATCTCCTGGGATTACAACTGATCACCAGGCAACAGTGATCAGTTCGCCTGCAGAAAATGGCTGTTTGGGAAGGTGGACTGTATGGCATTATACCTTGCTGAAGTCCCTCCTTACCCCTTCTCAGGTCCCCCCCCCAAACAAAAAAATCTGTGTTTCCCAACCCAGAGCTGGCGACCCTGTGTCACTTGCATGTGGAGTGAAGCATCTCTTGTACCTGGCTTAGTCTGTTGGAACACTTTATTTAATCTTGCAGGAGTAACATGTTGCCCTGAGCTTTTCATGGAGTAACTAAACAAGATGATCTTAATTACAGCATATATCTTACTTCAAATATTGTCAGAAACGACAGACTCCACATCCTTTCCCCGTGATCCTTGCTTCTGCAATATTGAATAAACTGAGGAAAGAGCCCCCTTCTTTCTTAGGTTACTCAGGACTCATTAAGACATCTGTAACTGCACTCCCAGTGTCGATAAGAACACAATGGCTAAGTTCAAAGTATTGGAGCCAGGGTCATAATCCGTAGGCATGCGTGTTGATTTCATTTATACCTCACCTTTCTCCCCAATGAGGACCCAAAGCAGCTTCCATCACTCTCCTCTCCTTTGTTCTCACAACAACAACCCTGTGAGGTAGGTGAGGCTGAGAGTGTGTCTGGCCCAAGGTCACCCAGCCAGCTTCTGTGGCACAAGTGGAGATTTGAATCTGGGTCTCCTGGCAGCAGCCTGACACTCTCTTAACCACTACACCACACACATTCTTTGTTTAGGAAAAGGGAATATAACCCAGTGCTTGCAGTATGGCCTTTAACATTTATTTGTCGCTTTTCTCCCTTGTGGAACTCGTGTCCTGCAATATGAATCAAATGTTATTTAAAATGCAATAAAAACAACTATTATCATACCCATAAAAGTCCACAATTTAAAATCTCCAATTAGGACTACCAATAAATAAAAACTAAATCAGTCAGATGCAGTCCTAAATAAACCCATCGTCAACTGCCTTCTGAACATCAATGATTTATTTATCAATTATGCAGCAGCCCTTGAGGGGGTTGCTCCATAATTGTGGGGCTGCCACGGAAAAGGCCCTTTCTTGGGTATGAATGAAAAAAAAACCTGTCTTGACTTACAGCCCCAAAATGGTCCAGTGGAACCTCCTGCTCACTCTAGTCATCCTTGGAGGCCCTGCTTCGGTTGCCCCTCACCTCTGAGGCTAGATGTGGGGCAGGGGGTGACCAGGAAAGGGCCTTTTCTGTCATGGCACCAAAACTCTGGAACTCTCTCCCCTGGGCAATTGGTCTTGTCTCCCTCGATCAGTGTCAGGAGATGGATGGCAGGGCCTCAGTTAATTATTCTCAGCATTCTACAATTAAGGATACATCAATCTCCAACGGGCATATTTATTTCCTTCACTGCTTTCCCCCTCACCTCCCCAGATTAAGCCCAAACAAATGGTAACCACAGATACACCAAACTTGCTATTTGGTCGTTGAATGTGTTAATCATCTTCACTGTGCCGCATGCTAATTTATTGCTCACCCTCCACGTCAGGAGTGGCCAAAGGTAGCTCTCCAGATGTTTTTTGCCTACAACTCCCATCAGCCCCAGCCAGCATGCTGGCTGGGGCTGCTGGGAGTTGTAGGCAAAAAACATCTGGAGAGCTACCGTTGGCCACCCCTGCTCTACGTATATGTATGGACTACTAATTTCCTATTCACTGTATCCGAAGAAGTGTGCCTGCACAACAAAGCTGGTCTCTTGAATAACAACTCTGTGCAGTCCTTGCAGGCGCCGCCGGACTCAAAGTTCGTTCTAATAACTTGCAGTTAATAATAAGTCGTTGCAGTTATTATTAGCTGAGCGGCGTGTTGCAGTTCAGCCTCCTCCCGTTCCACTTTCCCTTGGCCTCCCCGAGGGCTGAGAAGCGTCCTCCCTCCTTCCGCAGGCTCCACCGAGCAGCTCCAGACCGCGCATCGCCAGCGACCGGCGGAGCGGGTCGGCTTTCCCAGCGCGCACGCGCTCTCGGACAGCCGCTCTTCGGCTCCTAACCAAGCTGGAGCCGGCTTCAGTCGCGCGCACGCGCAGGAACCCCCCCCCTTCCCCCTTCCACGCCAAGCCGGAGCGGCAAGGGCTATGTGTCACGGGCGCATGCGCGGCGCTGTAGCCTCTCCGGAGCGGCGGCGGTAGTAGGGGCTGGGCGCGGTTGCTAGGAGACGGCGCCCGAGCGGCCTTGCTGAAGAGAAGCCGCGCCAGAAGGAGCCGGGGAAAGGTGGAGGCGGCGGCAGCAGCGGGGGCCCGGCGGCTCCCCCCCTCGCCCTGGGGCCGGCGCCGCTTCTCCCCTATGCCCGGGGTGCCGCCGGGCGGGAGTGTCCGCAACGGGGCCCCCGAAGCGCCGCCGCCGGCCTTGGGCACCGCATCGGGAGCAGGAGCGGGTGAGGAGGAGGAGGAGGCAGTGGGGGCGCCGGGCCTCTCTCTCTCCCGGAGGGGGCGGGGCTCCGGCGGGAGGCCGCGGCGAGCTTCCCCCTGCAGGGGCAGTGCACCTTTCTCCGCGCAGAGGGGGACGGGAGGGAGTCGCTGCTTAGGTGGGCAAGCAGAGAGGGGCCATCGCCTGCTCCAAGCCATCCTGGGACACTGGTGGCCAAACTGTGGCTCTTCCACGCACCTTCTGTGCCTCTCGAAGCCCCCAGGGCTCGCTTGGCCGGCTTGGAGAAAGCGTTTGTCTCTTGAAATCCCTCTGCCCAGCCAGCTGGCAGTTTGGAGGATGTGCTTAAAGTTAAAAGAAGTTGTTCTCTTGCAATCTGTGCCTCCCTCCCCCCCTCCCCCACCTATCTTCCTTCCCTCCCTCCCACATCTGATGTTCGTTTCTCGTGGCTCTCAAACATCTGATGTTTATTCTGTGTGGCTCTGACATTCAGCAAGTTTGGCCACCCCTGTCCACGCAGCTGGCTGTTGGCTAGATGGGCCTTTGCTCACATCCATCTGGGTTCTTGTTACGTTAGGCGGCGGGACTCGGAGCAACTAACTGCTCGTGCTGAGTGAGGAGCTTGCCCCAGAGTTTGACAGCATCTCTGTGGAATGCTGTTCTGGGACCCTACTCTTTGAGAACAAAAAAATGGCATTCCTGAATCCGACCAAAGTGTTTTAAAGTCCTAACAGCTTGAGAGGCTCATACCTTGAGACGCTCAGGGGAGCGATGGTGGCTCAGCGGTAGAGCATCTGCTTGGGAAGCAGAAGGTCCCAGGTTCAGTCCCTGGCATCTCCAAAAAAGGGTCCAGGCAAATAGGTGTGAAAAACCTCAGCTTGAGACCCTGGAGAGCAGGGGAGGGACGGTGGCTCAGTGGCAGAGCATCTGCTTGGGAAGCAATCCCCGGCATCTCCAAAAAAGGGTCCAGGCAAATAGGTGTGAAAAACCTCAGCTTGAGACCCTGGAGAGCCGCTGCCAGTCTGAGAAGACAATACTGACTTTGATGGACCAAGGGTCTGATTCAGTAGAAGGCAGCTTCATATGTACCTTTGGGACTGCCTCTCCTGACATGATCTTTCCCGTCTTCTCCAACCTTCATCTCGGAGCTTATTGAAGGTCCCTGGTCCACGAACTGCCTGCCTTGTGTCAACATTGCCGAGGGCCTTCTCAGTAGTGGCCCCTGTTCTGTGGAACCAGCTGCCCAAAGAGGTTCAAGCCTTGTGGGACCTCCCTAGGTTCCACTGGCCATGCAAGGCTGCTGTTTTTCAGGTGGCCTTTGGGTGATTGTGATCTACCAGGCAGCTGGTATACTTCAGCTGTGTCTTCACCGTCTATGTATCCTACCCTGCTTGATAGTGGGTAGATTTTTAACTTTATTTACTGTATCTTTTTATTGGAGTATCTTACATGCTGTTAGCTGCTACAAGTCCCATTCAGGGGAGAGGGAGTGGGATAGACATTTGATAAATTAATAAAATAAATAGATTATGTTTCTGGTAATGATCATCCCGATGCTTCTGGGAAGACCAGTGAGCAGAATAAAGGCGATGATTCTCCCCTGTTTGTTCCCCACATCAGAACAACATGGCTCCATTTAGCTGTAATAGCTACGTTGATAGATGTCCTACCCATGGATTTGTTGAGAGCTTCTTAGTGATCACTGCATTTTGTGCTCATTAGTTCCATAAGTTCACTTGGGTGAAGAAGTCTCTGTTTCTGTCAATCATGATATTATTGCCAGTGAGCTTCGTTGGGGGAGCCTAATGTCTGGTATGATATGATATATCCTCTGTACGCCATTCATAATTTTATAAATCTTCCTTCAGCTTCCTCCAACCCCCTGATTGTTTTAGTATCCTGATTGTTTTAGCTCTAGGATATATTTTCGGAGAACAAGTGCACAAAACACAGTACTTTAAATGTGGCAATACTAGTGATTTTTGCAAGCACATTATGATAATTGCTGTTTTATTTTCAGTCTTTTCTTAATTTGAATTTGCTTTTTTTTACTTCGCTGTACGCTGAGTTGATGTTTATACTTCACTACAGCCGGTTTGGTGTAGTGGTTAAGTGTGTGGACTCTTATCTGGGAGAACTGGGTTTGATTCCCCACTCCTCCACCTGCACCTGCTGGAATGGCCTTGGGTCAGCCATAGGTCTGGCAGAGGTTGTCCTTGAAAGGGCAGCTGCTGTGAGAGCTCTCTCCAGCCCCACCCACCTCACAGGGTGTCTGTTGTGGGGGAGGAAGGTAAAGGAGATTGTAGGCCACTCTGAGACTCTTCGGAGTGGAGGGCGGGATATAAATCCAATATCTTCATCTACCTCACAGGGTGTCTGTTGTGGGGGAGGAAGGTAAAGGAAATTGTGAGTCGCTCTGAGACTCTTCGGAGTGGAGGGCGGGATATAAATCCAATATCTTCTCATCTTCTTTCCACCACAATTCCATGATCTTATTCCTGGGAAGAAGGGTTAGTAGAATATGTAAAACAAAGTAGGAGTCAAGGAGCACCTTTAAGACCAGCAAAGTTTTATTCAGAATGTAAACTTTCATGTGCATGCATACTTCTTCAGATGAGGAACCTTAAAGGTGCTCCTTGACTCCTGCTTTGTTCTACTGCTTCAGACCAACATGGCTGCCCACCTGGATCTAGAATATGTAAAGTTAAACTAGTTTGCCTATTGCAAAAAAAGGGTCTATGCTTTTTATCTGGGGGAGTGTGACAGAACAGAGTTCTGAAACTTTTTTTCTGCTGGGGGAGTGTGACAGAACAGAGTTCTGAAACTTCTTAATGAAAACAAAATTTTCAAAAAAAAAAGTTAATAAAGGTCATTCGTGCGTTTCTCCTTCCATTTCCCTCTTGAGAGTTCAGACACCTCTTATTTTCAGGGAAAAAGCCCTATTAGTAGACTCTAGAGATTTCCTTTTGGAGCTGAATAAATGGGTGAGCTCTTTTTCCTCTTGATCCATATTTACTGAATTCTGTGCATCTTGATGTATCACCTGTCACGTGATACCTGATGGCTTCTTTGTAGGCTATATGCAATGTGACACCACTGATTATCACAATTTCTGTTGACCGTATGCCTCTGTCCTCTTAGTTTTACAGTAGCCCATTTTGGCTGGGACACTCGGGCATTAGCATATAAAGTGTTTTGTGGTTGTGTCCCTCGTTAAAGATATTTCATGGTGTGTGCCTTTTCCCATATATGTTGATCTGGCTGTAATTAGTTTGTGTGTACTTTTATACCACATGCCCATGTAGCATGTGAAATAGACCATCATCACGAAAGGGCATCTAATTCCAAATAGGATGCACTTCAGCCTCCTAGTTATGTGTCTCTCGCCCCACTGGTTTGGGAGTTCCTGACTTTAAAAAAAGTTCCAGGAGTTTGATTGCATTGCAGTTCAGATGGAGAACATCTATTTTGTGCAGTCTCCCATTGCCCAAAATATGTTCTGCATGTCTAGAAAAATCTAAAACATTCCTCCGAGTGCCACCATCTCATCATTGTATTCAGGTTCTATAGCTCTCCTAGGCCACCTGTAGCTAGGTCTTGCGTGTGACAGGGTGGTGCTTCGAAAAACACTGCCTTGGGGACACTGGGTCTCCTCCTCCTCACGAGCAGTCTATATTTGGCTCCTAGGACATCGTGACTACATTTCCTAATGTCACCGGTGCCCATGTGTACCATAATAATTGAGTCCACCCCCACACCATCCAACAGCATACCTGTGTGGCTTGTGATGCCAGCAAACTTTGCACTAGGCAGGCATAACACTGTGGGGAAAACATGCCTGTCATTGTGTATCTGTCAAAATGAGTAAGTGAGTAAGCATTCTTATCAGCTTTGAGAAGAGTATTTTATGCATTTTAATATATATGTGTGAGAGATTTTTTTTTTAACCTAGTGGGTTGTGTCCCAGATGTCAGCTGGCCCCATGTTTGCTACCTTTAGACATAGAATCATACGATCACAGAGCTGAAAGAGGCCATGCAGGCCATCTTGTTCAACCCCCTGTTCAATGCAGGATCAGCCTAGAGCATCCCTGGCAAGTGTTTTCAAAGAAGGGAAGAGGGATGACCCGGGAAACTACAGGCCAGTCAGCCTGACTTCTATCCCAGGGAAGATACTGGAGCAGACTTTTAAGGGATCAATCTGTGAGCATGTAAAAGACAACTTGGTGAAGTCAGCATGAATTTGTCCCCAACAGATCCTGCCAGGCCAACCTCGTTTTCTTTTTCGATTGAGTGATGAGCTTACTGGATTGAAGGAATGCTGATGATGTTGTATACCTAGATTTCAGTAAAACTTTTGACGGGGTTCCCCATGATGTTCTGATGGGCAAACTAGAGGACTGTGGACTACTCAATGAGTAGTTGTCAGTGGCATTTCATCTGAATGGAGGGAGATGTCCAGTGGGGTGCCGTGCCACAGGGTTCAGTTCTGGGCCTGGGTACTTTTCAATATTTTTATAAACGAGGGTGTGGAGGGTGAAAAACTAGAAAAATTCGTTGCTGGCCCTGAGCCTTTAATCTATGTCAGGCATAGCTGAAGAGTTAGTCTAAGCGTTATTCTGCAGCTAGGACAAATGCAGACTAGGTTAGAAAAAGAGTGGTTATTTTTGTTACCCTGATTTCCACTCTGCCAAGGTCTGCATGGACATAAATTAGGTTGACAAGTTGCATGTTTTGTTAGTTATAGAATTGGCTTGGATCTTGCTAAGTGGTCCAGGTATAGTTATTCTTTCAATTTTACAGAGAAGGGAGTAGAGATTCAGCTGTTCCCGAAAGATTTCAGAGCTGAGTAGGGATTTGAACCACATCTAGTTCTACAGGCTGTCCAAAAGCTGCCCACCATGTTTGTAAAGGTAAAGGTAGTCCCTTGTGCAGGCACCAGTCATTTCTGACTCTGGGGTGACGTTGCTTTCACAACTTTTTCATGGCAGACTTTTTATGGAGTGGTTTATCATTGCCTTCCCCATCTACACTTTCCCCCCAGCAAGCTGGGTACTCATTTTACCAACCTCGGAAGGATGGAAGACTGAGTCAACCTCGAGCCAGCTACCTGAACCCAGCTTCTGCTGAGATCGAACTCAGGTCGTGAGCAGAGCTTAGGACTGCAGTACTGTAGCTTTACTGCAGTCCTAAGCTCTGTACAGGGCCACTGTATGAGAGGGTGCCACTGTGGTATGTACACATGCTGTTGGACTGAGTTGAAAAGGAGTTTATATTTTGTGAATATTATTAGCAGAATTTAGACAAACCTTTTTTGACCTTTTTAAGTATTGCAATCAGAAGGGGACAAGAAAGTTCACCTTTTAAAGGGAACTAAGGCAAAATGTCCAGTGACATGTTAAAGACTTACAGATCCCCCCACCCCCGCCACTTAATCCTTCATAAATCAGACCTCAATTCTTCAGATAAGTATCGAGTGCAGAGTCATTTTACAGATTAATTTATAACCCAGAACTTGTTGGTCTGTAGGGTGCTGCTAGAATTCTGTTGTATTTTGCTGCAGCAGAGTAACAAAGCCACAAACAAGGATACCCTTTGACAGTTTTCAAAGCGGGGTCAGTGCTTCCAAATTGACTTTTTGCACGTAACCGTGTTGATCTAGTTACATAGCATTTGTGAGAGCAACTTCATTCGTAATGTGATCATGGGCAAAAGGAGATACCTCTTTACACAGCAAGTGATTGAAATGTGGAATTTGCTGCCAAAGGATGTGGTAATTGCCAGAGACATAGTTTTAAAAAGGGATGAGACAGATTTATGGAGGATAGACTACTAGCCATGGTGACTGAAGGAACCTCCATGTCTAGAGGAAGGAAACTTCTGAATACCAGTGTCAGAAGGCAACATTAGGGGATGCCGTGTTCTTGACCCTCCAGAGAAACTGCTTGGCCGCTGTATGAAACAGGTGCTGCACTAGATGGGCCACCAGTCTGATCCAGCAGTTCTCTTCTTATGAGTAACTGAAGAAGAAAACGCCAAAGTACTAAGAAGCAACAGGCCATTTGCTGTTATAACTCAGTGATAACTCAGCAAAGAGAGGGAAACCATGGAACAACTGTGAAAATTTTCACAGTTTGGGAGGGGATAGGGAGAGTCCCCTTCTAGATAGTGTAATTTTTGTCCTGGAAATCAAGACAGGAAAATATTTGGCAGTCTTCTGAAGCCCACATACTTTGGTGTGGCTTTGTCCTCAGGCCTCCTGAACTGGGGGAGTAGGCAGTAGCATAGCATGAACAAGGCAAGCAGAACAGGAGTCTAAGCCACACTCAACACCATAGCTGGTTCACTAAGCCTTCCTGCGTTTTGTGTAAGAGTGTCCCAGCTGTTGCTTCCTGTGTTTGAGGGTGGCTGCCTTGCCCAAGGGATCAGGCTTGCTGTGTATGTGACTGCCCAGGTAGGCAAAGTGCTGGCCCAGAAATTACCATCATGCCTAACCCTTGTTCTACCAAACAGTTTATTTAGTGTGAACACTTGGGATTTTGTTGAAGGAAATGAGTGGCTTGAGAATAAAAATTGAAGTAGTGGACTCCATCATCTACCTGAAATTAGTCTGAAAATCTAGGGGGAGGACAGGAAGGTAGTATATTGGGTCCAGCCAGGTTTTTGTCTGGTGAACAAGGGAAGAGGCAGGTCCCCTTTAACCACTTAAATGGTTGTGCTGGGAATCATGAGACCTGCATGGATAAGGGCCTATGGGGCACGAGCTAGGATGGAGGGGAACTGGGCGCGATCCTGATTGGGCGAAAAAGTGGCTTAAAAATAAAATGGTTTGTGCTTGCATTTCGTTGATGAATCTCGGCTGTAGCAGAAGTTGTCTGTGCATTATAGAGACAAAGCAATCTGGTTACAGTTTAGTTTTCTTTCAAGGTGTATATATTTTGATTTTTATATGGATCATGGAGAGCCAGTTTAGTGTAGTGGTTAAGTGAGCGGACTCTTATCTGGGAGAACCGGGTTTGATTCCCCACTCCTCCACTAGCACCTGCTGGAATGGCCTTGGGTCAGCCATAGCTCTGGCAGAGGTTGTCCTTGAAAGGGCAGCTGCTGTGAGAGCCTTCTCCAGCCCCACCCACCTCACAGGGTGTCTGTTGTGGGGGAGGAAGGTAAAGGAGATTGTGAGCCGCTCTGAGACTCTTCGGAGTGGAGGGCGGGATATAAATCCAATATCGTCGTCTTCTTCTTCTTCTTCTTAAAAAAATCCTCCCAATTGTGAAAAAGTTTTTGGGAGTATTACGGCAGCATCATTACGTTGCATTTGATTAGTTCATCCTTGCATTTGATGAGTTCATCCTTTAAGCCAGCGGCTCCCAACCTTTTTGGCACCAGGGACCAGTTTCGTGGAAGTCTATTTTTCCACAGACCAGTGGTGGTATTTGGGGTTTTGCCCCCCCCCCAGGTTTCCCCCCTGTCCATGCCCCATCCCTGCCCTCCATGGGGGTCTTTAAATGAGGGGTAGGCGAAGGTCCTGGGTGGGCGGAAGGGGTGGCAGGGCTGCTCTGCTTCGGTCTGAGGCTGCCCACAAGGGGAGGGAACCTTGGAGTGAGGCCACACTGCCTCTTTCTTCTGGCCGGGCCGTGTAGTGCCTCTGCCTCACTCCGCGGCCCAGTTGCTAACAGGCCACAGACCGGTACTGGTCTGCGGCCTGAGGGTTAGGGACCCCTGCTTTTAGCAACTGGTCTGATCTGACTAAGTGTGTCCTCTCCGCACCCCGCACACCCCTAATCACACATTAATGCAGCAGTCAAATGTGATGAAATGTCAGTGCTCAAACCCTTCTCTGTTGCAAAATACCCTCAATGGGAAGCATTTTGCATTTGAGGAAAGGCAAGTGTGTGTGCCCTGTGTTTGCTAATCTGGAGAGCGCAGCAAAGCAGGGTTGTAGTTTTTTTATGGGGAGGGGAGATTGCTCCTTACTTTTCTGTCTCTTCTTTAATGCAAATTGCCCCTTGTTAGGGGAAGTAAAGGGCTACACCTCTGGAGCTTCCTTACACAACTGTAGTGTAGTGTGTAGCTTGCCCATCAGCTGTTCAAAGCCCTAAACAAATGTTAACTGAGGTCAGTTTTATTTATAGGTGGTTATGTCATTACAGTGAAAGAATCCTAAATGTTGGATAGTCAATGCTGATCTAAGAAGAGTTTCTTAGTTTTCTCAGAAATGGAAGTACCAAGAAATACAAGCATTTTCCATCAGAATATAATGCATCATTTATCTTGCAAAGTGGGCCTTGACTCACAAATCTTACGCCACAACAAATTCAGTCATGCGCAAGACTATCTATGGTTAATAGGTCTTTTGAAAGTACTGTGTGAGTAAAAAATGGAAATATATTTTGATTTTCTTGTTACTCTCTCCTCTCCAACTATTTCTCCCCCAAAGTTAACTCACAGCCTAACTGTACCTGTGTCTAGCCTCCCCCTCGGCATGTGGGTCTGACATTGTCGTGGTTGACATTTAGGCACCAGGCAAAGTTTGTCATGTTCTGATGTCGTGTGTGTGTGTGTGTGTGTGTGTAATATCCTTTTAGCTGTTGTTCTTATATCCCTATAGAATTTTTAGTCTGCTTGCTTGCTCGTTTTTATTTATGGGATGGTTTTGAGAATTGTCTTTGTGGTTTTATTTGTTTTATGAGTTTTCAGCTGTCATGAGGAATTTCCATGAGAGGCTGGATGGATTCTTGAAATAATCAGTCCTCTGCCATAAATGTGCTTCCTGTTTATATAAAAAAATGCATGGGTTAACTGGAAGCTCCCGCTAGTTTTTTCAAATGTTTTGTTCCTTTTTCTGAATTTGTCTTACAAACTTTCTTGTAAAGATTCTGCATGTGCATACTGAGAACTAAATTCCATGGAATTCAGTAGATCTTACTCCTTAGTAAATGTGACTGTAACCTTAGTAAATAATTGCTGAGATTTTATGGACATCTGACACATATGAGGCTGCCCTATACTGGCTCAGACTGTCAGTCCATCAAGGTCAGAACTGTCTACTCTGACAGGTAGTGGCTTTCCCAGGGTCTCAGGCAGAGGTCTTCCTCACTACCTTTTAACTGAAGATACCAGTGATTGAACCTGAGACGTTCTGCAACGCTGAGCCATGGCCTTATGTGCGTTTACCTGAGAAAAGATTCTACTGAAATTAATGGGACTTTCGAGCTAATGTGTGCAGGATGTGGGTGTCAAAATTGCAAAACAGCTCAAAATCCTAAAATCAGATCCTCAAGCCTAACCTCATTTTACTTGGAGTCATGCGTCTTTATAGAAATTAAAGGTTATTCTAGAGCAAGGATACTGAGCGCCTGTGAAAGTTTTACAATACAGTCCTAAAAAGAGTTATTCCAGTCTAAACTCATCAATTTCAAAGGGTTTATAGTAATTCTGTTTAGGATTGCATTGCCAGTGGCTTAAAACATTTAGCTTTTTTGGTGAATGCATCATGAGCGTGAGTCTTTACTTTTAGATGTATAATCTTGAAACTAAATTATAACTTCCCAGCAGTACATCCTGTTTTGCATCCCTCCCTTTTGATGCACGTTATTGTTTCCCACATGTTAGTGTTATTAATGCATAGTCTAAAAGCACGTTTTAATATACCCAAATTATGTTGGCTTTATTTCTTCCATTAGGGAAGGTTCCTAATTTGGAAGAGCCCTTGTAATATTTTTGTGTTGCAAAATAAAGCAGCCTATATGCAATGAGCAGTTATGTGGTGAGTTTAATGTGGGATAATTTATGCCTATTTTGTAATGCTGCAATTCACAACCATTAAAATCAATGGGAGACTTACAATTGGTCTCACTGGGAGGTGGATTGCAGCCAAAATGAATAAACTGAGGCACCAGCAGGTTAACAGTACAATCCTAAACAGAGTTATATCCTAAATTCTTTGAATTCAGTGGGTTTAGAAGGATTGAACTCTGTGTAGGATGATTCTGTAACATACTGGTTTATAGTGTGGAGTGATACAGGGCTGGTGCTGGAGAAAGACTAGCAATCTCATAATTATGATTAAGTGTCTGGGAATGGGTTTGCTCCCTCTCTCTTTTGTGGTCTCATGTCACCAGTCTACCATCTCTTGCATCAGGGCTGTTTTTGGTTGAGGAAAAAAAAAACCCTGCAGGAACTCATTTGCATATTAGGCCACACACCCCATCATCACCCTTGTTTCACGCAGGGCTTTTTGTGTGGGGAAAGACCAGTATGAACTCATTTGCATATCTAGCCACACCCCCTGACACCAAGCCTGCCAGAACCGTGTTCCTGTTCAAAAAAAGCCCTGGCTTGACTTAATGATGAGCCAGCAGAGTACGTGTTCCTAAACTACCCACAGTTTATACAAACTAGGGCTTGAAGTTTATATGCAAGCCAGTGATTGAGAATCGTGTGATGCTGATTTGCTTGAACATATGAACATATGAAACTGCCTTATACTGAATCAGACCCTTGGTCCATCAAAGTCAGTATTGTCTTCTCAGACTGGCAGCGGCTCTCCAGGGTCTCAAGCTGAGGTTTTTCACACCTCTTTGCCTGGACCCTTTTTTAATAATAATAATAAACTTTTATTTATACCCCGCCCTCCCCGCCTAGGCAGGCTCAGGGCGGCTAACAGGACATGGTAGAAACCATGATACAAATAAACAATAGATAATACTGTTAATAATTTAAAGAATAAAACCAATAAAACAGTAAGACATTAAAATACAGTCGAATGGCATATAAGATGGCTCGTTATTATTGATCTTATCAAGAGTTCTGTCTTAAAAAGCTAGCCGGGAGAGGACAGTTTTGCAGGCCTTACGGAATTGGTTAAGATCCCGTAGGGCCCGCACCTCTTCCGGCAATTGGTTCCACCATTGGGGGGCCTTTGTAGAGAACGCCTGTTCTCTGGTAGCTTTTAATTTAGTTTCTTTTGGCCCAGGGATTTCAAGAAGATTTTTTGAGCTTGATTGCAGTGCTCTCTGGGGAATGTATGGAGAGAGGCGGTCCCTAAGGTAGGCAGGTCCTCGACCATATAGGGCTTTAAAGGTAATGACCAGCACCTTGTAACAAACCCGGTAAACAATTGGCAGCCAGTGCAACTCCCGCAGCCCAGACTGCACATGTTCCCACCGAGGCAGTCCCAGTAGCAGCCTGGCTGCTGCATTTTGCACTAGCTGCAGTTTCCGGGTTCGGTACAGGGGCAGCCCCATGTAGAGGGCATTACAGTAGTCCAACCTCGAGGTGACCGTTGCATGGATCACTGTAGCCAGGTCGCTACGCTCCAGGAAGGGGGCCAGCTGCCTTGGCCTGTCTAAGGTGAAAAAGGCGGACTTGGCAGTAGCTACTATCTGGGCCTTTTTGGAGATGCCAGGGATTGAACCTGGGACCTTCTGCTTCCCAAGCAGATGCTCTACCACTGACCACTGAGCCACCATCCCTCCATCAAGCTTCATACTTGATGTCAGCAAGAGGGGCTGGAAGGAAGGAGGAGGGAATAGATGCACATTGATCTACAGCAGTTTTCAGTCTTTCTGCAGTAACAGCCATTCTGTACCAGGTGACCTTTCAAAGTAAAATATGCGCAATCCAGCTATTTCTAAATATTTTTATTCGTTGACAAAGCTGTTTAAGTTGTAGCACTGGCATTCCATGCATCTTTGTATCACTTGCTCATTCTGTCATTTAAAAAAAGTTTTAAAAAATGTTTTTAGTTTATCTCCTCAGTAGTTGAAAGCTTCTAAAAACGTTTATTTATTTTATTTTGTACTTTACTTTTCTCACCAGTGGGGACTCAGAGCAGCCTACATTGTTCTCACCGTCTCCGTTTTATCCTCCTAACAGCCCTGTGATCAGGGCTGGTGCCAGGGTTTTTGGCGCCCTAGGCCCCACCCCCATGCCTGCCCTGCCACCCCTGCTCAGTCTCTTCCCCGTTGCCACCTGCCCGTAGTACTCCTGGCCAGGCTGGGCAGCGGAGAGGCGGGTGGTGGCGAGGGCAAGTCTGATGGTGGCAGGGCTGTGCAGCAAGGGAGGGCAGGCACTGAGCACTTCCAAGCACACACACTGCCCTGCTGCCACTGCTCAGCCTTCCCTGGAAGCACAGACCTGGGAAGGCTGAGTGAGGGCAGCAGGGTGGTGCATGCACTTGGAGGTGCTCAGAGCCTGCCCTCCCTTGTCATGGAAGGCAGCAAGGGGGAGCGCACTGGAGAAGGGGCACCAGGGGCAGCGGGGCATGTGCAGGGGGAGGGGTGTCCCCAGCCCACCCCTGTGGGCAAGTGGTGCCCTAGGTGGTCACCTACCTGGGATAATGGGAAGCGCCGGCCCAGCCTTTGATGGAGGTTAAGCAACCCAAGAGAAACCACGGCTAAAGGAAAGGAGAACCACAGGTTCTGTGATACACCAGCCTCAAAAATACTAAATACAAATGATGACTCTAAACAAATATCGAATTAAATAGAAGTTTTAAATAACTTCAAAATCCAATTACAGAAATTCCCGAACAGTATTTCAAAATGGGAATCCAACAGATGAGATGAAAACCTATTTTGTAAACACAGTCCAAAATGACTTAGAAGAGAATAGTCCAAAATTGTCTTCACTAAATACAGTAATTGAAACAATGTCCTCATAAAGTGGGGCTAGGCACAGATATCCTCAGTGTGCAGCTATGCACGATGAATCCTTAGTGCGACGGGATGGTGCTCAGTTGTCCCTGTTTCACTGATGCGTCTTCCAGCTGCATAAAAGAGTGCCACAACTTTTTTATAGTACAAATTCGTGATATGAAAGGGCTAAACCAGTTCAAATACAAATATAAATACAAAATGTTAAATGTAATTTTAATCCCACCTTAATGCTGCTAGAATCAGGACGTGGCAAGAATGCTTCAAGACACTTTCATCTCTGTAGTGCAGTAGCTAAAGTCTTGCATATCGTAAAACACACAGGTAGGTACTTAAAAACACAGGTGTAGGCCCATCAATAAGGTTAGGCTGAGTGGCTTGAGGACACCCACCAAGTTTCCATGGCATGTGGAGATTCGGACTTGGGTCTCCCAGATCCAGTCTCACCATAACACCACCCTGGCGTGTGCTGCTTCTTGGAACAGAGTCACTAAAAGGAACCAACATGTATCCTAGTTGTGAGAAGGGGCTATATTGCCTTCATGTCCTGTGTTTGGGGTTCTGGGATAACTTGGCCACACTGGGAAACGGGTTGCTAGAACAGACAGTCCTTGGGCCTTATCCAACAGGGCTGTTCTTATGGATTTTGAACAGTACTGTGTTCATTACACAGGAAAATAATGTCCAAGACTTGTGGATAAGTTTAAACACAGCAGCGGCAAATGTTGCTATGAAACCAGGGTGCCAAGTCTTTTAAAAATTACTTTTATTTTGGGAGGAAGGATGTAGATTTTTTTATTCGTATATTTTTAAAGATAAATTGAAAAAAAGAGCATCTACTATAAATGTTTGTTTAGCTCACAATCTTAGTCTGAATTACTTGAAGGTGTTTATGATATTCAACTGCCTGTTTCAGTGTGTTGAAAATTCTTTTAGGCTTGGTGGCTTGCACTGTGCGTGGCTTGAACAGATTTTTATGAATTGTTCATCACAAGCACAAATTACAATTTTGCCTAACACAGTTCAGCCCACATTGGGAAGGTTTGTAGTGGCATCCAAATTACATTTTGTGCTCAAGATGAACAATTCAGACAGCCTGCTTGTCAATACACAGCACAGTCTGGCTTGGATTGGCTAGCAGCTGCCCCCTTCCATTGCTTTCTGCTTTCATTTGCTTCTGTCATAAATGTCCCTATAACTGTTTGCTTGTTGTCTCTTCTTTTGGTACGTTGAAATTTGCAGTCATCCATGCATAGAGTTTAGAGTAACTTACTATTAGGTCAAATACTGATCCGTAAGATTTGGGGGGATGGTTTTTATTCCTTTGGTGCATGCACACTTTTTTTTAAAAAAAAGTTATTTCCATAAGAGCCAAAAGGCTCTTATAATTGTAAGGCTTCTTATAATCAGAGTACCTTTGTTGATCTGCAGTAGAAGAGCTAGATTTGAGTCCAGTAACATCTTAAGAGACCCACAAGATTATGGTGGTATGAGCTATTGAGAGTTTTCTAATAAGGGAGCTTTGATCGTCAAAAGGTGCTATCCTGAACATCTTGTTGGTTTTAAGTTACTGGACTCGAATCTAGCTGAAAGTCTTAATTCATATTAACTGAATATCAACATTTGTGGGTAAAAGCATGTACTAACTCTGAGCCTGGGAAAATAATAAAGTGGCATGGCAAACTGCCCCCCACCCCACCCCAGGTCTGCTTAGATTGGCAGTGGCTCTCCAGTATAATATCCCCCTTTGACTGTGGGTTCCCAGGTTAGAGTACTCACGAGGTCAGGTTCATTGAGTAGAGACAAGCTGGCTCAGAGCATCAACCCTTTATTTGCAAGGACACAACTCTAGGAAGCCTGAGCTTCAGCTGTCTATATAGGAAAACTGAAAGTGAAATTGATCTCCACTCCATTGAAACACACTGCGGCACAGACAAAGCTGCAAGGAAAACATGGAATGGATCTTCCATCAGGGTTCTATATGTCTGGGCACAGAGACCTTAATGGAAAATCTGCTCCATGTTCATCCTGCAGCTTTGATGGAGAGTCTGTTCCATGTTTTCCTTGCAGCTTTGTCTGTGCTGCAGCCTGCAAAGACAAGACAGGGAACTGAAAGAGCAGGGAACTTCAAGCAGGGAGGAAGGAGAAGAGTGTGTGTGTGTGTGTGTGTGTGGGGAGGCTGATTAAAGCCCTGAGCAGGCCAGTTGTGGTCTGCAGGACGGACATTTGACACCCCCAGTCTAGATAATTTCTGTATCCTAAGGCAGAATCCTGCTTGCATTAAATTGAACAAGGACTGACTTCCTTTCCCAGGGATTGCGGTGTGCCACAAACACAAGTTTGCCTCATCCTGCCTTTTTTTGTTATTCAGATAACAATTCAGATCAACCAGATAGCCAAGGAATGAAGCGAAGCTGCATGCTGTGGGGGGAAAGCATAGCTGCATTCTAAATTCCCTTCGGATTCTTAATGTGAAGGTTTGCCGTTGAAGCCACAGGTACACAATGTGTAATTAAGAAAAAGTGCTCTACTATGATTTAAAGAAAACTGTACATTCTGCTTTGTATGTGAGGCTTGGGAATGTACATTTGGTGGCCCCAATTGCCTGCCTTCTGCTGCAGCATTTAAAAACAACAACTTTTTAATATTCTGAAACACTTGGGTACAATCTAGAAGAGGTGACTGCACTTGCTTAATGTAAGAGCCACATACGTAGAATAAATGTCAGATGTTTGAGAGCTGCAAGACATGAATGTCAGGTGCTTGAGGGGAGGGAGGAAGGAGGAGGAAGAGTAGAAGATGACATTGGATTTATATTCCTCTCTCCACTCTGAATCTCAGAGTCTCAGAGTGGCTCACAATCTCCTTTATCTTCCTCCCCTGCAACAAACACCCTGTGAGGTAGGTGGGGCTGAGAGAGCTCTCCTAGAAGCTGCCCTTTCAAGGACAACTCTGTGAATGTTATGACTGACCCAAGGCCATTCCAGCAGCTGCAAGTGGAGGAGTGGAGATTCAAACCCGGTTCTCTCATACGCGAGTCTATGTACTTAACCACTACACCAAATTGGCATTACACCGAACTGTAAGGCAGGCAAATAGATGGGGGAGGAAGGTAGAGGTGGAAAGAAAGCAACTTTAACTTTCAAGGCATTCTCCAAGCTGCTGGCTGGCTTGGCTTGGAGAAGTGATTTAAAGAGAGAAATGCCTTTTCCAAGCCAGACAGTGGGGGCTTTGAGAGCCACACAATATGGCCCTTTTCACACTTACCAGTGGAAGCTGGAAGGGAGTCGGTATTGTGCCGCCTTGCAGTAATCCGAGACAGGGATGGGAGTTTTCAGGCACATGTTTTGTTTCCCGGTAGGGTTCCGTGATTGAAGCAAGCCATTTCACACTGTTCCGCTTTTATCTCGCTTCCACCAGCGCCAGCCGTTTTCGCCTGCCGGCGCGCGATCTCCGGCTTATTTTTTTTTTTTGGAACGTCGGGCAAAGATTGCTATAGCGCTATAGCGTCGTATCACAACAGCACCACCGTAGAGATGGCTAGGCTCCATTGAGATAAGTTACCAAGTTTCAGCGGCGGCAATCTATGGTGATGCTGTTGTGATATGTCACTATAGCGCTATAGCGATCTTAGCCGACGTTCCAAAAAAAAAAGCTGGAGATCGTGTGCCGGCGGGCGAAAAAGGGCGCGAAAACTGCTCCCGGGTTAGATACTGGACATTTCACACAGCGCCCCATAGTGATTTCAACCCGGAAGGAGGGGTTGAAAAGTGGAAGAAGCTGCTCTTTGTTAGTAACGACTCAGGCATGCCTCACTACCGGGACAGCCGCAGGACTGTGTGAAAAGGTGACAGTATTCCGGTAGCAGCCAGTTACTGAATCGGGTCTGTCTGAAATGCCAACAGAAACCCGTTACTGTTCAGTAACTGACCAGCTGCCATACCGGAATACTTAGGCTGCGTGAAAAAGATCTATGTTGAAAGAGCCACATGTGGCTTCCGAGCTGCAGTTTGGCCATCCCTGATCTGGAAGGAAGTTCTTCTACGCAAACCTCACTGAAACACAGAAGAGCCGTGTTCAGTGTTGTGTTACTTGGATACCTTCAGCTAAGACTGTTCTCTGGTAAAGGGGGAAAGATATCTTTTTGAACAGTTAGTGTATTTTTCTTACTAGTGAAGAGGTTTTAGTTAGTGCCTAGCCCTCGATGACAAATGGTAGGCTGACGATTTGATGGAATGCTTCTGGTGATTTGTACAGTACTGAGTGGTCTTGATGGGCCACAACAGTTTGGCACCAAAACATCAACCCCTCTGTAGCTCTCAGTGTTAAGTCACGACCAGTGGATCTGAGCAGAGATGCCTCTGGGGTGGAGCCAGTGGCTACCTTTGCTTACCTGATGCTCCATTTTTTCCTCACTCAAGTTCTTTTTTTAAACTTCTTAATTTGTAACAGTTTCTATTTAAAGGAAGAGTTCCTGTTTAGAATAGGAAAATGTTGAATTGTTAGAACCATGAAATGGCAGGATACTTGAAGGGAAGCAAAAGGATGTGACTTAAGGGGAAGTTGTTTAGTAGGTGAAAGCTTTTGACCTTAACTGCTCTTCAGCGTCTTCATACTTTTCAGTGCTAACCATTGATCGACACTAAAATAAAACCAGTCACACTGCGCCACCATGATGTGCCTGTCACTTGCGCGGGGGGGGGACCCTTCATTTTTATGAAGACCGCTTGGAACAGTGGAAGTACTCCCGGAGTGAGAGTCCCAATCTGCTTGCAGATGCATGTCCAGGTGTATGGAAGGCTGCCTCTCAGAGCGACAGACAATTCTTTGGGTCACTGAATCTTAACAAAGTTTATTATTGGTGTGTTGCTGTCAAGTTGGACTTCTAGATTACTGAGCAGTTGCCTTAAGTGATGCATGGGCACGGAAGCAGTCAGTTTTGCATGCAGATTAGAGCCAGGACTCTAATCTGGAGAACCAGGCTTATGTTAATTTTATTTTATTTTTTGATTTGATTTGATTTATATCCCGCCCTCCCCACCGAAGCAGGCTCAGCCGAAGCGGTTTGATTCCCTGCTCCTCTGCATACAGCCAGCTGGATGACCTTGGGTCGGTCACAGTTCCGTCAGAGCTGTTCTCTCAAGAGCAATTCTCCCAGAGCTCTCTCAGCCCCACCTACAGGCGTCTGTTGTGGGGAGAGGAAGAGAAGAAAATTATAAACCGTTCTGAGACTACGAGTGAAGGGCAAGATATAAATCTTATCTCCTTTAAATAGTAGCCTTTTGTGCCTCGAAAAGTGTCTGAGTGAAATTGCTCTCCTTCATTTTTGGCAAGTTTAGCTATATCAGTTTGTGATGGGTGGGTGTTGTCACTGGGACCACACAAGGAGTCATTGCGACGCCACCTTCTCCACAAGGAATAGTGTGGTTGTAGCTCAAGTGGCAGCTGTACTGCTATTTGGATATAATAGTGCAAAATCCCTGTCACAGGAACTGACTCACCTGCTCTTGCTGTAGTGCTGACAAAGTAGTGCTAAGTCACATTTTTCCTAGTCTGCTGTGGAAGTGGAAGAATATGCAGCAGCACCAGCTGATAGAGAAGTCAGCTAAAGTCAAAGAAGCGTTGCAAAGCTATCTTAAGTTGCAACCTGCTGAAGGGCACTCATCTTTTAATCAAATGCAAATGGACCCCTGAAATAGTTTGTCCACTTCTGGAATTCAGATGCTTAGGCATCACATATCAGGGTTGGGAGTTTTTTTTTTTTTAGCAAATATTTTGCCTGCTCAGTCTGGAAGCTCTAATTCAAGGTAGAATTCATAATGTCCAGTCGCCACAACAAAGTGGAATAACAGCCTGAAATAAAGAAATTATGTTGTGCCTTTATTATTTGAACAGATTTTTTTGAGTCTTGTGAGTTTGTTGTAGCAGCGTTAAGGATATCTCTTAAATATCAAAAACAAAAGTGCATCTTACTATTTATTTTGTTCATATACTTCTCTTCCTGAAAGGTCCCAGAGAGCCTCATAACAACAGGAAAATGCTATATATCTACTGCTGACAAAGGCGGTAGCCTCTGGCCATGCCCAGCCGACCTGCGCCCCGGAAAATCTAGATCGGGCATTACATGCCGTGGCTGAGTGGCTCAGACTGAGCAGGCTGAAGCTTAACCCTGCGAAGACAGAGGTCCTTTGCCTGGGTCGCCGCGGCCCGGGAAGGGGAATCCCCCTACCAGCCTTTGACGGTGCGCCACTGATAGCGGCGGACAGGGTCAGGAGCTTGGGGGTGCTATTGGAGCCTTCCTTAAAGATGGAGGCTCAGATAGCAGCCACTGCCAAGTCCGCGTTTTTTCACCTTAGGCGGGCAAGGCAGTTGGCCCCCTTCCTGGAGCGTGACGACCTAGCAACAGTGATCCATGCTACTGTCACCTCGAGGTTGGACTACTGTAATGCCCTCTACATGGGGCTGCCCCTGTCCCGAACTCAGAAATTGCAGCTGGTGCAGAATGCCGCGGCCCGGCTGTTACTGGGTCTCCCAAAGTGGGGACACATTCAGCCGGGCCTTCGGACCCTGCACTGGCTTCCAGTGATGTACCGAGACCGGTACAAGGTGCTGGTTATCACCTTTAAAGCCCTATATGGCTTGGGACCTGTCTACCTGAAGGACCATCTTTCCCCTCATGTTCCCCAGAGAGTACTGAGGTCGGGAACACAAAATCTCCTTACTGTCCCTGGGCCGAAAGAAGCCCGCTTGAAATCCACCAGAGAAAGGGCTTTCTCTGTTATGGCCCCTACATGGTGGAATCAGCTGCCGGAAGAGGTGAGGGCCCTGCGGGACCTTGTCCAGTTCCGCAGGGCCTGTAAGACGACCCTCTTCCAGCTAGCCTATACCTGGCTTGAGAATTTAATGCACTTGCCAGATCTCTTTTATATATATTTGGAATATTTATTAATCTTTAAGGTTTTATCTGTTTTATCTGTTTTAAATGTTTAATCCTTTACATGTTTAAATATTGTTTAATTTTTATGTCGGATCTATTATTGGAAGCCGCCCTGAGCCACTCGTGGGAAGGGTGGGATATAAATTCTAAATAAATAAATAAATTCTTGGAGGCAGGAAGGAGGCAAAAACACAGGTGCAGCTGGCAAGACATTCTCCCAACTAGCAAGAGGGGCACTGTTTCCCTTATGCCTAGTCTCTGGGCTTCCTAGGGGCAGCTCAGTGGCCACAGTGAGAAAACAGGGTGCCCAACCAGATGTACCAAGGTTTGATTCAGTAGGACTGCTCTTGTGTTCTTACAGCCTAGATACAACCTGTATAGACACATCCAGGATGTCCTTCAGTATGCCAGATAATGGCCCTTTATAGGGTAAAGTTAGTTGTTTGCAAGAGTTAGTGTTTTCATTGTGCTTTCGCTGTTCAGAATTTTGCCACAGTCATTGCAACAGCCTTATAACGTGGGCAAGTATTAGTATCCCCATACTGCAGAGAGGGGAGTGATGGTGAGACTTAGAGGTTCACCTGTGACTACTTAATGGATTTAGATTTGAACTGGGGAGCTCTTGGATCACAGTTCTGTCTATTAGCCACTGTATGTTACCTGACCTCATTAGTTCAGTTGCTTGGGGCTTTTGAGTTTACATAGGCAAATAAGTAATCTGTTCTAACAGATCAAGATGGGTAACCATGTTAGTCTGTCTGTAGCAGAAGAAAAGAGCCAGAGTCCAGTAGCACCTTGAAGACCATCAAAATTTGTGGTAGGTCTGCCATAAATGTGCCACAGATTTTGTTAGTCTTTAAGAGTGATAATATTGTTCCACATCCTGCCTTTCCTGAGAGGTGAGAAATTTGAGGGCAGCATTGACAGGGAAGAGAAAGATCTAGACTCCTTCTGGCAATTTATCTCGATACCTTTTGAGCAGGCACTGCATGGGCAACAGAATATGCAAGCAATCTCAGCTCTCAGCATCTGACAGAATTATCCAGACAAGTTTTGCTTTCTACAGCTCTCCCAATGTCCATTAGTTGCAGGCCTGGGCGAGGTATTTTGTCACTTGAAGAAAGCTACACCCCTTGCCTCCTGGTTGTTCCATGAGACCTTTGACTGGGGCCAAAAGCAGATGCCAGCTGGCTGCTAGCTGGGAATGATCTGAGCACTGGTGGCCCCCTTCCTTGTGTCACCATGAGCAGACTGCTTGGGTGGCTTGACTAGAGAATGAGCTCTAGTCAAGAATGAGTGTGAGTGCTAGTAACTCTGGCACCAGAACTTCTGTGATGTTCCTAGGAGAAATCCCTTTCTCTCTCATATTGCCTCATTTGGCAATATTGCCTCGATTGGTGTGGCCCAGGCTAGCCAAATCTTGTAAGATCTTAGAAGCTAAGCAGGGTCAGACCTGGTTAGTATTCAGATGAGAGACCACCAAGGAGACTCAGGGTTGCTACGCAGAGGCGGACAATGACAAGCCACTTCTGAACATCTCTTTCCTCAAAACCCCTACTGGGTCACCAGAAGTCAGCTACGACTTAATGGCACTTTCCACCAAATCCAGAATAGTGGGTGGGAGGTCTCCAGGAGGATGCAACTCACAGTAGGGATTAGGGGAAATTGTGCATCACTCTGGAAAGTCTGATCTGATCAGGATGGGATGGTGCTTGGAGGAGAATAACTAAATTCGGGTGCCCTCTTCCCCTTTCCAGTTTTATTGTTTGCCCCCTCACTGAACGAAAAGATAAGTGGGTATTTGGATTTCTTCAGCTGATGTAATATTTATAGCAGCCATTTTAAATGTTTCTATCACCTCTGTTCCAAGCCAGCTGAGACTGTAGGAGATCCATAAATGGATCTTCGAAGTGATTTTTATTAGCAAATAATTACGAGGGCATCTAGAGCAGGGGATTAATGTGGGAGAAGAGTATGTTTAAGAAAATTCTCCCTTTGCCCTTTTCATTGGCCCTCCCTCCAATTGCTGCGAAGATTACTTGTATGTTTTCTCCAGCATTTTTTGTGAGGCTGGGAAGATGGAACACATTTTCCTCGTGCTCTGTCCTCATTCTGTCTCTCCCTCTGATGCTGCCATTTGCCGATAAAAGGCTCATCTACTCGAACTCGGTCTGTGTCTGCTGAGATTTTTTTTTAGAAATTAAATGGACTTAGGTACTGTTATAGAAAATTACGTTACATCAAACATTGTTTTACTAATGTTTTCTGTTTAAGGCTACTGAGGCATGCGGTTCTGTCATCTTTTTTTTTTAACTACTAGGAATTGCTGCATCTTCCACATGGGACTGAAATTTATTTATTTATTTATTTATTACTTTGCATTTATATCCCGCCCTCTCCGCAAGCGGACTCAGGGCGGCTTACAGTATCATAAAAACAATCATTCCATAAAACATATAAAACCATAATACATTTATCAGTTAAAACTATTACGCTATCTCGATCCAGTCTGGCGGTATTGGGTTCTGACTATGACCACCAGCTTCTGTAGGATGTCCGGTGGCAGCTCATTTTCAGTCAACCAGAAATGCCTGTCTAAACAGTTCGGTCTTACAGGCCCCAAAGCATGAGTTTTGCTCTTTGAGGAATAGAAAAGATCAGCTTTAATTGTAAGTTAAATTTCTTTGGTTGGAAAGACATCCCATCCCTTAAGAACATAAGAGAAGCCATGTTAGACCAGGCCAATGGCCCATCCAGTCCAACACTCTGTGTCACACAGTGGCCAAAAAAAAATTATATATAGACAGACAGACACACACACACACACACACACTGTGGCTAATAGCCACTGATGGACCCCTGCTCCATATTTTTATCTAACCCCCTCTTGAAGGTGGCTATGCTTGTGGCCGCCACCACCTCCTGTGACAGAGAATTCCACATGTTAATCACCCTTTGGGTGAAGAAGTACTTCCTTTTATCCGTTTTAACCTGTCTGCTCAGCAATTTCATCAAATGCCCATGAGTTCTTGTATTGTGAGAAAGGGAGAAAAGTACTTCTTTCTCTACTTTCTCCATCCCATGCATTATCTTGTAAACCTCTATCATGTCACCCCGCAGTCGACGTTTCTCCAAGCTAAAGAGCCCCAAGCATTTCAACCTTTCTTCATAGGGAAAATGTTCCAGCCCTTTAATCATTCTAGTTGCCCTTTTCTGGACTTTCACCAATGCTATAATATCCTTTTTGAGGTGTGGCGACCAGAACTGCACACAGTACTCCAAATGAGACCGCACCATCGATTTATACAGGGGCATTATGATACTGGCTGATTTGTTTTCAATTCCCTTCCTAATAATTCCCAGCATGGCGTTGGCCTTTTTTATTGCAAACGCACACTGTCTTGACATTTTCAGTGAGTTATCTACCATGACCCCAAGATCTCTCTCTTGGTCAGTCTCTGCCAGTTCACACCCCATCAACTTGTATTTGTAGCTGGGATTCTTGGCCCCAATGTGCATTACTTTGCACTTGGCCACATTGAACTGCATCTGCCACGTTGACGCCCACTCACCCAGCCTCAACAGATCCCTTTGGAGTTCCTCAGAATCCTCTCTGGTTCTCACCACCCTGAAGAATTTAGTGTCATCTGCAAACTTGGCCACTTCACTGCTCACTCCCAACTCTAAATCATTTATGAACAAGTTAAAGAGCATGGGACCCAGTACTGAGCCCTGCTGCACCCCACTGCTTACCGTCCTCCACTGCGAAGACTGCCCTTTTTATACTCACTCTCTGTTTCCTATTACTCAGCCAGTTTTTGATCCACAAGAGGACCTGTCCTTTTACTCCATGACTCTCAAGCTTTCTAAGGAGCCTTTGATGAGGAACTTTATCAAAAGCTTTCTGGAAGTCAAGGTAAACAACATCGGGTCTCCTTTGTCCACATGTTTGTTCACCCCCTCAAAGAACTGTAACAGGTTAGTGAGGCAAGATATTCCCCTACAGAACCCATGCTGAGTCTTCCTCAATAACCCGTGTTCATCAATATGCTTACTCATTCTGTCCTTGATAATGGTTTCTACCAACTTTCCCGGTATTGAAGTCAGACTGACTGGCCTGTAATTTCCCGGATCTCCTCTGGAACCCTTTTTAAAGATGGGGGTGACATTTGCTACCTTCCAGTCCTCAGGAACGGAGGCAGATTTCAATGAAAGATTACAGATTTTTGTTAGAAGATCAACAAGTTCAACTTTGAGTTCTTTCAGAACTCTTGGATGTATGCCATCCGGACCCGGTGACTTATTAGTTTTTAATTCGTCTATCACTTCTCTTTTGTCACCTCAATCTGACTCAGGTCTTTCAACACCCCTTCCAAAATTAGTGGTTCTGGGGCGGGCAAAAAGTTCTCATCTTCCACAGTGAAGACGGAGGCAAAAAATGCATTCAGCTTCTCAGCCATTTCCCTATCCTCCTTCAGTAATCCTTTTACCCCATGGTCATCCAAGGGCCCCACTGCCTCCCTGGCTGGTTTCCTGCTTCTAATATATTTGAAGAAATTTTTATTGTTGGTCTTTATGTTTTTTGCAATATGCTCCTCATAGTCCCTGGTAGCTGCTGATTCTGAATTGCAAGGCCATTTCCAGTTAACAAAGGGTTAGCAACTGGAGCGCAATCCCCGATGACCCATCACTGGAGCTGGAGCTGCTGCTGGAAGTGCCCAAGCCAGTTTTCTTTAGTAAACTGCTATGCCAGATATACTTACTTGCTTTCTGTATGATCATATTTTAAAAAGCTTTGCTAAAAAAAAGTAGGGCTGCATGTTTAATATTAACACTACAAAGATCCCATGGAAATATATTTGTAATAATTGAATTGCATACTTACATCTTTAATAACTATGGCAGACTTCAAAGTGGTGCCCAGGACAATCACTGTGCATTAGTTAGATATGTGTATACATGCACATATGCAATTTTAACACTCACCCAGTTAAATGGAGGAGCAGAGTTACTACCCAAGCAAGCAGTCTCCCATTTAAATGAGGTTTTTGTAGGTGGACAATGATTTTGGAAAACCTTGCGCTTACCTGAAGTGCTAATGGTGCTTGATGGCCAGTTGGGAAAAGCTGCCAGGTTTTGTGAATAGTGTTAAGTGTTGCTTTATTAGGTAGATGGGTGAGGGGAAGGGAGGCTGGGTGTGGACGGGGTTAATCCAAGGTGAGGAGATCTGGGGGGGGGGGGGATCCATTGTCCTCAATTACTCATCACTTTAGTGTGGGGAGGAGATTGTTAGTCGGTCAGCTGCTCTTATATGTTCAGACTTGTCTTTGGCTTGGCATCCATTTTGTGTCAATTTAGGCCTGGTAGTACATTGCCGCTTATGATAGTTGATCTGATTTATAACATTAGGAAGTGTGTTTATGGCCTTTCTAGTGCAAGGCTTTGCCCAGAATTTACCACAAGACTTCTTGAGTAAATGCAAAAGAAGCTTTTAATGAAGAATCAGGTAGCAAACAGTTGTAGCAGGTGCACGCAAGACTACTTGTCTCACCAGACTGACAATATGTGAAAGATACAGTCCAAATATAGGTTACAGGTTAATGACTTATTTCTCCTGCCTAAACTTCTCCCACACAAAAGTCTTTGAAGTAGTTCCCAGGCTCCGGTATTGCTTTCCCCCAGAGTCACATTCTAGCTTTGCAGATATCTTCAGTTGATACCTATCTTCTGTTACTAGGAAGACATGATTAGGCCGTTGCTTTCCAAAATGATCTACTCTCTGTTGTGGCCTCATTTTGTTACTAACACTATTCCACATCTATAAAAGAATATAATTAATATATATAAAGGTTAGTAAATATTAATATTCTAATACATAAATTAGTACAGGCATGAATACATGTGTATAACTGTGTATATGAATACAGAAAACAATATAGTTACCGATATATGAATATGCTTTGGATAATTGACCATTCATCAGCAATAACAATACTATTAGGAAAATCAATAGACTGTTTCTGGATCACAGATCTCAAACAAATCTTTGACAGGGACTTGTACCTGCCATCTAGCTATAAACTGCCCCTCAGTGAGAAGAGGGGTCTGTCTGCTAACAGCACTGGTTCCAGACTTTTGCTTCTTGAGACCGCTGACCCCTCCCCCTGGGAGCTGGAGTATCTCTCTCTCCCCCTGTCCTTGAAAAATGCCCCAGCAAGCTACACATTCCTTGTATGGCTTCTCAAACAATTCCAAGATGCCTTCCTATTGCAAGAGCTTAGCCATCGTCCTGCCGATTGCTGTGGGGGTTTGAGCTGGTTTTTTTTTAGAGAGAGCTGGAATCCACACATATCCCAAACTCTCATGGGACTGTCAGGTATAAGTACTTGACAAGGATTTGTTTCATAGCTATACTTTGTGTAGACTTAATTGATTTTCTCAATAGTATTATCATTGTTGATGAAGAGCCAATTAGCCAAGACGTGTTTCTAGTTACCCTCACATTGCCCTAACTGCATTGTCATATGTGTCTGCACCTATAACTGCACTAACACATGTCTGAGTATTTGTAATGTTATTAATTACTATATATTTCTCATGTGATCTTGCTATCTTTCATGTATGAGAAGGAAAGCCACCATAGGGGGAGAGAAGTCCCGGTGGGAAGCTCCAGCTGAATCTCCTTTCTCTAGCAACAGCAGACAAGTACCGACTGAAGATGTCTGTGATTTGAAATGTGGCCTTGATGGATAGTAACGCTACGGCCTGAGAATTAATTCAAAGATTTTTGAACGGGAGGTTTTAGGCAGGAGAGGTGATGGGCTGTTAACCTATAACCTATATTTAGCTTGTAAGTTTCATTTTATATTAGTCTGGCAAGGCAGTAGCCTTGTGTATACATGCTACAAGTGTTTGCTATGTGTTTCTTCATTAAAGCTTCTGCATTTACTCAGGAAGTCTTGTGATAGATTCTGGGCAAAACCTTACAGAGATATCATAGTCTCACAAGAGTCTGACCATCATTTTGGTTGTCTGAGCAACTGTGGTAATTGGCAGGCCTGCAAGAGCATCCAAAATGATGGCCAGACTCTGGTGAGAGAAGGGTATTCAAATTGTGAGTCTGTGAAGTTGGTTTGTTGTGTTGTTCTTACACAGGACTAGTTTTTTGTTAGGCACCTGGGATGTTGCAGAGGGAAGGACAGTGGGTGGGCAAGATGAACAGCAGCTGCCTCTTTTGTCCTAGTGGCAGAGGAGACTGCTAAGAGGCGTCTCAAACCACTGAGAAACCTCTGACAGGACTAGTTTCAGGTGGGTTGCTGTATAAGTCTGTCGTCGTAGAACAAAATTTATCAGAGTATAAGCTTTCATGGGTCAAAGCTTACTTCTTACCTCTGACAGAATGAGCTTTGACTCACAAAAGCTTATACCCTGGTAAATTTTGTTGGTCTGTGTATATGGAAAGTGCCATCAATTTGCAGCTGATCCCAGCAAGGGGCTTTCAAGGCAAGTGAGAAGCAGAGGTGGTTGGTCATTGCCTTCCTCTACAGCAGGGGTGGCCAACAGTAGCTTTCCAGATGTTTTTTGCCTACAACTCCCATCAGCCCCAACCATTGGCCATGCCATAGGCAAAACATCTGGAGAGCTACCTTTGGCCACCCCTGCTCTACAGTCTTCCTTCCTGCTTAGCTTCCAAGATCTGACAAGATCAGGCTATACCATGCTGCCTTCCCTCCCCTTTAAGGCGGTACCAGTCTTGAATTTTGTTCTTTGAGAGGAATGTGGAGTAGCACTCTCTCCTGTCTGGTATTACTCTTGCCCCCTTGGAAGATGCATGGTGTGTGTGTGTGTGGGAGTAATAATGCTGCTTTTCTCACAGTAAAGGAGAAAGTGAGTGTAGTTTTTTCTTCTGCATGATACCTACAGGGAAGAGGCATTTGGGGAATTTTTTGCAGATGAGTGGTCAAAGAGGGACCTAACACATTAAGCTTTCCAATGGTACCACCCATGCCGTGGCTGCAGATATGGACAGGAAGTGGAACTACTTTGGAACATGGCTTTGAAACACACAAAGCCTGCGATCCTGCAACGGAACGCACAGTGCCTGCGATGGACGGAGAACTCTTTCTGTAGTCCAAGAAGTTCTTCCATGTTGGTGGGTGGTTATGGTCACTAGCATCATGCATAAGAAAAGGCTTGAAGTGAAAAATGGGGCTTTAATTGTTGGGATTCGTTTTTCATTTGGTAAAATGTTGAGTCAGCTGATCTTTTGAACTATTTTGTGTCACCCAGTAAACTTTCCCAGCCCCAAGCACTTGTGATTTTGATGAGTCACCACTTGTCTGTGCTTAAGAACATACAGTTTCAAAAGGGATTATATCGTTTGCCTTAATTCTAAGCAATTTAACAAATCAAACAAAAAAGATTAGATCAATAATTGGAAGTATTACCACACTGCCAATTACTATTTATTTAAAATATCACCACTTCTCCATTTGAATTTGCTGGGGCAGCAGACATGGTCAGATGAAATGATTGCACTTTACTAACACAGCCCAGACAGGAAAAAAACCCAGTTCCATAATTCATGTGCCTTGTCTTGGTTCTTGTGCTGCCCCCTGAAGGAAAGGGAAGAAAACAGGTGTTCTGCACAGTACTTACCGCAAGGCCCCGTACAAGGCTAGTGGTGCTCTTGGGTGGACAAGTGCTAGAGGTGACTAGAAGAGCTTTCTCGCAGTTTAAGATGGCTCGCCAGCTGCAGGCATTTTTGGAGAAAGTCTCAGTAACATGACTCAGTAACAATGAGATGCCATAAAATGGGCTCTCTTTGATGGTGGTTGGAAATCTCAACTAATACAAACCATGGTGGCCAGAATGTTACTAGGGATCTGCATAGGCTTCCCAACCCCCCCACCCTGCCGGGGGACCCCTAAATTAGCAGCCTAATCCCCCGCTCCCTAAAAATCTGATAGCGGGGTGGGGGGTGGGGTGGAACGGCGTCGTGTCTCTTTCCCTGCCTGGCTTCAGGCTTCTCCCTTCCTCCGAGTCACAAAGACCCGCCCACCGCCGGCCTGCTATTCGCTCCAGTCCGGCCTCCCTTCACGAGGTGCATGCTGGAACTTGTAGTCCTTGCATCCTCTCACGTCTGCTGAGCATTATTCTCTATGTGGAGATTGATTCTCATAGGGTATAATGGGGAATTGATCTGGAGGTTTCGGGGGCTCTGGGGGAGCTGTTTTTTGAGGTAGAGGCACAAAATTTTCAGTATAGTATCTAGTGACTATCCCCAAAGTATCTCCCAAGTTTCAAAACGATTGGACCAGGGGGTCCCATTCTATGAGCCCCAAAAGAAGGTGCCCCTATCCTTCATTATTTCCTATGGAAGGAAGACATTTAAAAAGGTGTGTGGTTCCTTTAAATGTGATGGCCAGAACTCCCTTGGAGTTCAATTATGCTTGTCACACCCTTGTTCCTGGCTCCGCCCCAATATCTCCTGGCTCCACCCCCAAAGTCTCCTGGCTCCACCCCCAAAGTCCCCAGATATTTCTTGAATTGGACTTGGCAACCCTAGATCTGCAATAACACACATGATAAGCTGCTGTTGAAAACTTGTTTCCAGTTTTGTTTCCAGGTGCAATTTAAAGCTCTCAGTGGCTTGGGTCCAATATACCTGAATTGTCTCCTCCTGTATAAACCTACCGAAGCCCTGAGATCATTAGAGCAGTGGGTGCTTACTGTGGAAACCTTCGCTTCAGAAGTTTGACTGCCTGGAGTTAGTGGAAGGACCTTCTTGGACACTGCCCCCAACCTGTGGGTCTTAGAGGAAGTGCAGTCGGTGCCAGGGCCGGTGCGTGGGAGTAGGTGACCTAGGCAATTGCCTAGGGCACCAGCTCCCAACAGGGGCGGAGGGTGGGCGCCCCCTCCCCACTTGCACCGTCCCTGAACCTCTGACTGGATGCTGAGGGGTCGGAGAAACTCCCACGACCCCTCAGTGCCCAGAAACAATGGTGCTTTCAGTCCTCTGCCCTCTCCAAACTCAGAGAGTGCCAAGGACTGAAAGTGGCATGCGCTCTTTCTGGGCACTGAGGGGTTGGAAAAACTTCCCTGGCCCCTCAACGCCCCAAAACAATGGTGATCTTCTTCGTGGTCTCTGTGCAGTCCCACACATGGGTCTTGCCGCAGGCAACGGATCCATACCTCGGAGCTCCAATAGCTCGTCTATAACGTCTTTTGGCGCGCTTTCCTCCCGCCCTGGGGAGCGGGCAGCGACCGCGCATGCCTGGAGCGGGGGGAGAGCGCCCATTCCACTCAGTTTCTTTCCTACCGCCGCCCGGACAACACCCTCCTCGCTGCGTTCCTCCTTAGCTCGTCCGTTACCTCATCTCTTATTCCTTCTTTCACTACTTAGTATTTTCCTCTTCTCGCTACCCTCTTCGTCCCAGAAAAACAAAAAAAAAAAAAAAAAACCGCTCCCTGCGCTATTCTCTCCTTTTTCCCTTCCCTCCCCTCCCTTGTCCGGGGCGCATGGAAGGGAAAGTTACCTTTAAAAAGTGCACGCGCTGTGGGACCAAAATCCCTTCGTCAGACGGCCACAGCCACTGCCTGTTTTGTTTGGGCGAAGCTCATCGAGTTGACTCCTGCCCTCACTGTGCGAACTTCGGCAAGCAAGCCCGGAAAAACCGTGCAGCCAGGCTCCGGAGTTTCCTTATTGAACTGTCCCTGAGGGCTATGCCCGCCTCGGACCCGCCGCCTCCCCAACAACAATCGGGAGCTTCGGCCTCTGCGGACGTGTCTCTTCCTAAGCAGAAGCACAAGTCCGTTAAAAAATCTTCGAAGCACGCCGATCCAGGCCATAAGGCTTCGAAAAAATCGCGCCATCTCGAATCTTCCGATTCGGCGCCCAAAAAATCTCGCCTTTCCGAATCGGCTGATTCGGCTCCGAGGAAACTACACCACTCGCACTCGGCTCCTAAAGAGCCTCGGGCTCCAGTTTCGACGCCTATGGATACCACGGCCTCGACGCAGCCCGCACTTCCGCTTGAACTGTCGGCTCCTTCTGACGTCATCACCGACATGCCGCAACTGACTCCTCACTCATCTACAGCAGTAGAGGTCATACCGGTCCACTCTCGTTCGCCTTCAGTGCACAGCGTGGTCCCTGCCGACTTCATGCAACCCGACCTGACTACAGATTCGACTCAGGCCTATCTTAAGCCTCCGCTTCGGATCGGATCCTTCCGAGACATCGGGATTTCTCCCCTGTATAGGGATTCGGCCACTCAAGCTTCAAATGAAGGCCGCGCTCGCTCACCTCTTCATCGAGCCCTATCTCGGTCGCCGCCTCGTAGAGGCCGCTCCAGATCGCCACGCAGGCGCCGAGACTCCGACTCTTCGGGCCAGTATCGACAATACTACGCCCTTTCGAGGTACGACCGCCATTTCTCTCGGTCCCCTTCTCCTAAACGTCGGTTCCATCGCCATCCTTCTCGGTCCCCATCCGTGGAGGGTTCCGATTTCTCAACGTACTCTGCTATTCGATACGCGGATTCTCCTAGACCCCGTGATCGACCCCGTGATTCCCTACGATGACTCCGGGATTCCCCACGACACTCCCCGCGCTTCCGCGATGTCGAGCGCTTTCCCGATTCGCCTAGGATCCGTGATCGCTACTATCCGCGACCCCGTGGTCAAGATCGGGCCCGAGAACCTTATCCGATCCGAGAACCTGATTATTCTCGTTACTCCCCCCGACTCCGTGAGCGACTACGGGAATGTATACAGCAATCTCGGGACTCTTACCAGGCAGAAGGTGCTAGACCGCGCACTCCGTTAGCTTCTACCTCGACTGCTCCTCCGGTCCATACCCACACGGACCAACGCGACCAGGTGCTGAAGCCTCAGACCGCCCCTTCGGACCCGATTCCGCCACCGCCCCCTCCTTCCGGTGACGACTCCCGTTCCGACGCCGACTCCGTAGCTTCATCTGACTCCGAGGACCACCCAGACTCGGTAGTCTCGGATTCGGCACCACAGCCCCGACTCTCTCCATCTGATGCCTCCAAGGCCTACCTCCATCTGATTACTGCTATGGCCGAGGCTTTAAACATTACCCTTCCGTCGGACTCACCTAAGGTCTCTGATATCGTACACGACCTTGTACAAACGGACTTTCCACCTGGTTCACTACTCCCTATGCTACCGGTGCACCTCGAAGGCCTCCGTGAGACCTGGGAAAAACCAGCCTCCATTCCCCCTACTTCTAAACGCTTGGACTCGCTTTATAGGGTTCATGCTCCCGAGGCTAAATTTCTTGCTTCCCATCCAGCACCCAATTCCATTATCGTGCACTCAGCCACTAAGGCTAAGCCCTCCAGACATCCAACACCTCCAGACCGAGAGGGCAGGAAGCTGGACACCCTAGCCAGAAAAATGTTCAACCTTGCCTCAACAAATTCGAAACTGAACAATTATCTTGCCTACTTCTCGGCCTACATCTTCCATCTGGCCAACCAATTTACACCTCTCATCCCTTCCCTTCCGGAACCCTCTCAAAAGGTGGCCTCTGGGCTAGTATCAGAACTATCTAGGGTATCGAAGCAACAAATAAATTCCATTCGCCACGCTGTCTCCTGCTCTTCAAGGGTTTTTGCGTCATCTGTCGCCCTTCGCCGTCATGGCTGGCTAAGGTCCACCAACTTACAGCCGGACATTAAGCAAAAGATCGAAGATCTCCCCTTTGATGGCCTGGGTCTCTTCCATGCCTCTACTGATGAGGTTCTCACCTCAGTGGACGACGGGCGCAAGCGCGCAAAACGTCTGGGAGTTTCTCAACCGTTCTCCCAGCAGCCTAACCGTACAAGATCCTGGAGACCATCATTCCAGAGGCGCCAACGATCTCCTAGGCGCAATGATTTCTGGAAACGGAAGAGTGGACAACAGAAACCTGCGTTTCAACAGAGGCCTCGCTCACAGCAGCCCAAAAAGTCCTCCCTTCCTTCAAAGCAGTCTCTTTGACTCTCCTCACACTCTGACGCCCCGCACCCGTCTCTCACCCTTCCTTCGAACTTGGAATTCGATAACAACAGACTCCTGGGTGCTGACCATCGTGCGCCTAGGTTACGCAATCGAGTTCATTTCTCCACCTCATCACCATTCCTTCATCGCTACACCCCCGTCTTCTCCCCTGCATCAGGAGATTCTGGACTTACTGCACAAGAACGCCATAGAACCCGTCCCTCCTCTCCACCGAGGGACAGGCTTTTATTCAAAATACTTCCTAGTCCCCAAGAGGGATGGAGGCAGGCGCCCCATTCTGGATCTGAGGAGGCTCAACAAATACATCCAATACAGGAGGTTCAGAATGATCTCCCTGCAGTCCATCTTGCCCCTCATACCCAGGAATTCCTGGATGGCCTCTCTCGATCTTCAGGACGCCTACTTCCATGTGACCATCCGACCTCAACATCGGAAGTATCTGCGTTTTGCCATGGGCGAGGACCACTACCAATATGTTTCCCTACCATTCGGCCTTTCCACTGCGCCCCGCGTTTTTACAAAGTGCATGGCAGTCTTCCCATATATAGACGACTGGCTTCTGGTGGCCCCAACTCAACAACAACTAGAGCACAACCTCGACACAGCTCTCACTCTCCTGACTTCCCTGGGCCTTCGTGTGAATGCCTCAAAATCACACCTCACACCTACCCAGGAGCTCAAATTTATAGGAGCTCTTCTCCACACCTCCCTACATCGAGTCTTTCTTCCCGAAGATCGGGCACAGACAATTATCACCCTAGCCAAGTCAGTACAACAACAACCCTGTCAGTCCGCGCTTACAATCCAACGCCTGCTGGGCCTCATGGCCGCCACTACGTCCGTCCTCCGCTTTGCCAGGTTAAGGATGCGACAACTGCAAGTCTGGTTTGTAAGAGCTTACCACCCTCAGACACAATCTCAAAGTTCTTTGCTGACTGTTCCACACAAGGCGCTTCTCTCCCTCACGTGGTGGACTGTTCCCAACAATCTCCTCGAGGGCAGGCCGTTTCTGTCAACCTCTCCAACGGCCATAGTTACAACAGATGCCTCCTGGTGGGGTTGGGGAGCCCACCTAAAGGACAAGACTGTGAGAGGTCTCTGGACAACCTCCGAGAGAACCATGCATATAAATTGCTTGGAACTGATCGCGGTACACAGAGCTCTACAGTCCTTTCTTCCCCTGATAAGGGACCGGCACGTTCAGATCTCCACGGACAATATGGCAACAGTTTATTACATAAACAAACAAGGCGGCACCAGATCCCTCCGTCTCTGCCGTATAGCCGTACTGCTCTGGGAATGGTGTGTCAAGCACAACATCTACATGACTGCCATTCACCTCCCAGGTGTGGAGAATGCTCTGGCCGACTCCCTCAGCAGGTTTCGCATAGACGATCACGAATGGTCCATCAATCCAACCTACCTTCGACGCATCTTCCGATGCTTCGGAATACCCAAGGTGGACGTCTTTGCATCCCGGGACAATGCCAAATGCCCTCGGTTTTACTCCAGGAGGGGCAACGACGCCTTCCTACACAACTGGACGGGCCCCCTTCATTACTTCTTCCCACCAACTCCTCTTCTGACGCGGGTGTTGGTGAAGATAGCTCGGGATGGAACAGACTGCATCCTCATTGCGCCATGGTGGCCTCGACAACCGTGGTTCACGGGGCTTCTTCAACTCTCATGCCACACTTACCGCCGACTTCCTCCTGCGGGCGACCTTCTCTCCCAGGCCAACGGTCAGGTTCTGCATCACAACCCTCGAGTCCTGGCCCTGACAGCCTGGAGAATACACCCTCCTACCTCTCTGCAGAGGTAGCCAATGTCATCCTTAACGCAAGGAAGCCTTCCACGAGACTTTCCTATCAGCGTAAATGGAAGCGCTTCTGTTCCTTTACGACATCTAAGCATCTACAGCCGGAGTCGGCACCCTTGAACCTGATCCTGGACTATCTGCTCTCTCTGCAAAAAGCAGGACTCTGTTATTCTTCCTTAAAGGTGCATCTTTCTGCTGTCTCTGCTTTCCACAATTTGGTTGACGGCAAGACTGTGTTCTCCCATCCCTTATCCAAGTCCTTTCTTAAGGGCATGTTGCACCTCAACCCACCTGTTAAACCCTTTGCCCCGACCTGGAGTTTATCGTTAGTTCTTTCCTGCCTGATAAGGGCCCCCTTTGAACCTATGGCCACCGCAGACCTCAACCTTCTTTCCTGGAAGACGGCATTGCTCGTAGCCCTCACCTCAGGCAAACGGGCAAGTGACTTATGCGCCTTCCGTTACGATCCTCCCTACACCATGTTCCACAGGGACAAAGTTGTTTTACGACCGGACCCTGCGTTCCTGCCTAAGGTTGTCTCCCAGTTCCACTTATCGACCTCAACTTCCTTACCAACGTTTTTCTCCAACCCATCCGACCAGGGACAACGAGCCCTACACTCTTTGGACGTCAGAAGGGCTTTGTCCTTCTACCTTGATCGTACACAACCTTTCCGTAAGGACCCTAATCTGTTTGTGGCCTACGGCAACCCTCACAAGGGTCACAAAATTTCTACCCAAAGACTGTCTAAATGGGTAGTTAGTGCCATCAGGTTGTGCTACGAACTGGCTAAGCAGCCTCTACCCGAAGGCCTTAAGGCCCACTCTACTAGAGCGGTCTCGACGTCTTCGGCTTTCCTGCAAGGCGTTTCTCTGGAGGACATTTGTGCGGCTGCATCCTGGTCCTCTCCATCCACGTTCGTCTCCCATTATGCGCTAGACGTTCGTGCGAGACGTGACGCCTCCTTCGGTCAGGCGGTCCTCAAATCCATCTTCCACTGAAGCTTCGGGTGAGTGCATCCGCTTCCATCTTTAACTTGCATACCATGTTGCATATGTTGTTGCATATTTCATGTTGCAATGTGATTGCATTTGACTGATTACAATGTAATTGCATTTGACTGATTGTTTTACGTGACTAACTTCTTCTTTACCAGCACCCTCCTCCAGGACACCTAGCTGGCTAGTCACCCATGTGTGGGACTGCACAGAGACCACGAAGAAGATAAACAGGTTGCTTACCTGTAACTGATGATCTTCGAGTGGTCATCTGTGCAGTCACACACGCCCACCCAGCCTTCCCCGCTGCTGGCTCCTGGTGATTGTTCATTAACCTCTTACTCTTCATAGTGTCTCTGCCAGCGGCGGCTGGAAGAAACTGAGTGGAATGGGCGCTCTCCCCCCGCTCCAGGCATGCGCGGTCGCTGCCCGCTCCCCAGGGCGGGAGGAAAGCGCGCCAAAAGACGTTATAGACGAGCTATTGGAGCTCCGAGGTATGGATCCGTTGCCTGCGGCAAGACCCATGTGTGTGACTGCACAGATGACCACTCGAAGATCATCAGTTACAGGTAAGCAACCTGTTTTTTTCAGTGACCAACATGATGACTTCACCTCTGGGTGGGAGGGGCTGGGTGGGTGCATGTCGGGGTTCTGCCCACGTTTTCTCAAGAATGTGCTTGAGAAAAAAAATCCATATTTGTATGTGTTTTCAGACCAACATGAAAGGAAAGTGGAAATCTCTATTTCATTGTTGGTCTTTTGAAACCTCTTGAAAGCTGCTGATGGAACGTGATGCTTCTGCCTTGGGTTTTAATTGTATATTTTTAACTGTTGTATTTATCATGTCTGAGCCATCTTGGTTATTTAAATAGAAAGGCAGCATAGAAATTTGATAAATAAACGGAGTTGAAATGGATGTGATTTTTTTTTAGCTGTAGGAAGTTTGATATAGTGGTTAAGTGCACAGACTGTTATCTAAGAGAACCGGGTTTGATTCCTCACTCCTCCACATATGCCAGCTGATGTGACCTTGACTCAGTCACAAGTTCTCGCAGAGCTGTTTCTCTCAAGAGCAGTTTCTCTCAGAGCTCTCTCAGCTCCACTTACCTCACAGGGTGTCTTTTGTGGGGAGGGGAAGGGAAAGGAGATGATAAGCTGCTCTGAGGGCGTTTTCGCACTCACCTTCAGCCAGCGCGACCCCCCTCTTCACCGTGCAGGATCTGCGCGGATTTCGCACTAAATGCCGCGGAGCAGCCGGAAGAGCTGGAAACTCCCGGCGCAAAAGCCGCTCAAACGTAAACCGCCAAAAAGCAGTTTCCATTTGCGCGGCTTTTGCGACGGGAGTTTCCGGCTCTTCCGGCTGCTCTGCGGCATTTAGTGCGAAATCTGCGCAGATCCTGCGCGGTGAAGAGGGGGGTCGCGCCGGCTGAAGGTGAGTGCGAAAACGCCCTGAGACTCCTTTGAGTAGAATGTTGGAAGTTTTTCACCTTGTAGATAGTTTAGGCAGGAGAGGCTCTGGTTAAGGGCAGCTGGACATCTTTTGGGCCAGGGATCACCAGTAGATTCTGCTCTTCTGCTTGCAAAGCTCTTTGGGGGGACATATTGGGAGAGACAGCCCTGCAGGTATGCTGTTCCCAGACCGTTTAGGGCCTTGAAAGTTAGAATCAAAACTTTGAAGCCGATCCGATACTCAACCTGGAGACAGTACAGCTGGCGAAGACCTGGTTAAATGTGTGCTGTCATTGGGGTACCTGTGAGTACCCACCCTGCTGCATTCTGACTCAGTCGTAATTTCTGGGACAGCTTCAAGGGGCAGCCCTGCATAGAACCAGTTACAGTAATCCAGCCTTGAGGTGACCATTGCGTTGATCACTGCAGCTAGGTCAGGATGAGGGAGGAAGGGTCAGTCCAGCTGTCTGCAGAGGTTGCAAATGAGGGTGACCGGTGCCATCTCCATCCCGTAGCCAGGGTGGAAGCCAGACTGCTGTGGGTCTCGGGCTGTAGGAAACCCAGGAGCTGCTCTGCTCTGCCACTGCTCTGTCAGTTACATTGCCAGGAAACAAAGATTCGAGACTGGGTGATAACTGGCAAAACTCAGCAGATCTAACGATGGCTTTTTCAGGAGCAGTGTTGCCATGGCCTCTTTTAGCCCCCCTTACGGGGACTTTGGGGACTTTCTGTCCCTTATGGGAGGGATGTAAAAAAACAAACCAACCACATTGGTATCAACCGGAGCAGAATACAGGACAAGACAAAAGCAAGTTAAAATAACAGGGGCTTTGCCTGCGGCTTTAGTGTCAATAATAAGTTATCATGGTTAGACCTCATGGGAGAGGGTGTCCCAGTGGTGCGGAGTTAAAACTGAGAAGGAGTTTCGTTACCAGTCTCCTTGCCTCTGACTGCAGTTTCTGCTCTCTTGGGAAAACCCAGCATGTGCTTCTGATGCTGGAGGAAACGGGCAGCTTACGCAAGATCACTGGTGTGGAGGAAGAGTTTTCTTCCTCTTCCAGGGAATGCACTGACTGTTGTGATTCCTTGATGGCTTCTGGAAAAGCTCTCACAGCTTTTTGTACTTTCAAGGGCCGCAGGAGGAAAACCAACAAATTATAGGAATTAAGTCTTTTTAGGTTCCCTTGATGAATGATGTCAATTATTCCTCAGTGGGAGATTCCCTCCCCCTTGTAATGTTACAGTTAGTAGTAATTTTTACCAGCTCTTGTAAAAGCATAAATGTATCAGAGAAATGGCAAATACATTAAATGAAATGTTTGGGAGGATCTGTGCTGTAACTAGAGCTAATAAACTTTCCATATCTTTCCCACCCAACCCTGCATTTAGAGAGAGGTTCTTTTTGTCCCAGAGAGGTTGCCAGTTTGGTGTAGTGGTTAAGCGGTTAATTGTGTGGACTCTTATCTGGGAGAACCAGGTTTGATTCCCCACTTCTCCATTTGGAGCTGCTGGAATGACCTTGGGTAAGCCAGAGCTCTGGTAGGAGTTGTCCTTGAAAGGGCAGTTGCTGTGAGAGCCCTCTCAGCTCCACCCACCTCCCAGGGTGTCTGTTGTGTGGGGAGAAGATATAGGAGATTATAAGATGCTCTGAGTCTCTGATTCAGGGAGAAGGGCGGGGTATAAATCTGCAGTCTTCTTCCCTTCTGGATGTCACTGTCATGCTGCTCCAAAAATACTTAAATGACTGATCATGGCTTGTCCCCGTGGAGCTGGCAGTAGTGTCATTAACACCTGAATGAACTTGACTATCTGCATATATTCCACCCTTCACCTACTAGTAGAGCAGTACAGGATCCAGGCACGGGGCAATACCAGAAGATAGTCTCAGAGGGGTAGCCTCAGAGGGGTCTGCATTAGAACAGCTGGAGAGGGAGCTTTGATTCTGAAAGGCTTATACCCCCCAAATCTTGTTGGTCTCTAAGGTGCTACTGGAACTGGAATCTAGTTATGGCTCCCCAATTATACATAAGTCTTGTAGGCAATGAAGTGAAATCCTCATCCACCCATAACTGAAAAACTAGTTTTTGCTTCTAGGGAACTTCTGTTGACCTTATTTCTTTGGGATTGGAGGTTCTGGAAGCAGAAACTGGCTTATTGGAAGCTTCTGATTTCATTCGATTCTGTGTGGTCAGAATAACTCTTTGCAGTCCCTCTGTGAGGAAATGAAAAGTATTAGCAACAAAGATTCTTGTTGTATATTCTAGCTGCATCACAGTAAAGAGTTATTGTGTGCAATGATGTGTCTGCCTTTATGCCTTCTTTGAGAAAACTGGAATAGAAAACATGCAATTCAAAAATTATTTAATCACCATGTAATCTTGTTATAGTGTATTATTACTGGGTAGGCATCTTTTATTTTATTGTGCGGCAAATTGTGTTGATACTTGAAATTCAACACTCTGTGAGCAGAATGCAAGCACTTCTGGAGCACTCGTCCATCTCTCTTTCTGAATCACACCCCACCCATCAGTCAGTCGTGACTCTGCTGAAAGGAGGTGTTTAGGTAAGGATGCCTGGTTGCTAAGCGATGGGCATCAGAGGCTTAAACTCTTAAAGCCGTAGCACAAAGTTTTGATGTGTGAGTTGTGTGTGTTAAAGGGGAAGGCTTCGGTGACGGGTCTTTGCTCATTCAGATTCATATTTCATATAAGGTGGAATGTATTGCTTGCTTTTAGAGAAACCCACTTTTCTGTAATTTTACATACTTTTCCTGGTTGGAGATGGCACAGTCATTTACCTCCTTTTTATTACGTTGCTGGGGGAAGGAGGAGAGAATAAGCCGTCCGTTTCAAAATACTGCTTTTAGTTATCTGAAATTTATGTACATTTTAAAAAACTGAAGCTGCTGGTTGAACATTAATGGTGACTGGGATCAGAACAAATGGAAGGGGAGGGGGAGAAAGAGCTACGGCTAAAGGAGTGCTCGGCAGCCTGTGTAGCAGCTGGCATCTTTCATTATTTGCAGGGTGTCCTTCTCGCTGTTTCTCCTGGGAGGGATGACCACAGGCATAAACAGCTTTGAAGGGGGATTAGGCAGATTCATGGAGAAGAGGTCTTATCAGTACTGCCAGCCACAGTGACTAAAGGAAGCCTCCACTTTCAGAGGCAGTAAATCTCTGAATACACAGGGCCAGGAGGCAATTTGAGGGGAAGGCCTTGGCCTGTATGCCCTATAACTGGTTGTCCCAGGCCTCTAGCTACAGGGGGGGCTGTGGCAGCCCTGACTTCCTGGCAGGTGCCTCAACTCAGGTGCCCTGACCTTCCCTCCCTCTCCCTGCCACCACCATGGGGATGAAAGCTGAGAGGCTGGGGTCTGCCCTCTCCCTCCCATTGTTTAAATTGCATGGGAGGGGTACCCAGGAGCATCTGCTGCCCCTCCCACCACATTTAGAGGGCCTACTGATCAGCAGGCCCTTTAAATAGTGGGGGGAGGACAGTGGCTGCTCCTTGGTGCCCTTCCTATGCAATTTCGATCACCGGGGAGGAAGGGGGTGGGCCCAGCCTCTCAGCTTTCACTGCTGCAGAGTCTCAGGTAGTGGCGGTGGCTGTCATATATGGCTTAGTGCAGCAGGGAGGACCCCCGCTCAAGTTGGCAGCCGAGCCTGTAACTGGCCCCTCTCGCCCTTCTGAGGTTGACAGCTTGTCGCTGCCTGAGCCATCATCTCCCGCACCTGACCCAGCAGCAGAGGAGGAGGCACAGCTGCAAGCAGAGAGCCCACCCGACTCACCCCCCCCCCCCCGCAGGTAGCTCAGTTGAGGGAGCAACTCCACTGAGACTTAGCAGCCTGGCAGAGGGACACATGCCTATGAGGAAGGAGGTCTCTGAGTTTTAGCAGGAGCCTCCCCGCTTGCTAATTGGAGCATCACTGAAGGCTCATTTAGCCCCCTGCTCAGGGCTGGGCTCTCCATGGAAGCAACAAGTCACTTTTGTGGCAACTCATGTCCACTCCAGCTCTTGCACTCTTCAGTTTCCTGACTCCCGGCTCCAGACAATCTTGCTCATTGCCCCCGGACTCAGCTACCTGACTCGGCTTCAGTTTGAACTCTTTGGCTTGACCCCAGACTGGACTTGGACTTTGCTCCCCTGCACCCAGCCCATGACAGTGGCAGAAGGGAAGGTCAGACACCCTGAGTCGGGCGCCCTGAGTCACAGTGGCGGTGGCCAGGGGAGGAGAGCTGCTAAGTCCCTCCTGATTTTTTACATACCCTCCAACTTTTAAAATCCTGGCTATGGGCTTGGTTTGGCCTCTGTGCGAAACAGGATGCTGAACTAGATGGCCAACTGGTCTGATCCAGCAGGGCTCTTCTTACATTAAGGCAATGTGCACCAGTGTTTCTAGTTTCCTGGACCTCCTGATGGTGCCTGATTTTTTTGGCCACTGCGTGACACAGTGTGTTGGACTGGATTGGCCACTGGCATGATCCAACATGGCTTCTCTTATGTTCTTAGGATTGGATGGTACAGACAATGTATACTTCATGCACTCTTCAGCTGGCCATAGACACCGACTGTCCTTGGCAGCCTTTCTCTATGGCTGTGCAGGGAGTATGTGTTTCTTTTTCTGAAACCAGACAGCACACCCCCAACCAGATACCCAATCCAAGTTTTCCTTTGCATTCTTGAGCAAGAGGTGTTTCAGAAGAACTCAGGAGACATCATCCTTACATGTGCAAAGAGTGCGTATTCCTAGGCCCACGTTGCAGGAGAATGCCTGGCTTGGAGTTTCAAAACAATGTTGCAGAAACCTCCCAGTGTTTTGTGATGGGAGCCATCCCCGTGGCAGCCATTTTTGTGGTAGTATCTGCCATCCTTTTTCAAAATTCCAGAAGTGCCTCATTCACTCCGTGATGTTGGGGACCTTGTCTAGGTTATCTGACCTTTAAGTGGATTTTGAAGGTTTGGCGAGTAATCTCACAATTGCCTCCTTTCAGACATAGTTCAGTAGTTGTGTGCAGACTGAATTTCTGTCTAATACCACAGAATCATATATGCTAGTTTCTCAAAATATGGAACCTCAAACTTCAGTACTGTGATTTGTTCTGCTTTTCATTTTATACAGGAGGCCAGCTGTAAGTGTTATGTCCTCATTACACACGGGGGCTCCTAGACTCATTCTGAGATGCCTGAGAGCAGGGGTGCCTTCAGAGGGTGACGAGGTCAGGCACTTGTGTAAGTCCACTGTTAACCTCCACAAAGGCTCCATTCTGACCTTGCAAGATTCACCCAAGGTGAACGTGAGAGCATGAGAGGATTGGTGGTCTGTGCACCCCCCCTGCTTTCAGGTTAAGGAGCCCACTCTGAAAATCTTGTTCAGTGGTCCTCAAAATCCTGGAACCAACACTGCCTAAACTCTTTTGCAGTTAACTTACAATAACTATCATTATAACCTATAATGATAAAAATAAATATTTGATCTTTAGGAGGCCGTTACACAGTTTTATTTAGGACTGCATTTGGTTAAGTTACTAGCAAATTGTGATTTTAATTTTTTTTCTTTGTTTTTAATGTGTTCCATTCTGTGTGTTTTATGTGTGCTGTAAGCTGCCTTGAGCTCTGTACGGAAGTCAGCTAAAGAATGTTTCTAATAAAATAAACAAACTCTTCTCTTCAATACAGCAGCGGACAGCATTTAAGAATTGGTTCATACGTCATTCTTTTAACTTCCTTCCCCTCCTAGGCTGCTAATTTGGGTCTGCAGTGTTACAAAGGAGGCATGATAATTGGGAGTTCCTTGTTTTCTACTTTGTGAGAAAGAATGGCTTATTGGGGACTGTTTTGTGATATCCTTAAACCTGTTTGCCCTGTCAACCTGCAGACTTCTGGAGTTTTCCTTTTGTTCAGACATCTCTAGAAAAAGTTCCAAGATGTACTGGTTCCTGTTGACTTTTGATCTTTCTGGCTAAGGGGCTGAGAGCTGGAGGAGCTGAAAGCACAGTAGATGTTATTTTCAGTTTTGTACAGGTCTCGTGTGTGTTTATTGTTGAAAGTGGCATTCCATCCATTGCAAGCTGCTTTGAGCGTACAGAAAACAGATCTTTATTGTTCTTTAAAATAAGCGTAAATGTAGGAAACCTTGAAGAGTTGAAACATATGCACGAATCAGAAGACTTGAAGCTCTGTAATGTCACCTGACCATAGTTTTGTGCACACAACCCTGTGTGCATAGAGAGGTACAAATGTGCTGGCTCCATCCTTATCACCAATGCACAGTCTCTGGTTTGTGAATTCAGAATACACTGGGATAGGAAGAGTACATACCTGGACATCCTCAGGAGCATTAAAAAACCAATATTCTGAGTCATAGAAAGGGAACACGTGTGTATATTCCTACGTGTGCATCTGCCATGTTCACAGACTGGCTCGCAATCGTTCATGTGGATGGTGAACATGCCCGCTGCCACCTGTGGACATTGATTTCACTGAGTATAGTTTCATGTATGGTGGGTGGTGGAATGTCCTGCGAAGTCACATAGAATCATAGAGTTGGAAGGGACCTCCAGGGTCATCTATTCCAACCCCCTGCACAATGCAGGAAACCCACAAATACCTACACCAAATTCACAGGATCTTCATCGCTGTCAGATGGCCATCTAGCCTCTGTTTAAAAACCTCCAAGGAAGGAGAGCCCATCACCTCCCGAGGAAGCCTGTTCGACTGAGGAATCGCTCTAACAGTCAGGAAGTTCTTCCTGATGTTGAGCCAGAAACTCTTTTGATTTAATTTCAACCCATTGGTTCTGGTCCTCCCTTCTGGGGCACAGAAAACAATTCCACACCATCCTCTATATGACAGCCCTTCAAGTACTTGAAGATGGTGATCATATCAACTCTCAGCCGCCTCCTCTCCAGGCTAAACATCCCCAGCTCTTTCAACCTTTCCTCATAGAACTTGGTTTCCAGACCCTTCACCATCTTTGTCACCCTCTTCTGAACCCGTTCCAGCTTGTCTATATCCTTCTTAAAATGTGGTGCCCAAAACTGAACACAATACTCCAGGTGAGGTCTTACCAGAGCAGAGTAAAGCGATACCATCACATCACATGATCTGGACACTATACTTCTGTTGATACAGCCCAAAATTGCATTTGCCTTTTTAGCCACCACATCACAATGTTGACTTATGTTCAGCGTATGATCTACTAAGACCCCTAGATCCTTTTCGCATATACTACTGCTAAGACAAGTCTCCTCCATCCTATAACTATGCATGGGATTTTTCCTACCGAAATGCAGAACTTTACATTTATCCCTGTAAAAATTCATTTTATTGGTTTTATCCCAGTTTTCCAGCCTGTCAGGGTCATCCTATATCCTGTTTCTGTCTTCTTCTGTATTTGCAACCCCTCCCAATTTAGTATCATCAGCAAATAAGCATTCCCTCTATTCCTTCATCCAAATCATTGATAAAGATGTTGAACAAAACAGGTCCCAGGGCAGATCCTTGAGGCATTCCACTTGTCACTCCTCTCCAAGAGGATGAGGAACCATTCACAAGCACTCTTTGGGTGCGATCTGTCAACCAGTTACAGATCCACCTAACGGTAACAGGATCCAAACCACATTTTACCAACTTGTCAACAAGGATGGTATGTGGAACCTTATCAAAACCTTATCACAGCCGATGTATGGCAGCCTGATATGGTTATTAAGGCAAGAGAGATTCAGAAGTGGTCTGCTATGGCCTGCCTCTGTGTAGCAACCCTGGGCTTCCTTGGTGGTCTCCCATCCAAGCACTAACCACGGCCGACCCCGCTTAGAGTCTAAGATCTAAGACTGGCTTAGCCTGGGCCATCTGGGTCAGGGCAGTGCCACGTATAACAGCCTCTTGTTTCTGTTTGAATTGACCTGTGTGTGTTAAGTGCCATCAAGTCACTTCCAGCCCTCCAACGCATCCTGTTGTTAGCAGCCTTGCTCAGGTCTTACCAACTGAGGGCCCTTGTGGCTTCCTTAGCTGAGCCCATCCATTTCACGTCGGGTCTTCCTCTTGGCCTGCTGCCTTCGACTTTTCCTAGCGTTATTGTCTTTTTCAGTGACTCTGGTCTTTTCATAATGGGACCGAAGTGCAATAGCCAGTGCAACAAACTGCGGTGCATCAGTTTGAAACCATTCCTTATACCCTTGCTTGCCCTTACGATGCACTTGATAGGGCAATGTGCCATATTGTGAGAATGTCGGCGATGCTTTTGGGTTGCCCAGCCAACTAGAGAAGGCTGAAGAGCAGCCACCTGCTTTGGGCTCTGTGCGACCTCCCCTCTCCTGTTTGGAAACAGCTTGGCACTGGTGCGGTCGATGGTGCGGTCTCATTTGGAGTACTGTGTGCAGTTCTGGTCGCCGCACCTCAAAAAGGATATTATAGCTTTAGAGAAGGTGCAGAGAAGGGCAACTAGAATGATTAAAGGGCTGGAGCACTTTCCCTATGAAGAAAGGTTGAAATGCTTGGGACTCTTTAGCTTGGAGAAATGTCTGCGGGGTGACATGATAGAGGTTTACAAGATAATGCATGGAATGGAGAAAGTAGAGAAAGAAGTACTTTTCTCCCTTTCTCACAATACAAGAACTCGTGGGCATTCGATGAAATTGCTGAGCAGACAGGTTAAAACGGATAAAAGGAAGTCCTTCTTCACCCAAAGGGTGATTAACATGTGGAATTCACTGCCACAGGAGGTGGTGGCGTCCACAAGTATAGCCACCTTCAAGAGGGGTTTAGATAAAAATATGGAGCACAGGTCCATCAGTGGCTATTAGCCACAGTGTATGTGTGTATATAACATTTTTTGCCACTGTGTGACACAGAGTGTTGGACTTGATGGGCCGTTGGCCTGATCCAACATGGCTTCTCTTATGTTCTTATGGTGGGTGGGGCCTCGGAGCTCTCTCAGCAGTGGCAAGCAGGTGTTACCACGTTTTCCGTTGAGCACACTGTGGCTGGATTTGAACCTAGATTATTTGCTTCCAAGCTAATTCTTCCTGCTAAACTTTAATGTCTCTGGACTTGGTTATGATTTGCAAATATGCGTTATTTGTTTCCCAGGTCTGTCCCATTGTTCCTCAAAGAGAGGCGTCCCCTTTTAGTCTTTGAAACGACATTGTGGGGCTGATCGAGGTTGAATGCTAAAGGTTGAACATATGAACATATGAAGCTGCCTTATACTGAATCAGACCCTTGGTCCATCAAAGTCAGTATTGTCTTCTCAGACTGGCAGCAGCTCTCCAGGGTCTCCAGCTGAGGTTTTTCACACCTATTTCACACCCTTTTTTGGAGATGCCAGGGATTGAACCTGGGACCTTCTGCTTCCCAAGCAGATGCTCTACCACTGAGCCACCGTCCCTCCCAAGGTTGACCAAAGGTCAGCCAGCAAGGTTCATGGCTGGGGCTAAAATTAGACTTTACTCACAGTTGCGCAACTCCCATCATTTTTATTTTTTACCAAAAGTAATATAGGGGAAACTATGGCTTTTGAGAGGAGGAATAGCGAAGTGTTGCTTAACTCTTTCTCCTTTGGGCATTTGCAAATCAGAATCCCCCCGCAAGCTGTTTTTCTACCCACAGGGGAACTTTCCTTCCAAAATGGAAAGGCAGCTTGAAGGGAGGAGTTTGGCTGGCGGGAGACAGTGGGTTGAGCAGCACCAGCCCCCCACTGCTTATTTGGACTTAAGGTCCCCCCAACTCTGCATTTGCTTTTGATTTAAAGAAAGGTTTCACACAGCAGGAACTGATGTTTTAATACTTTACTTAGTAGATAAAACATAGAATTAACCAGTCCACACCATCTAATGCATATGTTGCTACTTCAAAATTTTCCACAATTAAGAAGGCCACAGAAGGGTTTTTTTTTTCAAAAAGACAACTATATTTAATGTGAGCTAATCAGAATTTATATTATATTCAACTGAATGTGTTTGATGATATATTTCAAGCTAAGGATATAACGGAGTGAGGCTTCCAAATATCAAATAAGCCCTTACAGAGAATAAACCTTCTATATCCAGAGAATTGGCCATATATAGCTTAGTACAGCAGAAACTAACGTTGAAGGGCTTGATTTAAATGTGATGCTGGTGAGGCAGAAGCCCTTTTCCCTGGGACTCTCTTGACCTGGCCACCCCCTTGGAAAGAGGCTGTGGGACACAATTGCTTTGCATGAGTAGAAGTGTCGTCTGGCCACAAGCAGAGATTAAAGTTGGGGTCTCTTTAAACCCACGATTCTAACTGCTGCACCAGATACATTTTAATAGGAAAGAAGCTTAAAAGGAAATTCAGGCTTTTAATATAACAGTTTTCTGTTTTTGTTCCTGTCTGGAGAGCAGCAGCATGTTATCTGGACTGAGCAGCATCATATTTAGCTTGGTAATATTTATGTTGTTTTAATGTTTTGATTTCTGCTGCCCTGGTGGGACCCTATTTGGGTGGGGAAATGGCAGAGAAATAAACTATGTTTAAATAAAACATTTGTTATGGAGCTTTATTTGACCATCCTCATGGAGAGTCAGCATTTTTTAGCTTCCCTGCGCTGTTGTGCATAAAGTTGAAACGGCAGTCTGGAGAACGCGTCTGAGAACAGATATTCCGATAGGGGATTTTAGAAGAACGCACGAGAGAGGTGAATGCAATCCATGCTAACCCTGCAGTGCAATATCAAAATATTAGTATTACCAACTTCTGTAGCAGTCCTTGTTTGCATACCCTTTTCTGCAATGCTTATATGGCTAGCCCAGTCTCATCAGATCTTGTAAGCTGAGTAGGGCCAGCCTCTGGTTAGTACATGGATGGGAGACCACCAAGGCAGGCAAAGGCTAACCACCTCCATTTGTGTCTTGCCTTGTAAACTCTGTGGTGTGGCCATAAGTTGCCTGTGATTTGATGGCAGTTTTCACGCCCACTTAAGCAGACCCTTTTCTCCTGTTTGTCATTCTAATTGTTTCTTCTGTACTTTCCTCTTCTTGTGCTGCTTTTGCTTCACTCCTTCCTTATCAGCCTCCGTAATGTAGAAGAACCTTCCTGCATCACCCAGGTTTTCTTTTATGATGACACACCTAGTTTCCTTTATCTATTAAAAGGTGATACTTTCATCAGTCTCCATTCACTTATTTAATGGCAGAATTTCCTTGTTTCTTCCTCTCCCCCCCCCCCTCCTAGATTTTACTTTTCTACTTCCACCACTGAGGGACCATTATCTACTAGATGAGTGTTTTTCTATAGGTTTCCTGGGAAGGAACACCCACCCGAAGAATGAGTCATATTAATCCTGCTGATTTGATATTGTTAGATGCAATCGTTTTCTCTATGAGGACGGTCAGTATGTTAAAACTAGGTTGATGAAATAGCTTTCTGGCATGGATTTAATTGTGCCTCTGTATCTTAACGTTTAGTAGTACCGTGGGGACAGAAACATTTCAGGTCTTACATAATCACTTCCTCGCAAACCTTCATTTGGGGGCAATAGAGATTTCATCTCACGTGACATTCCTTTTTTCCCCCTGCTGTTGCTTTTCAATGGAAGGATGACACAACTAAATTTTCCTGGTTAATAGTTCTCAACTGAGAGTTGACAGTTACTTAAAAAAAAAAAATGCTGAGAAACTCCTGTGAGTCATGGAAGTGGGTGTGTTTCTGTAGAGAGCAGCTTTCATAACACATCCACCAATCCGTCACCAGAGGCCAAAAAATAGAAACCCCCCCTGCACACCGGCTGTGCTCTGGCAGAGGGCAACCCTCCTCGACTGCAGGCGACACCTACCAGCCTGGATTACAGCTGAGTTGCTCTCTTAAAGGCACAGTGGAAGTGAGTATGCCAGCAGCAATGACACCTCCCCCCCCCCCCCGCCGGTGTGATTTAGAGGTGGTTTTTCTGCTTTGCTGTTAAAATCTGTCTTGGCTCTGGAGCAAATGCAAGCGTCTCTTATTCATAATATTGTAGTTCAAAAAAGGCAGCCTCCAGGAAGCATCTGTTGAGAACTGTGAGCAGTTTGGGGAGGGACGGTGGCTCAGTGGTAGAGCATCTGCTTGGGAAGCAGAAGGTCCCAGGTTCAATCCCTGGCATCTCCAAAAAAAGGGTCCAGGCAAATAGGTGTGAAAAACCTCAGCTTGAGACCCTGGAGAGCCGCTGCCAGTCTGAGAAGACAATACTGACTTCGATGGACCAAGGGTCTGATTCAGTATAAGGCAGCTTCAGATGTTCATATGTTACAGGGGGTTCCAATGGGTGTTTGAAGCTTTACATAGAGAAATGGGTCAAAAGAGTGAAGGTGACCCAAAGACGTAATGAAAAGAAATAAAATTGCAGCCTTATGCTTTACGCTTGAAGAGAGAGGGTACCTTTCTTAGAGGTTTTAGGAACAGGAAGTAGGCTCGGGTTGTCCATTCATATGGATGCTATGTGCTACGCGTGGGAGGAACAGTTTGCATTGGGAAGAGGAGTGGGTTGATGTGATGGGCATGCCATGCCAGCTGTCTGTCCCTTGAAGTTTCCCTGCTGCATGTGCTCTCAGCATTGTTCTTGGTTGCCTACCTTGCAGACTGGGACCTAGAATTCTGGTGACTGAATGAATTCAGGTGAGGGAGTGTTCTGGAGGGCTCACATCTTCTCCTCTTCTACCGCTTCTCCCTGTCAAGGGCCTCCTCCTCTCAGAAAGGACTGTGGCCATTTTGTTACACATGACATCAGCATAATGTGTCACTTGCCCAATCGTTCTTGCTGTTTAAAATGATACTTTTAATCGTGAAGGGGGAAATACAAAGTTCATCTACAAAATCATAAAGCTTTGGCCTCTGTAGCTGCATATTGAACAAGAAAAAGGACTTAGCAAACTCACCAACTCTTTCAAACTTTTCCTTATGGTGATGTATCAGAAAGTAACAGAGGGTAGAACAGAGTTTTCGGTCTAGGAGCACCTCGGAGACCAACAAGAGTTTCAGGGCAGGAGTTTCAAGAGTTAAAGCTCTAGGTTAAGCAGTCACGGAATTATTCTTTGTAAGGATACCTGTGTCAGTATTCTCAATTAATTTCCTTTTCATTTCCCTCCCTGCCCTGTTGGCCCCTTGATGAGTTTGCTCATCCCAGGACAGTGGGTTCCAGGTATTTTTGAATGATAGTGGATTTGGTGTATTGTACAAAATACAATGCTCTCTGGGAGTGTGATATAATTCAGTTGAGTTTAATTTTTCAATTTATACCCCACCCTATTCTGCAAGTGGACTCAAGGCGGCTTACAACATTAAAACATTAAAATTAAAAACAACAGATGTAACAGGAGTGGGGCAGGGTCAGACATGACCCTTGCCTTCCTGGCCAAAAGAAATGAGCAAAAGAATTAGTCTGTAGTGATAGAGCTCGCCAAAAATCCTCCAGTAGTGATGGAGAGAGGACTCATCAGGGTGATGGACTTCTTGAGATACTTGGCTGAACTATGTAGGAGAAGATTACTGTCCCTTTAATGAGCTACTAAAGATTGTTACAGTTGTTATGAAAACCCTACACGCACTCAACAATATCAGTAGTTTCATGCAGTTGTGTGGCAGTTCACGTTAGTGTGTATTGAGAGCCAATTTGGGGTAGTAGTTATCATGTTGGATTAGTGTCTTGAACACCCAGCTTGGAATCCTTGTTTGGTCCATGAAAGTTCTTTGGATGACCTTGGGCCATTCATATTCTTTCAGCCTAACCTACCTCACAGAGTTGTGAGTGTAAAATGGAGGAGAGGAGAATGTTATAAACTGCTTTGGGTCCTCATTGGGATGAAAGGTGAAGTATATGTGAATTATTATTTTTAAAATAATTGTCTGTCTGGCAATCTTGTGTTACCCTACTTTGAAGTGAATTCTGTTAAAGAGTTTGAAAGTACGTATAGTATCCTGAACATTTGCAGAAAGAAACCAGAAACTAGAATGCTAACTAGATGCTGTAGGTCTATACCAATTCCTTAGACTTCTTTCAGTAAAGGATCAGGCAAAAAATGGACTCTCACAGACTGGTCATATTTACTATTATTTTGCTTGAATTCCACTCAGAAAGCTGAGAGTCATTTGTGGAGGGGCACGCAGCATCCTCTAAGCCAGGCACTTACTGGATCTGTATTTGTTTAGGTTCCATGAACTTACATCTAGGACTCTGATATTATCTAGTCTGCTATGAATTTTTTAAAAGTACTTTTCACTTTTCCAGATGTGTGTTTAAGCCGCATTGATTATTCTTACATTTTAAATTGGTGGGGGGGGGGCAATTGGCTCAATTTTGAAGATGAAGCCTTCCCAAACGGCAGATGCTCAGTGCTGAATTCTAAGGTTTGTGTTCTGTTGTCATCTGATTCACAGAGAATGGGAAGGCAGGCTTCGGCCGGAGGTAGGACATGCCTGATAGCGCTGTCTGTGATGGCAGGATGTTAAGGAGTAAAGAAGCGAACAGTTTGGAAGTTCTTCTAAATGTAGTTACCAAATCTCACTTTCTGGTAATATTAAAACTGTTGGCTTTTTGATTCGTTCAAGAGGGATCGGTTCAACAGAGACATCTCTGTTCCTCTTTTTACAAAATAGCAGTAGTATTTTTTTTTTGAAGAAAAAACCTGAGAAAGTGGCCTCAGCCTCTATGCCCTGTTTTGAGACCTCCAGAGGAACTGGTTGGCCATAGTGTGAGACAGGAGGCTGGACTAGATAAACCACTGGTCTGATCCAGCAAAGCTCTTCTTAAGTGATACCAAAGGCTATGATTTTTGAAAAGCTACAAGCTATGTCCATTACTTTTACATTTTATATGGGGCCTGAGTCTCAAAAATGAACAAATCCTAAATGCATCAATGCTATTTGAACTGAGGGAGACTTGGGTTAGGATGGCCGCTTGTCCAGGAGGTTCACAGGGTGTCCTTGGGCTAGCCAGTCTTTCCTGGTCTAGCTACAGGGTTGTTCAGAGAATAAAAGGGGGGGTTGGGGGGGAGAAACTGTTGAATTCCTTGGGGACAGCACAGTGTAAAGAAGGATCAGTAGATCCTGCTGACTTATCCTGGTGAATTTTGTAGACATCTGTGTGCTTTACTCAGTGCCACTATTATTTAGTCCCTATTTTGCACCCTATTTTGACGCCTTGGTCACTTCAGCAGTTTATTTCCAGTGTTTAATAATGTCCATGTTGTGTTCTAGAATATGCTTGTTAAGTATTGTGTAGGAGGAGGCTGCAGTTCCTGGGTTGGATCCACCCAGCTTTTTCACTCAGTCTCACCAACTTCTGTCCTTACTAAAGCCCCTCATCCCACACAGCCCTCTGGCCTTGCAGGTCCTCTGTGGTGGTGGGACACTCCCCCCACCCCGCTGTATTATTGTGACCCTGAATGAGGCTAAAAGTTTGTATTGTAAGTGTTATAAAATGGCCCATGCCTCTCTTGTCTTTTCATCTGCGACATTCAGGCAAATAAATCATCATTATATTATAGTTGTCATAACTGTAAGGCTGCGATAACATAGTTCGGCATGCCTTTGTCCTGTGCCATTAATATAACTTCTAGCTTGAGGAAGGGACTTCAGGTTTCCTTGACGCTTCAGCCACAGATAGAAAAGCCAGATTGAAGGCCACCCGGGATCGGGCCTTCTCTATTGCAGCTCCACTGCTGTGGAATCAACTCCTGGAAGAGGTACGGGCCCTGCGATGCTTAGATCAATTCCGCAGGGCCTGTAAGACCCACCTCTTCAAAATAGCCTTCAACTAATGACAAGCTAAGAAAGTGCCGCTGAAATTGCTTTTAGCTACTGAATTCTATTGAAGATTTAATGTTTATAGCACCATAATGTTAATTTTAATATAACCTGTAATCTATTTTTAATCATGATTTTATAAGTATAACTGTCGATGTATAATGTATTTTATGTTGTGAGCCGCCCTGAGCCTGCCTCGGCGGGGAGGGCGGGATATAAATAAAAGGTATTATTATTATTATTATTATTATTATAAAAGGGAGAAATTGCAAAAAGCCTTTTGTGTTATCTCTAATCAAGCATTTCATGTAAGAGTGCCAGTTGTAGATGTGTGAAAGGATCTAACCACTTGGAAGAGAAACCAGCTGTGGCTGCAGTATCCCTAAAGACAGTCCTTTCCCCGTTGTATATGTGATGGGGCAGACTCACAGTCTAGCTGTTACCTTGCCTGCTTTGTCTCCAAATGACATGGAACTGAGGGTAGTTAAACAAAGGTTCGTTGATATGCATTTTATGGTTTTAGGACGTAATGTGGATTTTTCTTTTTAATGGTAAGCATCTTTGAGTCCTTCTTAGGACGTACGTGGCATGGAATTGAGGGTAGTTAAATAGGGGTGCTCACAGAGAGTGATTAGACTGTGGCGTCTGCAACCAGAGGATGGAGTGGTGGCCATGGTGGGAATGAACAGCTCTAAAAGGGGATTAGATAGATTCCTGGAGGATAAGTCCTTCAATGGCTACCAGACTGTTGGCAGGGTAACTAACACAGAGTAGGAAAAGGTTTGTTTAGGAGTTAACATACTTGACAGGAAAGGGGGAGAGGCAGAGGTGGGTTCCTAACTACCTCCCTAGCTGAGAGAGAGGGCAGGACTGAGTGCAGCACTTCCCAGAAGAGGGCGGAAATTGCCCTGAGAGCAGCAGTCTGTCCACAGACGAGGAATGCCACTTAACAGGAGAGAAGGTGCTGACCTCGCTATCCTATCTAATTGTCTTCTTGCCGCCCCCTGCAGGGTGGTCTTCTCTTCTTTGTACACCAGACATTGCTTTTTCAAACACAGACATGGTGACTGAGGGGCACTTCCACAATCTGGAGTTGGGAGTAAGCAGTGAAGTGGCCAAGTTTGCAGATGACACTAAATTGTTCAGGGTGGTGAGAACCAGAGAGGATTCTGAAGCTCTCCAAAGGGATCTGTTGAGGCTGGGTGAGTGGGCGTCAACGTGGCAGATGAGGTTCAATGTGGCCAAGTGCAAAGTAATGCACATTGGGGCCAAGAATCCCAGCTACAAATACAAGTTGATGGGGTGTGAATTGGCAGAGACTGACCAAGAGAGAGATCTTGGGGTCGTGGTAGATAACTCACTGAAAATGTCAAGACAGTGTGCGTTTGCAATAAAAAAGGCCAACGCCATGCTGGGAATTATTAGGAAGAGAATTGAAAACAAATCAGCCAGTATCATAATGTCCCTGTACAAATCATTTGGATTACTGTGTGCAGTTCTGGTCACCGCACCTCAAAAAGGATATTATAGCATTGGAAAAAGTGCAGAAAAGGGCAACTAGAATGATTAAAGGATTGGAACATTTTCCCTATGAAGAAAGGTTGAAATGCTTGGGGCTCTTTAGCTTGGAGAAACGTCGACTGCGGGGTGACATGATAGAGGTTTACAAGATAATGCATGGGATGGAGAAAGTAGCGAAAGAAGTCCTTTTCTCCCTTTCTCACAATACAAGAACTCGTGGGCATTCGATGAAATTGCTAAGCAGTCAGGTTAAAATGGATAAAAGGAAGTACTTTTAGGATTAGCATGTGGAATTCACTGCCACAGGAAGTTGTCTGGAACAGTGAATTAGGTCTTATTTTCATAATTGCTTCCAAAGCTGTATGCAGGACCCCACCACAAGAAAGTCAATGGTACATGCAGGACTGGGCAAGGTGACGTGTTTTCTGCTGCTGCAGGAGTGTTAGTGTGCATCAGTGCACTGAAGCTAGGTTGCCAGAATCCCTGGAGTTTGGGGGTGGAGCCTGAGGAGAGTGGGGTTTGAGGAGGGGAGGGACTTCAATTAGGCAGAATGCTATAGAATCTACTTTTCAGAGTGGACATTTTCTCCAGGTGAGCTGATTTATGTTGTCTGGAGATTAGCAATAATCCAGGAAGATCTCCAGTTACCACCTGGAGGTTGGCAGCCCTAATTGAAGCCAGTGCTCCAGAGTCCTGCAAATGTGGTGGCCTTTGCATAGCCACAATTAAACATGGCTCCGGTGGCTGGAAGTCTGTCCGGTGTGTGGCTGCCACATCAGAGGAGGTGAGGAGCGCTGTGATCAGGCATTGTGTTCCTTAGCTGAGTCATACACTGGGTTTTTTTAAAATTCAGAATTCCCCTTTTTGACTTGAATACTTGGACCGGATTGCTAATCAAGGGATTCACCGATGCATAGGGCAGTTTTCAGTTTCTGCCTGTGGTAACTTAAGGCAACAGCATGCTTTAATTTTAAAATAGACCATCTCACTGCAAAACTATTCCGATATTGCAAAATGTGTCATCAGAATAGTCTTTACTGTATTAGCTTAGTTTTGCTTATTTGCCTGGTAAATGCTGGGGAAAAGTTGGTGGAAATAGTAATGACATTGTCCAAAGCCAGTTTTTCTTAGCTGTATAATTCACTATAGAAAAATAAGTTCCGAAAGAGACCTTTACTGCTTAGGGGTTATACATGAAAGGAAGTCATACAAATGCAAAGAATCTGCCGTTCTTTAAGCAACCCCTGTAGATAATTTCTTTTGCCATTCCTTGGCCACTGCATTTTTTAAATTATATCAGTTGTCAGCAAAAGTGTATAAACTGCTTAAGAGCTACCTTTAAATTTGAAAGCTTTTACCTTGTTAATGGTTCCTTATCCATTACAATACAAGAACTCGTGGGCATTCGATGAAATTGCAGAGCAGTCGGTTAAAACGGATAAAAGGAAGTACTTCTTCACCCAGAGGGTGATTAACATGTGGAATTCACTGCCACGGGAGGTGGCGGCGGCTACAGGCATAGCCAGCTTCAAGAGGGGGTTGGATAAAAATATGGAGCAGAGGTCCATCAGTGGCTATTAGCCACAGTGTGTGTGTGTGTGTGTAGATAGATAGATATAGATATAGATATATATAATTTTTTTGGCCACTGTGTGACACAGAGTGTTGGACTGGATGGGCCATTGGCCTGATCCAACATGGCTTCTCTTATGTTCTTATCCTCTTGGAGAGGAGTGACAAATGGAGTGCCTCAAGGATCTGTCCTGAGATCTGTTTTGTTCAGCATCTTTATAAATGATTTGGATGAAGGAATAGAGGGAATGCTTATTAAATTTTCAGATGATACTAAATTAGGAGGAGTCACAAATACAGTAGAAGACAAAGTGAGAATACAGGATGCTCTTGACAGGCTGGAAAACTGGGCTACAAATAAAATGAATTTTAACAGGGGTAAATGTGAAGTTCTCTGCATTTAGGTAGGAAAAACCCAGTGCATCATTATAGGACGGGGGAGTCTTGTCTTGGTAGTAGTATGTGCAGAAAGGATCCAGGGGTCTTAGTAGACTATACACTGAACATGAGTCAGCAGTGTGAAACGGCAGCTAAAAAGGCCAGTGTTGTATCAAAAGAAGTCGTGTCCAGATCATGCAATGTGATGGTATCACTTTACTCTGGTTAGACCTCACCTAGAGTATTGTGTTCAGTTTTGGGCACCACAATTTAAGAAAGATATAGACAAGCTGGAACGCTTCCAGTGGAGAGCAACAAAGATAGTGAGGGGTCCAGAGACCAGAGGCTGAAAGAGCTGGGTACCTGGAGAGGAGATGGCATCTTCAAGAAGGGCTGTCACATAGAGGATGGTGTAGAGTTGTTTTTGTGGCCCCAGAAGGTCAGACCAGACCCGACAGGTTGAAATTAAATCAAAAGAGTTTTTGACTAAACATTAATAAGAACTTCCTTACAGAGCAGTTCCTCAGTGGAACAGGCTTCCTTGAATGGTGGTGGGCTCTCTGGAGGTTTTCAAACAGGCTGGATGGCCATCTGACAGCAATGCTGATGATTCTGTGAACTTGGACAGATCATGAGAAGAGGGGCAGGAAGGGTTGCATCAGTGCTTAGTTCTCGTGGCCCCTTCTTAAACGCCCAGGGAAATGCTGATCAGCACTTTAGAGTCATGTAGTAATTTTTCTCCAGGCCAGTTTTGCCAAGGATCCTGGAGAGGTTTGGGATTTTTTTGCCATCTTCTGGGCATGGGGCAGGGGTGGTGGTGGGGAGGTATTTGTGAATTTCCTGCATTGTGCAGAGGGTTGGACTAGATGACCGTAGAAGTCCCTTCTGGAGAGCCAGTTTGGTGTAGTGGTGAAGTGTGCGGACTCTTATCTGGGAGAACCGGGTTTGATTCCCCACTCCTCCACTTGCAGCTGCTGGAATGGCCTTGGGTCAGCCATAGCTCTGGCAGAGGTTGTCCTTGAAAGGGCAGCTGCTGTGAGAGCCCTCTCCAGCCCCACCCACCTCACAGGGTGTTTGTTGTGGGGGAGGAAGGTAAAGGAGATTGTGAGCCGCTCTGAGACTCTTCTGAGTGGAGGGCGGGATATAAATCCAATATCATCTACTTCTTCTCTTCCTCTTCCTTCTCCAACTCTATGATTCTATACTTCTACCAAAAATTAACATTTCTCTTGAGTAATAAGAATAATAATTGACATATCCAGCCTCTCTTTCATGGGTTTCAAGGCAACTTATCTGATCTGACAAGACCTGCTTTGTTCGGCAGAGGTGACTGTATCATATACCTTAGACCACCATGGTCCAGTCCACTTTCTATCTTTGTAAGCAGCCTGCCATATTTACAGTTCTAAGGTTGGATTTCTACCAATCCTTTCTGCTACAGATCCTGAAGGACGGCAGATGCTGAAGGCGGGGGAAGGGGGGGGTCCTTCTGTCTGCTTCTTTGCCTCAGGAGCAGCATTTTGTGGAGCTCGGGGGTCTGCAGCAGGAGAGGAGAGGCAGTAAAGTTCTGCTCTGCCTTCAGAACACTTTGTCTGCATCCAGCCCATGGCATTTAAACAGATAGTTTAAACATGGCAAGGATGGTAAATCTTGAAAAATGCCATTTATAGCCACGAAGTTCTCAAGTTGGCAGCACAGTGCAATTAAAGTAGGGGATGTTTTGAGCACTTCCGTTTTATATACCGCCAGTTGATTTTCAATAAACAAGTAAACACTGAAGCTTTTCCCCTGTAAACAAGGTTCCATTCTTCAAAAGGAAGTTCCCATGTCACAAATATAAAATCGTGTTTTACAAATCGCTGTGCTCGGTGGGACCAGGAGGCCTCATGGCTCCATCTTGCCTGTTGCCCTTTTTTGAGGCTGGTCTTCACATTTCCTTTTTAAATAAAAAGGTCCTTTATGCCCTCACCTGGATGGCTCAGACTTGCCTGATCTTGTCAGATCTCGGAAGCTGAGCAGGGTCGGTCCTGGTCAGTGGTTGGATGGGAGGACCACCAAGGAAGTCCAGGGTTGCTACACAGAGGCAGGCGAGGGCAAAACCACCTCTGAATATCTCTTGCCTTGAAAATTCTGCAGGGTCGCCATGATTTGGCTGTGACTTGATGGCTCTTTCCGCCACCATTTGTACTGAGTACACTATTGCACACCTGAAGTTCAGGATGGGACCCAGAGGCCAGGGGTAAAAGAAAGGCACCCCATAGGAAAGCATGCCTTGGAGACCCCTGGATGTACCATTGCTTTACATAAGAAAGGAAGACCAGCAGTGGCGACCCCCCACCTCTGAAATGCCTCTCGCCTTGAAAACCGACAGGCTCCCCATAAGTCAGCTGTGACTTGATGGCCAGAGATAAAGATTCAGTTGTTTCACAGGAGAAAATAGGAGCACTCCTATACTTCTGTCCTTTCACCTAGGTCACTGTCTGAACCTGTCCCCATTGCACTTTGATAAAGTTTTGCTACCTCCTGCTGTATTTTGTGTCGGTCTGTGTATTTCGGTGGCAGCCTGTTATGCAAAAGTGGTAATAACTTGACTGCAAGAGTTTCTTCTTTAAAAGAGAATACCCACCGAACAAAACCAGGCATCCCAGAATGTTTAATCTTATGACGGATCTGATCACACTTACTAATAAATGACTGCAGCTCAAGCTGGCTCAGCAGTATCCTTGCGCCTGTGTGGAAGGGGAGCAGTGCTCTGGCCATTCTGCCTCCACGGGTGTGAGGTCTTAGAATCAAGATGCATCTGTCAGGTTGAGCCTGCCATGATTTCTTTCTTCTGAATGACAGTTAAGTTTTGTTTCTTTAGTGCTTGCCTGTAACTATACCTTGTTCAGTGGGCGCAGGAGGGAGATGGAGGACAGAGACCTCGTTATGCATATCTTCTTAAGAACATAAGCGAAGCCATGTTAGATCAGGCCAATGGCCCATCCAGTCCAACACTCTGTGTCACACAGTGGCAAAATTTTATATATATATATATATATACACACACACGCACACACTGTGGCTAATAGCCACTGATGGACCTCTGCTCCATATTTTTATCAAAACCCCTCTTGAAGGTGGCCATGCTTGTGGCCGCCACCACCTCCTGCGGCAGTGAATTCCACATGTTAATCACCCTCTGGGTGAAGAAGTACTTCCTTTTATCCGTTTTAACCTGACTGCTCAGCAATTTCATCGAATGCCCATGAGTTCTTGTATAGTGAGAAAGGGAGAAAAGGACTTCTTTCTCTACTTTCTCCATCCCATGCATTATCTTGTAAACCTCTCTCATGTCACCCCGCAGTCGACGTTTCTCCAAGCTAAAGAGTCCCAAGCGTTTCAACCTTTCTTCATAGGGAAAGTGTTCTTGTTGTATGTCAAAAGCTTGCTTATCTAGTTGTTACAGTAACGGGCCAGTTTGGTCTGGGAATGCAGCAGCAGCCTTGGAGGTGGGGAAGCCTTGGAAGATGCCTGAGTCTTGTAGTGCCAGTTTCGCTCCTTGAAGTACAAACCTCTACGGGGATAATATTAGGAGGTGGGGATAATATTAGCCCACGTTTTTGTTGTGTATAATTGTAACCCTTTTGCCTATTAGGTCATTCCTGGCAATGGCTTTCCAGCAGGTCATTTCTTGTATCTGACTTTAATCAATCCTATTCCTATGAGTAGGGATTTGTGGAGTTGATCACTGGCAGAACCTTACAGCATCCCTTTCCACCAAGAACTGGGGCACATCCCAGCCAAAGGGACTTAGTTGTGACCAGGATGGCCCGTTGGTTTCATTGGGGTTTAGATGTGACAGAAACTAGTGCACGAGTGCATACGGACAGTTTTTCAAACGTCATCCGAAACATGTGCCTCAAAGGCAAAATAGGGATAACTGGAGGATATGAGGCCTTGGTAGCTAGTCATATAGGAAGAGCCAATGTGGAGTGTTGTTGAACAGTGTTGCCCTGCGATCTGGGAAACCAAAATTAGAATCCCTGCTCTCCCCTGGGAACTTGCTGGGTGGCCTTGGGCCAGTTACATACTCTCAGACCATCCTATCTCAGAGGGTTGTTATGAGAATTAATTGGAGGGAGGGAGGACAACGTTGTCAGCCACTTTGAGAAAGGCAGAGTATAAAAGCCCTCTCCAGCCCCACCCACCTCACAGGGTGTCTGTTGTGGGGGAGGAAGGGAAAGGAGATTGTGAGCTGCTCTGAGACTCTTCAGAGTGGAGGGCAGGATATAAATCCAATATCTTCATCTACCTCACAGGGTGTCTGTTGTGGGGGAGGAAGGTAAAGGAGATTGTGAGCCGCTCTGAGACTCTTCGGAGTGGAGGGCGGGATATAAATCCAATATCTTCATCTACCTCACAGGGTGTCTGTTGTGGGTGAGGAAGGGAAAGGAGATCGTGAGCCGCTCTGAGACTCTTCGGAGTGGAGGGCGGGATATAAATCCAATATCTTCTTCTTCTTCAATAAAAGAAACAAATAGCCACACCGATATCTTTCCTTGCATTGGGACAATTGTGGACTGTAATATAGGGATCAGCCTTTAGCCTGGCTATTTAGTAAGAGTTTTGAAATAAGATAAAACTGCACAAGGTGCAGGCATAGAAGTCATGGCCAGCAGGCACATTGTTCAAGCTGGATTGTGTGCATGCCTTCTGGTTGGAATGGGACAGACTTTCAAGGTAGCATGTCCTGAGCTCTGTGCTTGACAGTGCTCATCAGTGCAAAACATTGTTCCAGGAGGGGAGCTGCTGCTGAGAATTAAACAGAGCCAGTTTGGTGTAGTGGTTAAGTGTGCGGACTCTTATCTGGGAGAACTGGGTTTGATTCCCCACTCCTCCACTTGCACCTGCTGGAATGGCCTTGGGTCGGCCATAGCTCTTGCTGGAGTTGTCCTTGAAAGGGCAGTTGCTCTCAGCCCCACCCACCTCACAGGGTGTCTGTTGTGGGGAAGGAAGATAAAGGAGATTGTGAGCCGCTCTGAGTCTCTGATTCAGAGAGAAGGGCGGGGTATCAACCTGCAGTTGTCAGTCGAGGGGAGCTGTGTTCATCTGTGGCAGCAAACGTGAACCAGACTAGAGCCCACAAGTCTCCTCTTTGTTTAGCAGACCTCGCAGCTCCCCATTCCCCAAAAGTGAATTATTTCAGTTAGTCATCATGACTAACTCAGCCTATTGATTTCTGTAAGACTGAACTACAACTGACTTCTTCTGGCTTGGCCCCAACATCTTCAATTCTCAGCAGCGGTTGTGACAGGCAGCTGCTTGATGGTGCATTAACCTTGGCAGTGAATTCGCTCTGTAGGCGGCACAGGTATAATAGTCATCGCTACCTTAAATGCAGTTGTTGCGGGGAGCGAGGAGAAGGGAATCTAATTTCCTGGGACGAGAATTGCAAACTTGGGTGTAATGAAATGAAATAAAACACCTATTGTAAACATATATTTTGCAGGAAATCATTTTGCACAAAGTTTAATTCCGTGTGTTGTGTCTTTTCCCCCTCTAGAAGAACATACGGTTGGCTTTTATGCGCCACCAATGAAACCCAGCCTTGGAAGTAGCCATCGCGATGCTGCAGAGTACCCGCCTCAGGCTGTTGTGGAAGTGAGACCGATTTAGGAGTATCTGGCTTGAAGCTGAACGTGATGACGGCCTGGTCTATGGTGGAAAGGTTGAAAATGGAGAAGAGGCATCGCCCGGAAGAGACGCCTCTGGAACAGGACGGCGGGGATTGCAGTGCTGAGTCTGAGGAATGGACCAGTTCAGAAAGTGAGCCGGAACAGCCGAGCTTCAGGAACAGCCCCAGCAACGCCCACTGGAGGGAGAAAGAGATTTCTCACAAGCCTCATCGGCAGCTCTGCCGCTCTCCCTGCCTGGATCGCCCCAGTTTTTCACAGAGCAGCCTCCTTCAGGATTTGAAGTTGGAAGAGAACAAAGCCAACTTGAACAAGGAATATCAGTCTAAGATCGACTTTGCTTTAAAGCTGGGGTATGCTGGAGATCAGATCCAAGCTGTGTTGAACAAGCTGGGGCCTGATGCGCTCATCAATGACATTTTAGCAGAACTGGTGAGACTTGGAAACAAGGCTGAGAGTGAAGGACAAGGCAGTACTGGAAGTACTGCCAGCAGCACTGGTCCTGGGACGAAGGAGTCAGCTAGCCCTGAACTGTCTCTGGAAGATGAAGTGGTGGACAGCTCGGACAACTTGAGACCGATTGTCATTGATGGCAGCAACGTGGCAATGAGGTAGTTTGGCAGCATGACGGTACTTTGAAGAAACACTGGGCTGCCCCTGCATGTAAATGATTCAGATAGAGGCCACCATCACAGTAGATTTTGTTCATTAAGTTTATTCATTGAAAGAGAGGTTTTCTGCTTGAAACGGGGGTAAAATTGAGGGGTGCCCTCTTAAAGGGCAATTGTGAGAGCTGTGTTGGGAAAAAAAAGTGAGTTTAGTGCTTTGTCTCACAAACTGCTTTGGAAGCTTCTTGGTTTCAAGAAGTAGTGTGACTTCATCTGCACTGTCACTACCTTGAGATGCGTTGCATTGTTGCTCATCTGTGTGGCTATGCAATGCCTGACATATAAGGAATTATAAATGATACGTTTGTTATTCAGCTAGATATATTTTAAGAATGCAGCACTGAAAGCGCTTTTCCAGTTTGGCAATAAAAAATTGGTGTGCAGTGTATTGTGCATCTGCCCTCCCTCGGAGAGTGATAGGAACAACGTTTTTGACATCATATTTATTTATTTTTAACTTTTCCAAAGGGGAACAATTGGCATTAATGGCTTTAAGCAAATAATTGATATTTAATTCATACTCTAATCAGGTGTATTTTGCTATGTGCAACAGATCTAGAAAGCGATATAAATGTTGCAAACCATTCACTCAGCAGCCAGTTTATATTCAGATCTAGCTGGAACTCATTACATCAAAGCGTTGGTTGAAAATGGAGGCTAGGCTTTTCCCCTCCCCCCTCCAAATTTATTTGATTGTTCCTTATAATGCATTTCCTTTCTCTGGTTTTCGGATACATTAGGAAGCAAATAGCACCGCAGACCTTCATAACATGGGGAGGGACGGTGGCTCAGTGGTAGAGCATCTGCTTGGTAAGCAGAAGGTCCCAGGTTCGATCCCCGGCATCTCCAACTAAAAGGGTCCAGGCAAATAGGTGTGAAAAACCTCAGTTTGAGACCCTGGAGAGCCGCTGCCAGTCTGAGTAGACAATACTGACTTTGATGGACCGAGGGTCTGATTCAGTATAAGGCAGCTTCCTATGTTCATAGCAGTGACCTCTAAAATACCGTGCTCTCTTTTTCAGTCACGGGAATAAAGAAGGATTTTCCTGTCGGGGGATTCAGCTCGCTGTTGACTGGTTTCTGGAAAAAGGTCACAAAGATATTACCGTGTTTGTGCCTGCATGGAGGAAAGAACAATCTCGACCAGATGCACCAATTACAGGTAGCAGCCCAAACGCAGGCTTGTTTTTTCAACTGGCAAAACAGTTGCTGTTACCAAGAATACAGCTGTGGAGGTCACTCGTGTTCCCTGTTGCAGTGGCAGTCCTTTTTTTTTTTTTAAAGAGCATTCATACTCTTTGTGACACTATAAATCCCATCACTTGGGATATGTATGTGTATATGTAGCTTCAGTAGACTTGGGTACCAAATGAATGTTTGAACTGTGAAATGGTTGCAAGGGCCAAGAAAAGTCACTTAGTGAGGCAGGTGACTGCTTTCTTCAGGCCTACCAACTGTGTGTGCAAGTTAGCTGGATTTTGTGGTGCAGGGAAGATAAAGTATATTGCAGAGAGACCAGTGAACATTCCCTTCCAAGTTTTCATGGGCTGTAGAGCACTATATGGGCACTATATGTGAGGCTGTTGCCTTTGCAGAATGCCAGGATCCTTCTTCTCCAGAAGGGTTTCTTGCACTGATCTCCCCAGCACACTCCACATGCATTTTCATCTGTGAAACTTGGAATGATTCTCATTTTACAGACTTAAGAGACACTGGCTTCTCCATTGTCTCCTTAAAAATTGTTAGAGTGATAGCATATATCATACAGAGGCCCCTTGTGGCTCTCTTGCAATTGTATCTTAAATTATTTGTCTCACCTGGTGAGACTTTAAAGTAGGATTGATGTAAATTGACATCCCTCCTATGGCTTATCTGTAGAGCATCTGTTCGGCATGCAGAAGGTCTCAAATTCAATCCCTGGCCCCTCTACGTAAAAGGATGAGTAGTGAGTGATGTGAAAAACCTCTACATAAGACTCTGGAGAGCCGCTGCCAGTCTGAATAGACAAGACTGACTTGGATGGACCAGGGGTCCGATTCAGTAGAAGGCACCTTCATGTGTTCATGTTAGGTTTTCATAACTAGGCAGGTATCACTGTCAGCCTTAAAGATGGCAAAGAAAGTATAGTGATAGTGAAGGCAGGGCACGCTATGTGATGTGAAAGGCACACACTGAGGAAAATACCTTTGAAATCCTTTGGTGAAAGGTTGTGGCCCAAGACTGAGCCAAATAATGTTGGTCAAGACTTCCTTCTGTCTGTTCCAGCAACAGAGTTGCTAAGAATGGCATCTTCCTTATCAGGGCATCTTGGTTTTGAAAGGTTCTTGTACAAACGTAAATTTTTGCAGATCAAGAAATTTTACACAAACTGGAGAAGGAGAAAATCCTTGTCTTCACACCATCGCGACGAGTTCAAGGCAGAAGAGTAGTCTGCTACGACGATCGCTTCATAGTGAAACTGGCTTATGACTCTGATGGCATCATCGTGTCCAACGATAATTACCGTGACCTTCAGAACGAAAAGCCAGAATGGAAGAAATTCATTGAGGAACGGCTGCTGATGTATTCTTTTGTGAATGACAAGTAGGTTTCCTTTTTCACGAGTGGGATTTCTAATCTTAGCATTTGAATACCGGAAGCCCTTTGTGCCCATTCCCGCTAGTGAGACCCAGTTTGGTGTAGCGACTAAGAACAGCAGACTCTAATCTAGAGAACTGGGCTTGATTCCCCACTCCTCCACAGGGTGTCTGTTGTGGGGAGAGGAAGGGAAGGCGATTGGAAGGCACTCTGAGACTCCTTCAGGTAGCGAAGGGCAGAGTATAAAACCAGCCTTCTTCCTGATAGCAGCCCCTTATTTGCACACTGGAAAAATCACGAAAGTGAAATGGTTTAAAACAACCACCTGTCGGGTTCCCTGACAATTGGGTCAGAGTGTCAGATGGTTGTGCTGTATTGAGGTGCTCATTCATATTCAGTCATTCTTATTTCTTTGCACTGTATTACAACCCTATGTTATACCCTCATAACCTGGACTTTGTATTCATTTTCTCCCTTGCTCAAACATGTCTCAATCTGTGCTGCCCAAGTCAATATTTGGGCACAAAAAATCTTGAAAATAAAAATTAGTCATGTACCAGAACTATACCTCTTGAATATTTGTAGACAAAACTTTCCTACGACAAAACTAAAACTATTACTATACATAGTTACTGTTGCCAGAATACTTTATGCTAAGTATTGGAAGACCAATAAAATCCCCAACAGAGAGGAATTCATTACCAAACTGTTAGATGCCGCAGAATCTGATTTAATGTCCATAAGATTAAGAGATGGCAATGTGCAAAAATGCCAGGAGGAATGGGATCCCATATATAAGTGGGTAAAAAGTAAAGGTGTTGATTTGGAGTAACAGAAGTTTATTAATCCTCTCCATTCCTTAGTGTGAATGAGTTTGTAGTTGTAGTGGTTTTTCTTTTCAATTGTATTGTTGTGTATTCCCTATTGTGTTCTATTGTGTTCTATTGTGTTTTATTATCTTTTCGCTTATTGTTGTTTTGGATGTATTTGTTTCTTTTTATTATTTGTTTGTTTGCTTGCTTGCTTAATAAAAAACTATATCCAGATATCAATCTGTGCTTGCTTTGGCATTTCACTTGCTGGTAACTTTTCACAAGATGCGCAGGAGGAAGACTTTGGCAGTGGAATTGTTATCTGGTAGCTGTGGCAACATCTGGCTCTGACCAGATGACCTTGAGCACCGGGAAGAGACTCTCTATGTTATACGCCTAATCCTGGGGACCTTAATGGACAGGGGTTGGCTTTAGCTTGTGCACCTTTTCTGCTTGTTATATTATTGGTTCTGTTTGTAAGTTACCCCATTCTCAGCAATGGCTTCACAGCATGCAGGTCTGTTGCTCTGTATTGATCTCCAATCAACTTCTGATTATTTTCACATGTGCTCAGTTGACTGGGGTCAGTAACTGGCAAAACTTCACACCACCACCATTTAGCCGCCCTGAGCCACTTGGTGGGAAGGGCGGGATATAAATCATAAAATAAATAAATAAATAAATTTACTGTAGTTCAATAAAGTGTAATATACTACCACATACATGTACAATGTTCATAATCAAGGATCACACACAATACAATTAAATGACAATTTATAATAGCTACTGTTCTGTAATTCCATTTTGACTCTGTCTCTAAAAGTTATACAGCCCCAACCTTGTATAAAGGGAGCTTAAACAAGATCACATTTTTGTCCCAATTTTCATATGGGCATCTAAGCTTCAATCGCTTCCTTTAGCAAAGTCTGTTCCTTATAGAGCAGTGAGAACAGATGAGCAGATAAGAGAATCCACGGAATATAAACGAGAGAGAGAGAGAATTCGTCCTTTTGAAACTTACAGACAGCTTCGTATGTCTTTGTTAACTCAGTCCATCTTTGCAATGCAAATATTCTTCTCAGAACCACAGAGAGATACAATTCATACATGGATCAACCTTCAAACAATCTCCATCCAGCTCTTAATTCAAGCTTGGGCTGTATAACTTTTAAAGTGACAGAGTCAAAACAGAATTCCAGAACAGTAGCCAGGTCTCATTTTGGACAAGAACTCACAGGAGCAGAGCTCCAGAACCTCGTAAATTTTACTGTGCTTTCTTCCTCCCCCGCCTCCCCCGCCCAACAATACTTGCTTCTGGGGCTCCATTGTTCAAACCCCTGTGGGAATTTTGCTATACTTTGAAATTTGACAAACTTTCTAATATTTTTTCTCCGCAAAAAAAATGGGAAAATAACCAAAACATATAAAGCAGACGTGGAAATCTTCATCATGCCACTGTGGCCACATAGGAGGAAGTAATTTAAAAAGTATGATGGGAGTCAGGTTTTATTATGACAAGAAGCATTTGAAGGTAGACGCTGAGCTGATATAATTTAGTACACCATCTGGTGATGTCAGGGGTGCATGGCATATGCAAATGAGTTATGTAAATGAGTTGTGCTAATGAGCTCCGGCACCTGTTTTTCTACAGAATGACCCGAATTGTTATAAATTGTCATTTAATTGTATTGTATATGATACTTGATTATGAACATTGTACATGTATATTACACTTTATTGAACTACAGTAAATAGCGGTGGTTGTTTTAAACCATTTACTTCGACGATTTTTCTAGTTTGTCCTATTGACACTGTAGCCTGTATATTTTTGGGATTATCCTTATTTGCCCACCAGCTGATAACCTTTGCCTGTCTACTTTTCACTAGGTTTATGCCTCCTGATGACCCGTTAGGAAGGCATGGCCCCAGCCTTGAGAATTTCTTAAGGAAAAAGCCTGTTATTCCAGAACACAAAAAGCAGCCATGTCCCTACGGTAAGTCTTTAGGACTTGGAAGATTTTGAGAGATGGTGTGAGCATGTCTCTCTCTCTCTTTTTAAAAATAACACACATGTGTCTATGATGAGAAGCATGAAGAGCGCAGCAGGCTGATGGGGTGGAAGGAAGGGGCAGCATCCCCCGAAGCCTGACTGGAAGAGAGAGGCTCTTAGATGGCCTTTGGAAGCAGTCCCCAGTGAAAGATCCCCAGTTGAGCTGTATTTTATGATAGCCCCAGTATAAAGAAAAGGAATAAAGATCATTGCTCATAATACAGAAATAGAAGTGTATAGTGATGACCCTAAAATAACCTCTGCATTCAACTATGTACTATACATAAAAGATGCATGGGTCTGAAGGACCCTGTGTTCTAGAAACAAGCACAGAATAACATTGTGACAAAAATATGGAAGTGCTCAGTGTATACTGGTGAATTACTGAATCTTGTAACTGTTGCATGGAAATTAGAGCAGCCATTGATTTGTTAAATTGGATCTTTCCCCATACTATAATAGAGTCACACAGCTTTTTTAGGTGTTTCCCAGGGGGAAGTAGTGTACAAGCCCAGTGGGGGTTTTGTCTTAGATTCTCCCTTCCCCCAGCAACTGCCCTTGCTCACAAGTAGCTTGCCGATTTTGGTACAAGGGCGCGCTATTTGAGAAACACAGTCATGGAGTTTTCTTGCCAAGAAGAATGAGGGCACTTGCCTGTCTTCTGGGGTATTTGCAGTGTCATCCTAAACAGAGTAACTTCTTTCTAACTTCATTGATTCCATGGCTTAGGATGGCACTGTTATGAACCCCCCAGTATCCTGAATGCCCACTCTTTATTTTTCTCCATTCATGTTCAGGGGGCCAACTAAACCAAATTCTCTTAGTGGTATTATCACAAATCTCTTATAAAGGATCTCGATCTAATCCGCGAAGTCTTTTTACAGGGAAAAAATGCACCTATGGACACAAATGCAAATATTACCATCCTGAACGAGCAAACCAGCCCCTGAGGTCCGTAGCCGATGAGCTTCGCATCAGTGCCAAATTATCCGCTGTGAAGACTATGAGTGAAGGAGCTTTGGCTAAATGTGGCACGGGGACCTCTCTTTCCAAAGGAGAGATCCATTCAGAAGTGAAGCGCATCGCTCCGAAACGTCAGTCGGATCCAAGCATCCGTTCTGTGCCTGTGGAACCCGAGGACAGGCTGTTGATGACCCGGAAGTCAGAGGCCAACTCTGTTCCTTCCCTTGTTTCTGCATTGAGTGTACCCACCATTCCGCCTTCTAAAAGCCATGCTGTTGGGGCATTAAATACCCGGTCAGCAAGTAGCCCTGTTCCAGGATCATCTCAGTTCACCCATCAAAAGTCATCACTGGAGCACATGGCCAGTGTCCAGTACCCTCCCATCTTGGTGACCAATAGCCATGGCACTTCCATCAACTACACAGAACAGTACCCAAAATACGAGTCTTTAGGAGATCATGGGTATTATTCCATGCTCAGTGACTTCTCCAATTTGAGTATTAGCAGCATGCATAATGCAGATTATTATGGGGCTGATCTAGACCAAGGTATCTACTCAAGGAATTCTAGCCCCTGTCCAGACAGTTGCTTAAGCCATACGAGTAATGATGCTTATTCCTCTTATACTGACTTGTACCTAGGCGTAGGAGATGCAAATCCCGAAGATAGTGTTAAGGTTCATCGACTCCCCCCACAAAGCCATCTTCAGCCATTCTCCCACGCCTACCACGAGAACTTAACCAGAGTTCAGAGCTATGGTACCGAAGGGACAAAGCATCTTCCTCGCAAACATTCGGCTTCCCACTTAGCACTGCATGTCCAACACCCAGTTGTTGGCGCACGATCCAGTTGCCCAGGAGACTATCCGGTACCCCAGAATGTTCACCCGTCAGCCACTGCCCAGCCAAGCCGTGCTCTTGTCATGACGAGGATGGACAGTATTTCTGACTCTCGGCTTTATGAAAGTCATCCCACTCGACAAAAAAGGCCACCCCTCTGTCGAGAGCAGCACGCCAGCTGGGACCCCCTGCCCTGTGCAACTGACACCTACGGTTACCATTCGTCCCCCCTGAGCAGCAACCTCATGCAGCCGTGCTATGAGCCCGTGATGGTGAGGAGCATGCCTGAGAAGATGGAGCAGCTGTGGAGGAATCCTTGGGTGGGAGTCTGCGGGGAGCCCCAAGAGCCCCACATTATCCCAGAGCATCAGTATCAAACCTACAAAAATCTCTGCAACATTTTCCCTGCAAGTGTGGTCCTCTCTGTAATGGAGAAGAATCCTCACATGACAGACGCACAGCAGTTGGCAGCTATGATTGTTGCCAAATTGAGAACGGGGCGTTAAAAGGAACATGGGGGTGTGGGTTTTTTTTTTTTTGAGCTTCTCTTTGGATTCTGAAAGATAAATAACGAACATGCAGTGCAATTATTTGGGAGGAGATCTCCACAATCCAGAAGATAGACTTGATTTTGTAAATATTTTCTAACTGCGGCATACAGCTGTGTATATTGTTGTATCGATTATATTTAATATATGTGTGAAGCATTCTGTAAAATCAGATTGTGCTATAAATAGAAGTATTTAAAAGGGATTTTTAAAGTGGGGATTTTTAAAAAGGCATTTTACAGGAAGTGCATACCTTATGCATGGATGTATCATTATTGAATTCGAAAGGTCAGATGTTGGTATGTCTGAGACAGATCGTTCAAAACTATTAGCAATTATATTGCATGAGTCAGTGTATAGTTTCAGTATTAACTGCCATGTTGCTTTGTAGCAAATTGGGCGTTTTTAAAATAAGCCTCGATCACTTGAAAAATCCTCACAGAGAGTTATTTGGCCTGTCAGGGATTCGTCTTCAAAGAGCTACAACAACACAAGCCCAGTCAGGTGACAGGAATGTGTCCGCAATGTGTCCTGAAGAGCAACTGCTCACTAACCCACAGGCTCCAGTGTGCATTGATGCTTTTGGGTACGTAGGGGCTACCCAGATCACTGTTCTGACATGGGAGAATCCGCCTTGTGCACAGTGGGAATTTTCTGCTACTCACAAGAAGTGTTGCCTCACCTGAAAAGGAATAAAGGGACAGTTAATGTCTGGGGGGGAGTGGGGAGGGTGCACAATGGCAGCACTGGGGCAGCTAGGTAGTTATAGCTGGTGCTCTTCAGGGCACGAACAATCGTAGCAAATAGCGAGTAAAATGATCGTCAGCTATCTTTATACAGGTGACGGTTTGCCCTCTTGAAAGTTATGGATTGAGCGTCTGATTTCAGGAGCCAACTCGCTATAGATGAAGATTCAACTACCAATTACAACCTGGTGAAGTTGTAACTTCTCTGGTTTAAATTCTGCTAAAAGCTGTGGGTGTTTTGACCCAAAGCATACCAAAAACGGTTGTGCCTAATGGATGCTCATGTGTGAATAAGCAAATTAGGTGCCCCCCCCCCCCCCCCCGAATCGCAGCCTGTTTCGGATGATGTTTCAAAGCAGGCTGAGCTGGAAAAGGAGGCTAAGAGCTTTTGCTTCCTGCCAGATTGCTTCAGTTTTGCACTTTAAAATCCATGCAAAGGTGTGCATGTAACTTCCTGGAACTCTTTCTGACAGGCCAAAAGCTGCCAGTCTTTGTGCCAACCGGTATTTTGCTCAGGGGTGGGCAGCCTTGTAGCTGAGCGTCCCCCCCCCCCCCCCCCGAGAGGCATTGGTGAGAGTGATGGCTTTTTTTGGTGTGTGTGTTTCTTTTTAAAGGCTGCACTGACTGGGACACCCTTTTTAAATCCATGTGTATTTCAACATTTTGAACCACTGCTAACTCGACACGTCTCGAGCTAGGACTTGTTGACTTCTACTGTAGTTTTTTTTCATGAAAGTTGAGAAGGCCTACTTTACGGCCTTTTGTTTCTTCATGAGAAGGTGTGACACTGCCTAAATGTTTCTTACTATGAAACACACGGAACGTGAGGCTGCAGTCAGGGTTGTTTCTGGTGTTTTGATAAGGGCTTGCACGCTGCTTTCCCCATTATTCGCTCATTTGTTAATCCCGGGGGCCCAGAAGCAACACAAACCATAACCCAAGAGATTGGATCCTGCGTTTGAGTTGTCTGAAGGGTCATTTGTCTTGGGCCAACTTGTGTACACTTTGGACGGTTCTGTGGAGAGGCCGATGGTGCAGGAGATGGGGTATCCAACTAGCTGCTGTATGTGGTGATCGTTCCAATTGTGCAGGTGGCCTGGGCTAGATCTGTGTGGATCTCTTCTGCTAAGTGCTTTCTCCCAGTGCAAGGAGCCCCCGTTGAGCCTCGAGCATCAAGGGAGGACTCTTTGCGCCTGGGGAAGGCACCCTGTATGTAGAATGAATCTGCAGGACCCGCCTTCATTTGTCTTCACTGAAACGGGCAGGCTTTGATCGACCGGTGCCCAAAGCAATTCGCTTTTGCCAGCCTGCTTGTAGGAAACGGTGCAGGAAAAAGCTGTCTGGACGTGCCCTTTGAAATTCAGTCGCAGATGACATCACGTTGGCTGGCTCAGGGGACTCCCTTTGCCTAGCATGGAGGCTATTTCAGGATGTCCAACACAATCTAAAACGGAGTGGCAGAAGTGGCATTCCTCGCTGGGGGCGATCACCCAGAGCTCTGACTGTTGCACCCAGTCTTTGCAAAGGGCACAGGGCTTTAACTGGTACACCATCATGCACAGTGATGGCCAATATCTTTGGCGTTTAAATCTGGGTGGGTTTTTGTTTTTTAAAACTCTTGGGTCAAATTTCTCAACCAGCTTGTCAGAATGCGATCTCTTTTGTTCAGTTCTTTTCTACTTCAAGCAGCTGAGAGCAATGCCTCAAATAACCAGAAATGACCTTTTGTTTGTTGATACAAATTGTATCTCTTTCTTGATTGTATAAAATAAATGTACAAAAAGCCATCTCTAGGTTAGCTTCAATATTGTACTTTCATCACTATGTTTGCGACACTGTGTGTCGCACCAAAGTAGCCCATGGAGGATTATGAATCTTTTTATTTAAAAATGGGCGCTTAACAGTTTCTAGAAGAACAAAGACAACTTTTCGAATCCACTTTATTAATACAACGTGCACAAAGTGTGTACGGTTAAGGGCACTATGCTGCATAAGTTATCTTGAGTCTATTTATTAAATGAATGCATTCTTGCAATGGATTTCTTTTTTTTTTTTTTTGTAAAACGTATCAGTGTTAAATTAAGGTAGATGTCGATATTTATATTCAGAGCTGTTAACATTAAAACTGCTGTAGTTCCTGCTTTTGTTCTCAACGGAGAATTGCTACAGTATGATTTTGGTTCAGTGCAAAATTTATTCACTCTCTTGCATGGATTTGTGTTTCTGTGTATGAAAACCGATGTATTCCATTATGCTCCTGTTTTAAGGTAATCTCTGGCAAGGGACTTGGGAGGAGTCGGTCAGCAAGTGCATGAGCTTTTAATTGGCGATATTTTCTTGTAACCGTCTTGCCATTAGGTTCTTAATGTATCGAGGGTTTCTTCCAAGTCTTTCTCTTGAGGGTTCTTGAGAAGAAATATTGCTCTTCGTGAGGTCGTGGCACCCCAGAACTGTAGCATATGCCTCTTCCTTAAACCAGGAGGGATCCCCCCTCTCCCTAAAATGGTCCCCCCAATATTTTTTTCGCACAAAGCTTCTGTTTCACAGGGCAGGGAGAATGAAACACTCTAGGAGCCTCCACATGCCTCCCTGCCGTTTATTTTCCTTCAAGAAACTTTTATGCCTGGTTCAGTTTATGCATCTTGATATGTTTCTGTTAACCCTTTTCTCTACTAAGTATTTGCTCATGCTCGTTCAAACACACTGACATTTCACTGCGTTCATCTCTTAAGGCAGAATTGCTTCTACCATAGAAGGGATACAAAAAGTCGCTTTTACCCATCTGTAAATACCAGACTTTGCTTTAAAATGCTCTTTTTGAGAGTATTCAACTTTTAAAAATTGTGTAACAAACACCTTCACAGTCTCTACCTGCATATGTTTTTAAATGGCCCAGTGGAGACCAAACAACAGGGATCTCCCACTTGTCAAATATTAATTTGAAATTTGTGTTTCTGTGATTTATTCCTGAAAGTGCTGACATTTGCTAGGTGACTTGAGTTGTGTCTGGAAAAACACCAAAAGGCATTTCTTTGAATGTGATATTAAGTTAAGTGCTTTTGTAGATAGTAACTGTTACCTTGTATGGTTTTTGCTCGTACCTGTTATTTGACTACTGTTCCTGTTGATGCATTATTGAGCTACAGTAGTTTGCTTTCCTCATTTGTAGAATTAAACATTACTGTTTAATTGTTATTTAAAAAATTCTAAGATCTCTTTGGGTTTTTTGGTTGACCCAAATATAATGTAAGTCTCAATGACAAAGAGTGACGATGGATTTTAAAGCCAATTGACCTGATCCAGTGAGAGCAAAGCGTATGCAGAAGCTGGCTTGTGCACACGCGGCAGAATCCAGTGGTGCAGCTGTCTTGAGATGCTCATCCAGAGCTGATTGAACTAGCTGGATGTGCCTTTTGATGCTGCAGACGATGCACGCCACGATCCGCGGCCACTGCCGTTGGCCATGTGCAAGTGGAGCTGGTCAGGGCCAGCATGTGGTGTGTCTGTTTTGTGCAGTGCTTGATTTCCAAATGCATGCTTGAGGCATCCACTGGCATGGGCATGCATGCGGCCTTTTAAAAAAAAGTGTTTTATAAAAGTGGTTAATATAATTACCAAAGCATCATCTTGCGGGGGCGGGGAGGGGCAGAAACCAGTTTTACTTAATGTGAAAAACCTATGCCTTTGTGGGGGGGGGGGGATCTGAAGATGATGGACTTTTCCTAACAAGCCACTTGTACATGTTTCCCTGTCATGCCTCCTGTGCAGGGGGGCGGGGTATACTTCAGTAAATCTCTTCTAGATAGGACATTACCTCAGCAGCTCTCTGATCCCACCAATGTGAGTGGGCCAAATTTTCTGACAGGTGTGTCTGTCCCTGGTGTGCATCTGAGCAGGTGGTTGGAAAGTCTACTTGAGAGCAGGGAAGTGACTGCTGCTTAGAAAACTGACCAGAGATGTGTTACTGTGTTTTGAAGTGCTAATTCGAAGCAATTACGAGACGTGCTGGGCCGCTGAACAGCCAAGGGTTCAGAGAGTTGTTCTTTCTTTGGCAGACGTCTTGCCCAAGGGATCCGTCCACCTGCCGCTTCTGACGAGTAGCCCGCCCCAGCCAGGGCTTCAGCAGTAACCTGCTTCCCCGAAGGTCATGGGGCCTGCCCATTTGTCGGGCAGGACCTAGTGAGCATGTGGGACATTTTAGAGTAAGGCACTCTTTTCCCATAGGCATGCGGTTTGTACACACACAGCCATCCGTTCCGCTGTCCTTTCATGCTGAAAGAATGCAAGCGATCATTCACCGCCATGGCCGTTTAGTGTGGCTCAGTCTTATTTTGTGCTTCAGGCCCACCATTTGCGCTGAGTGATGCACACAAATTAGTTTTTCTATGGCTGCATCCCCAGGGTGGTTTCGGGAATGTTCGTTTTATTTTCCTCCCCCTTCCTTAGTGCAATTCTGAATACCAGGTTGACGTCGCTGTTTTATATCCCAGCCTTTACGTAAATGTATTCAGTATTCAATAAAATTATTTGCGTACTCCATCACCTTTGAAATCGTCTTGTGTATTTCTCTTTACAACTTTTGGAAAAAACACTTAACAGGCTTTAGTTGAAGTAGGTTTCGAAACACATGCTACAGATGACAGTGCCCTCCCAAGATTTCAAAATCCTTTATAAATTCAAGAGAACTTAACAATATTCCTTTTTTGCTGATTTTGTCTGCTGACCTTCAGAAACAAAATTTAGGGGGGCTTCATAGGCTGGCTAGAGACTCACCATTAAGCATCACTATTGTGCATAATTAAGAGCCCCGTGGTGCAGAGTGGTAAAGCTGCAGTACTGCAGTCCTAAGCTCTGCTCACAACCTGAGTTCGATCCTGGCAGAAGCTGGGTTCAGGTAGCCGGCTCAAGGTTGACTCAGCCTTCCATCCTTCCAAGGTTGGTCAAATGAGTACCCAGCTTGCTGGGGGGAAAGTGTAGATGACTGGGGAAGGCAATGGCAAACCACCCTGTAAAAAGTCTGCCATGAAAGCAATGTCACCCCAGAGGTGGAAACGACTGGTGCTTGCACAGGGGCCTACCTTTACCTTTATTGTGCATAATAAGTAATTAAGCTCTGAACTGGTTCCAAAATTGTAGAACACAAAGAATATCCCATATTCCTTTTTATAGGTTTCCAGTATTTTTTATTAAAATGCAAAATAAGTATCAATAGGCGCTTGTTCTATTATTAACCGCTAATGTAAAACAATGAGTTTACACATTGTCCCTCACCATAATTTCAGGGCAAAAATCACACCCTGCTGTTCTGGACAGGAAGTCAGTGTTGAGTCTGGGCCTTCTCTTCTCTCTGGATGCCTCCGTGTGTCCAGCCGCCAAAATTCCACTCAGAAAAGCTGAAGGCCGCTTCTTAGTTTTTGGAGCTCGCTCTGGGTCCACAATAATCCCTCAGCACCTGACCCGTTCCATTCTGAGGAGCTAGCGGGAAGAGAAAAAGTTTCAAGCAGTTTCTTCCATTAAGCACACTATTATTTTTGATCCTTAAAGGTTTTTTTAAAAAAGAGGTAATTGCTACAATCTACTTGTTGGTCATAAAGCAAGCAAATGCTTCATCATTTTACCTCATTACCACCGAAATGAACATCAAACTGAATTAAATGCACATGTTGTACTTCAAGAAACTGACATATCAACCAGCATTATTTCTATATTTTTTTCCTTGAAGCAGGTGCTTTAAGCCTGCCCACACCAGGTGTAAGGAACAGACTTCATTTGTCATTCAGAATCTTAGGGCTGCTCTATGCTATCATGGGCAGGTCACAGTAAGCAGCAGCCGATCTGGGAGATATAGACAAACCCCCAGAAATCTCATCTTCGGGGCTGAGCCAGAGAGCCACAAGCGGCAGGCTGAATGCACATTAGAGCAAGCTTTGAGAAATTTTCTTTGCTCTTGGAGTCAGCCTAAAAATTTAGTAGCCAAGCTCATTTTTCAGCCAACAGGATTTTTGTATTTTAACACTGGTTCTAATTATTCTTACTGGGGGAAAAAAAATCTAATTATTACCCCCCCCCTCAAAAAAAAAAAATCTTGCCACCCTGTCTTACAGTTTTATTAAAGCTCTGACAAAAGGTTGGGGGAGGATCTCATTCCCCCTCCATTATTTTTTCTCTCCCTTCCCTGAAACCCTGAAACCTTTGTGCTTCAACCTCAATGAAATTTCTAGGTGCCAGAGTGACAGACAGCCTAGGCTTTGTCAAGCCCTGCTCTAGAGTTCCCTCCTCCTGTTTTCCCAGACTGCAGTGGGTTTCAGGGGTGGGTGGGTGGGTCAAACCTATTGCAGCATAGCCCACAGGAGTGCGGGAGGGGAATACAAGGAAATAAATCTGCTTTGGCAGTACTGCCTTCTTCTGCAAACACTTGGAATCCAAAGCATAATCTGTATTCTGTTTTATGAAAAACTTTGGTTTTACTAGAGGAGTACATTACTGAACCACAGTGAAAGTTTCCTTTTCACTAGCTAACAGGTCCTTTCGAATACATGAGCTATGACTGGAGAACTTCCTGCGTCAACAGCCAAGCAGCTCAATCAATCAATCATTTTATTTATATCCCGCCCTCCCCGCCGAAGCAGGCTCAGGACGGCTGCCCTGGTCTCCAAAGCGCAGAGAACAGACTCCCTGGAGAAAATGCAAAGCCAAGCTGCTAGGCCTGCCTATGTGGAAGAGGACTCGGGGGAGATTCGGAGACTTTAATAGATGTCCACACTTCAGCAAATTGCTCTTGAGAAGAGGCAAGACTCACTGGAGTTCAAGGGGGAATTTGCCTCTCTTCTTGCTCTCAAGTCTGCACAGCAGCTGATGTTCAAAAGGTCGAAACGTTAAATACCAGGTGATAACATGATTAAAACCAGCAGTCTCATTCAGACCCTGACCCCCCCCCTCCAGTTACACCCAATGTTTCTAGTAGGGATGTTTGGGCTCCTGCTGGTTTGGATCAAATCACAATAGCCAGTTGTAACTGATCGATGATTAGATTTGAGTACTTGCCAAGCAATTTGCCAGAGTTCACTGGGTGGCTACATGTCTAACACAACAGCATGCTTGTATGCCCAGAGATCAACCAAATCGTACAGCTTAAGAAGCAAAGGAAACTACCGCACAGCTGCCAACTAGTTTCTAAGGAGTTTGGGACATCTGCTTTACCAGCAAACGAATCTTGGAATCAACTCGTCATAATTGCTCCCCATCTAATATGTTAAGCTCATCTGACAAACTCATTCAGAGCCAGTTTGGTGTAGTGGTTAAGTGTGCGGACTCTTATCTGGGAGAACCGGATTTGATTCCCCACTCCTCCAATTGTAGCTGCTGGAATGGCCTTGGGTCAGCCAGAGCTCTGGCAGAGGTTGTCCTTGAAAGGGCAGCTGCTGGGAGAGCCCTCTCCAGCCCCACCCACCTCACAGGGTGTCTGTTGTGGGGAAGGAAGGGAAAGGAGATTGTGAGCCGCTCTGAGACTCTTCGGAGTGGAGGGCGGGATATAAATCCAATATCTTCATCTACCTCACAGGGTGTCTATTGTGGGGGAGGAAGGGAAAGGAGATTGTGAGCCACTCTGAGACTCTTTGGAGTGGAGAGCGGGATATTAATCCAATATCGTCATCTACCTCACAGGGTGTCTATTGTGGGGGAGGAAGATAAAGGAGATTGTGAGCCGCTCTGAGACTCTTCGGAGTGGAGGGTGGGATATAAATCCAATATCTTCATCTACCTCACAGGGTGTCTGTTGTGGGGGAGGAAGGGAAAGGAGATTGTGAGCCACTCTGAGACTCTTTGGAGTGGAGGGCGGGATATTAATCCAATATCTTCATCTACCTCACAGGGTGTCTATTGTGGGGGAGGAAGGGAAAGGAGATTGTGAGCCGCTCTGAGACTCTTTGGAGTGGAGAGCGGGATATTAATCCAATATCTTCATCTACCTCACAGGGTGTCTGTTGTGGGGGAGGAAGGGAAAGGAAATTGTGAGCCGCTCTGAGACTCTTCGGAGTGGAGGGTGGGATATAAATCCAATATCTTCATCTACCTCACAGGGTGTCTGTTGTGGGGGAGGAAGGGAAAGGAGATTGTGAGCCACTCTGAGACTCTTTGGCGTGGAGGGCGGGATATTAATCCAATATCTTCATCTACCTCACAGGGTGTCTATTGTGGGGGAGGAAAGGAAAGGAGATTGTGAGCCGCTCTGAGACTCTTTGGAGTGGAGAGCGGGATATTAATCCAATATCTTCATCTACCTCACAGGGTGTCTGTTGTGGGGGAGGAAGGGAAAGGAGGTTGTGAGCCGCTCTGAGACTCTTCGGAGTGGAGGGCGGGATAGAAATCCAATATCTTCATCTACCTCACAGGGTGCCTGTTGTGGGGGAGGAAGGGAAAGGAGATTGTGAGCTGCTCTGAGACTCTTTGGAGTGGAGGGCGGGATATAAATCCAATATCATCATCTTCAAAGTTTGTGGCATCCTGAATTTTCAGGCCCTCCCCTAAAAGCTAATTTTTTTTTAAAAAAGCCCCTGAGTTTCTCATGGCTAATCAGAAAGTGTCTGCTCAGTCTCCCTTGGGAGTGGGTATTCCACAGGCAAGGGGCCACCACCAGAACTGCCACACTAGCAGTACAGGCCAGTTTTCTTTGTGCAATCTGCACCTCACTTTCCTATCTCCTATGCTGTCCAAGGAAATTTACACTAAAAGGTTAACAGTAGAACACAAGATGAGAGGAGATAGAGAATAATATATGGAACAAGTCAACCCTAAAAGCAGCAGACATTATGGCAACAATTTATCCACTGGCAATCTGCAACACAGGACAAACACCAGTTTGTTCTGAAGTTGGTCTGAAACAGGTTTTTAAGACTGCACCCAAAGATGGGGGCAGCCATGCTTCCAGCTGCAAGGAGCTCCACAAACGGGGGCAGGAGCTGCAAAAAATCTTATCCAGAACCCACCAACCTTAATTCCAGGAACAGGCTCTTGCAAGAGAGCAGCACAGCCTGTGACTGCAGGGTGGCTTGCAATAGCAGAAGCAGCACTCCTGGTATTCGGGATTCACAGCAACCTGGGAAACTACTGCAGGTGGCAAAGAACCGGTGTTACATGTCGAATGCATAAAGCTGCCTGGTACAGTTTCTTGAGGTCATTACTGTCTACTCTGCCTGAGGTCCTCCAGGGGATCAGGTGGACATCTTTCACAGCACTGCCCACCTGGTCCTTTTGGCTAGAGATGCCGCAGACTGAACATGGCACCTTCTATGCACATGAAGCTGCCTTATACAGAGTCAGACCCTCAGTCTATGAAGGTCAGCACAGTTCGGTGGACATTTTAGTGGGTTTTGTATTTATATCCAACTTTTCTTCCAACATGACATTTTAAATTGCGTAAGCTGCACTGGATTCCAAGGACGTCTCTTATCTGGCCCCTAAGCAGCTTGTTATCAATGTCTCACCAGCCAGATAAATCAGTTTGAATGTCTCCATGTTTGAGTTTGGCCCCATCCTCTCCCCCCGCCACCTCACTCCTATGCTAAAGCAGCATCTTGGCCAGGGACCCACCCCAGTGGCTGCGAGGGATATGGCCCTTAAAAGCTGGCAGGCTGGAAGGGGTGTGGAGGATTCAGATACAGTGAAATGAGAAATAAAGTTTACCGGGGAAAAGTAATATAAGCTGCTGGCCCAGAGAACTACCAAACTGACACTATGTTGAGCATATTATAATGCCCAACCCTAGAAAGCCCACGTTAAGCACTAGAGATTCCATGAGGATTTAAGTGTCCAGGCAGGCAATAAGAAAAAAATAATCTGGGGAAAAAGGCAACCAAGGAGAAGACGATTGCAGATTTATACCCTGCCCTTCTCTCTCAATCCGAGACTCAGAGCAGCTTACAATCTCCTCTATCTTCTCCCCGCCCCCCAACAGACACCCTGTGAGATGCGTGGGGCTGAGAGGGCTCTCACAGCAGCTGCCCTTTCAAGGACAACTCCTGCGAGAGCTATGGCTGACCCAAGGCCATTCCAGCAGCAGCTGCAAGTGGAGGAGTGGGGAATTGAATCCGGTTCTCCCAGATAAGAGTCCGAACACTTAACCGCTACACCAAAAGAGATGGGATGATGCATCTAGACTTTGTCGCGCGTGAGGCGAGTGTCATTCTGAGCAAGTAAAGCTCGCTCTTGCCTCGGTCCCAGTTATAGGACAAGAGGCTTGAGCAAAAGGATTCTTTTCATCACGGGCTTGGAAAGGTCGGTAGGGAGAGCACGTGTGAGAACAAATGGTGTTTGGAATGAGCCAACCAGTAAAAGCAGACACCACCTTTGCCTGCCAACTGTCTTGTAAACACGAGTGGCTCCCCGTCCAACAGTGATGTCCTCCAGAAAGTAGCTGCATCCTGAAACGTCGCTCAGCCTCTTCCTCTTTTGCTTAAAAGAGAGGCTGGGGAAGACCCCACCGCTCCTCATGACAGGTGCTTGATACTGATACTTGGCGGCCGACTTCCTTCTTGAGAACAGCACAACTGTGAACCTAACCTCATCCTCCCCACCTTCCTGGCCGACGCAACGTCACACCTCACTGCTGCAGTGAGACCTCCAGCTTCCCCTGTAGGAGGCTCTCCCTGGCCTCAGAGCAAGAAGAACCTTTATGCAGCGATGTCATTTAAATCTCCCAGGTGGGGGCAGGCAGTGGGGGAGACAAAACCCACAAGCCCAGTCAAACAGCCTGGTATTTGAATAGGCTCAGACAAACCAAAAGTGCCTTTCGTCGATCTACTGTATGTTTAGAAGCCCGTGACTGAGGGGGATTCCTTATCTGTGCAACTGGGGAAGGTTTGGCTGGCGGCCAGCAGAGGAGAATCAGAAGGCATCGAGAAAACAAGAGAGCTTGAGTCACAGTGAGTTAGGCCGGATGACTCTGTTTTTTCAATGATTTAAGGAAGGGAAGTCCTTTGGGAATCACCTGTGACCAATCTGTTCTCTGGCACAAAAGATCAGCTGAAGAATAATGTAGAGCAGGGATGGCCAACGGTAGCTCTCCACATGCTTTCTGCCTACAACTCTCATCAGCCCCAGCCAGCATGGCCAATGGCTGGGGCTGATGCGAGTTGTAGGCAAAAAAACATCTGGAGAGCTACCATTGGCCACCCCTGATGTAGAGGATCTCCTTGCATGCTGCATGCCAAGCTTCTCTTGTATCTCAGAGCAGGTGGCTTTGGGCCCAAGTGCTGAAAAATACCATGTCTGCCTGCGAAGGTGTGCTGGCCAAAAAATGGGGGTTAGAGGTGGGATGAGAAGAGCTGTACTTGAACAGAGGCACTTGGAATAGTACGGACAGCACCTCCGGGATTCACCTTGGACTTGACTGGTGGCTGTGCTGGTCTGAGAAAGGAAAGGATGTCAGGCTAGGGTAGGATAGGTCTGTTGGTGGCCAAAGAGAACCTCCACATTCAGAGGTAAATCTCAGGATCCCAGTGCCAGGAGGCAATGGCAAGGGAGGGCGTTAACCTCCATGCCCTGCTGTTGGCCCTCTAGAGGGACTGGTTGGCCATATGAGACAGGATGCTGCATTAGATGGACCAGTGGTCTGATCCAGCAGGGCTCTTCTGATGGTCTTATGCTGGGAATCGGGTGGCACAGAGAGAACACATACGCAATGCACTTCTGGCTTGGCAACTTTCTCAAATACCTTGCCTTGGCGACCCTATCGCCCAATCAGCCTACTCTCCATCTCATGTAAGCTGTATTCTAAACATCTTGAACGTCACCTAAATCGGTTAACCAAAGAGAAGATAACTGGTCCAGAACAAATTGGTTTCCTCAAAGGGAAATCTACAACTGATCATTGTTCCACCCTTGCCTTCATGGCAGATAAATATCTGAAGCCTAAAAGCAGGAAATTGCATGTAGCCTTTATTGATTTAAAGGGGGCTTTCAACTCAGCCACCAGAGATCTGCTTTGGGAAAAACTTAAAATCCTGGGGATGGAACCTGCCTACTTTTCTTAATCAAGAAATTTCATGCTGCTACCTCAGGTGTTATTAAAGTATCCCCTGATGGTCAACTCTCTTCCAGTTTCCCAATTACTAAAGGAGTAAAACAGGGCTGTGTTCTTGCCCCTTATCTCTTGAGAGCCAGTTTGGTGTAGTGGTTAAGTGTGCGGACTCTTATCTGGGAGAACCGGGTTTGATTCCCCACTCCTCCACCTGCACCTGCTGGAATGGCCTTGAGTTAGCCATAGCTCTGGCAGAGGTTGTCCTTGAAAGGGCAGCTGCTGTGAGAGCCCTCTTAGCTCCACCCACCTCACAGGGTGTCTGTTGTGGGGGGAGAAGATATAGGAGATTGTAAGCCGCTCTGAGTCTCTGATTCAGAGAGAAGGGCGGGGTATAAATCTGCAGTCTTCTTCAGTCTTCTTAATCTGTTTCTGAATGAATTGAACCAATGTATGTCTGCTGTGAATGGCCACCCTCCCTTCTTAGAACAATTAGCAGTGCCCTTACTGCTATATGCTGACAACACCGTTATTCTTTCACATACCAGAATTGGCCTCCAAAAATCCTTGAAAGCCTTTCACCAATACTGTAGATTGAATCGACTGGTAATTAATTATGAAAAATCAAAAATCCTGGTTTTTTCGAAGAGCTGGCACCTATTTAAATGGCACACTGGTACAGAAGAAATCAAACAAGCGAAGGCTTACAAATATCTGGCAATTACCTTTAACTACAACCTTAGATGGCCAACGCATCATAATAGATCTGTAAGTTTAGTAAAATGCTCTCTGGTGCAAATTAAAAAGTTCTATTTCTTAGGAGGTAACCAGTTCATTCCAGCAGCTCTGAAAATTTACAATGCCAAAATCCTTCCTCAGTTGCTCTATGGAATACCTTTGTGGATTGGAGCCTTTAGTCCCTGCGTGGAGAACGTGCAATCACCATTCTGCCGTCAGATTTTAGATGCTCCCAAATGAGTCCCCTACTCATCCATTTGTGCAGAGCTAGGCTTACACCTTCTAGAAACCAGGGCCTGGATATGGCTTTTAAGTTCTGGCTAAAAATTCATTTCAGAAGGGATCCAGGAAGTTTACTAGACTACCTGATGAAAGGCAGGCACAGCATTGCTTGGCTCTACGTTTACCCACAAACTACAAAAACTTGGTATTGCGGTGGACACTCTTTTCTTATGTGACGAACTATATATTTTAAGAACAATCCAACTAAGGCTTATGGATCACGAATACAGAAAGTGTTCCCCTCACATCCCCCTGTTTGCTCTGCAGCCAATCTAGGTATACTCCAAAGACATGGGAAGATACCCCATTATTTTTTTACTTTAGATTCCCCATTCCATCGTCGAACTTTTACTCTGGCACGTTTAAATGCCTTCCCATCAACAATTCTCTTTGGTAGGTTTAGACAGATACTTCTCCAAAATAGATTATGTCCATGTGAATTAGGAGTCCTTGATTCTATATCCCATATTATTTCAGAATGTCCTTTCCTGGCCTCACAACGTAGACACTTTTTAGCTGAATATCTCCAACACAATGTATTTACTAAAAGGAAAACTCTAACCTACTTTTTAGAAAATGTTAATCCCCACATTACTACATGTGTTGCGAATTTCTTAGTAGAAGCCTAGAAAATTAAATCTAGGCATACTTCTGTATTTTAATTGCTGGGTGTCCACTTTCGATTAGTATTACTGGCTGCCATTTTAATTGATTGCTTTATGTATTGTTCTTACTATACTTCAGGCCTTTTGATTGTGAATCATTATTGCTTTTATGCCAATGGAGGTCTGAACTGAACTGAACTACATGAACATCCTTATAGGCAAGAGAACTAGCCTGCACCGCTGTGGCTGCTAAAAGCTGTTAGTACCACTTGCAATTATGGCTTGCTCCCGTTACAAATCTACGCTCCCAGGACAGATCAGCGCTGGCCTGGATAGCCTAGGCTAGGACCCACGTATCTTCGGGACTGCCTCTCTCCTGGTATACCCCTTGAAGAGCATTGCACTTGGGTGGTAAGCACCTCCTGGGGGTCCCTGACTTGAGAGGCACCCGGCCGTCCTCGTTCTCTGCCCTGGCCCCACCTAGGGGAACTCTCTGCCAAGCAATATCCGTGCCCTGCAGAACTTAAGGCAGTTCTGCAGGGCATGTAAGACAGAGATGCTCCGCCAGGTTTGTGGCTGAGGACGGTGATGACTTCCCACCTGGCTGGTACTCCTGTCTTCCCTGCCTCCCTCACCACGAGGCAGCAGCATATTCTGGCAGTCTCATCACCGCTTTATTGGTTATAGGCTCGGACTGCGATAGTAATGTAAAATTATGAACTCTGTTATTTTAGTTGTGAATGTATATGCAGTTGGTTTTTTCCACTGAAGTACCCCAAGCCCTAGTCCACAGGGGAGCATGGTTTAAAGATCTAATTTTAAAGTAAAGGAAAGTAAGAGCCTGATATCTTGGAATCCATGCAGGGACAGCCCCGGTTTGTCCTTGGGAGACCACCACAGAAGACCTGGGTCGCTATGCAGAGGCAGGCAATGGCAAACCGCCTCTGTTCATCTCTTGCCGTGAAAACCCCCCGAGGGGTCATCGTAAGAAAGCTGCTGCTTGGCAGTACACATCAAGCTGACCAAGAGACATTCTTTGCAATAATTTAATTGGGTGGTGGAAGTCTTGTGCCTAAGTCAAAGTCAGCGGACAGGTCCACAAGAGAGAGGGGGAAAGAGCAGCCTGCTAAGTTACCGCTGGCCTATGAAAAGGTGGCCCTACGTGCTCTCCATTATTGAATGGGGAGGGGGGAGTGTCTGTAAACCCAAGTATGAGCTGTTGTCTTTTCGGGCTCAAGTTCCAGAGAAAGGCCCCTCAGCAGCTTCACCGCTTATGTGAACAGATTAAATAGCTCTGGAAACTCCCTGGCTTATCCTGGATCTCATGGGCTTAAATGCTGCAGATAAACTGTTCTGGGGTCGGGGATTGTTATTTCAAGATAAAGAATTTAGTAACCAGAAGGATCGGAGAGGGATCTGGAGATGCAACAAGTTAATCGGGGCCAGCCACAGAACTGCTCCCCCTACCATAAGCACTCCTCCACCTGGCCGAAGAAATACCTTCTGGGAAGAGAACAGGGATGTTGACCAGGGATGGGCATGAACCAATGGATGACCTGAAGTTGAAAAGCTGCAGGGAGCACAAAGCAGGGTTTAAATGGCTTGGAGCACAAAACAGGGTTTAAATGGCTTGGAGCCATTTAAACCAAAGAGCCGAGCAGTGGTCCTGCCGCTCAGCTGTTAGGAAACCCCTAGTTTCTGCTCCCTGTGAAAAGCCAGGTTCATGGTTCAGCCATCCCTCATGATGCCCATCTGCAATGCTGCTGAGAATCTCACACGAAAGGCCCAGCAGCTGCAGCTCTCTAGCTAACTGTCCCCACCCCGCCCGAGACAAGTGCATTCACACCCCCTTGTCCTTGCTAAATCCTTGAGGCCTGTTAGTAAATTCCAAGCACCTACAAACCAACAGCCAATGATGGCACCATACAAAGCTTCATGTCCTTGCTTGTACCATCTCTGAAATACTTGAGTTCAGTTCTTGGGGAACAACTAACTCATTTCAGCAAAAATGCCATCATATCATCACCCAAGGGAGAACGGAGCTCCTGAGCCAGGTACTGCATGCCTAGCTTAGAATGCAAAAACCAGGACGCCTCTTCCTCCCAGAGCAATGAAGCCGCTCTTGATTAATTCACAAGTTACCTCTGCACAAAATCGCAGAGTTTGTTTACTGCAAGGGACAGATGCTGGGGACCTCTGCTGTAAGCTCGTCAGCCTCCTTCCTTCCCAACTGGTTGAAGTAAAAGTCAGAGGCTAACTCAACACATACTACTGAGGTCATTTGTGGCTTCTAGGGAGATGATGATTAGCTTCCGTCTAGGCACAATTAATAGATTTCCATTGTTCATTTGGCATTTATTCACATTCCAGCTCTGTAGGCTTAAAGAAGACACATGGACAGCCAAGTTGCTAAGAAACTAATTTTGAGGGGCTGGAAATCCAAATTTGCAACTCACACAGATGCCTGAGCAGCGGAATGTTTAAAATTAGAAACCCAAGCGTGTGATGCTTTTTTGAACAAAGACTACATATCAATTTAATGGCACATGGGATGCTTTTCTCAACTGCACTGATAGCAGCCATTGCAACCCAGTCTGATGTTTGCACAGGTGATACACACCTCTCCTCCTCCCATTTCGTCATCCTTTTTCCTCTCCTCCTTTTTACCAGGATGAAGACAGAACTGTAAATTCACACACCAGGAAGAATTTAATTGTAGATGCTGCTTCTCCTCCAGCTAACTTTGAACTCCAGCCAAATACATATTTCCTTTCCTGAATGTGAAGTTTGCTTTTTAAAAAATTACATACTAAGCTGCATCAACAGAAGACCGCTTATACTGGGGAAATTCAGTGGTGTCAGCAAGAGGTGCCCAAAGGATCCCAACACAAGCACTCTCTCTTGAATTGTTAAGAGAAAAGGGGGAAATTTCAATATGCTATTAAAAACCCACCAAACTAAAAGTGGGGAAGCTGCTACTGCCAGGGCTGACCTCTCCACCAGGCCACTCACATGAGAGGCTGGCTTGTGTGAGCAACAGAATGTACTCGTTGAACTTGCTCAAGACTGCGATATTTCTTCCGCCTTTCATGAACAAACCACAATTAGCAGTGTTCTTGCTTATGGAGGGGAAAAGGCAATCTTGTGTAATGCCATGCTTTCAACGTTGAGAGGGGCTGTGGCTCAGGGAAAGAGCCTCTGCTTGGCATACAGAAGGCCCCAGGTTCAATTCCTGGCACCTCCAGCTAAAAAGGACCGGGCAGTAGGAGATGAGAAAGACCTCCACCTGAGACCCTTGAAAGCCACTGCCAGGCTGAGTACACAAGACTGACTTTGATGAGCCACAGTTCAGCACAAGTTAGCTTCACGTATGTTAATGAACCAGAAAAACTTTTGTCAAGGCCCGGCCTAAAATAGACAGCTGCCATGCAGATATACACGCCATGCATACCAAACCACATTAGGCAAATTGACTATCTGTGCAGTCCACAACCCAGCTGCAAGTGGCTGGTTCTCAAGGACGGCTAATTCAACAACTGTGAGTTGTGGAGAGACACTGAGTCTGAAACAGCAGAAACCAATTCAACCAAGGATGAGACCTGAGGGACTAAAACTCACAGCACAATCCTAACCACTTTTTACTGAAAGTGCCACAGTGTTCAATGGTCTTACTCCCAAGTAAACGTGCAGAGAAGAGATAGATTTTAGGTCAGTTGCACCTTAGAGACTTACAGGCAATACCCCCTCTAAGCTGTGGAGTCTTGTGAGCAAAAAATCTGCATTGTGAGCTACTGGCATGAAAGTTGTGAGCTACTTCAGAAATTAGTTTGCTCTGGGGCCATTTTTCCCAAACTGAGACAAAACTGTGTGAGTCAGAGGCTAAAAAACTGTGAGCTAACTCACACTAACTCAGCTTAGAGGGAACACTGCTTACAGGGTATAAGCTTTCCAGAGCTGAAGTTCCCTTTATCAGACACAAGAAGGAACGCAGATTTGAGTCTTTATATCGCAGTCCAAAAATGGGAGGAGTGTTATAAAGAATGCTTGGAGAGGATGCGTATTATCTAATCAGTTTGCTTAGAGCAGAGGGGAATTGCTCGAGGGCAGAAAATGAACAACTGGACTGAGAGAAGAATCCTCTGTCCCTATTCAGCCCTGAGGGGTCCACTGTTCTGAACCTGTGAATGAGCTCTCAAGTTCTGCAATCTTGTACTGTCATCTCCCCTTGAAGAATGGCATTGCCAGTCAATACGAGTTTTAGACACGTGCTCAAATGGGCATAAATCTGCACATAAAAAAAATAATAGGTCTGGATTCCCCCCCCCCCCCCAGTCTTTATTACAGCAGATGTCATTTTGAAAGAGGCATTCCACAGTGAGGGGAATCCCTCTCGCAAGACAAAACCTACCACCCCCTTCCTTTCTTAAAATAACCAGACTGCAGCTACATTCAGATGACCCAATAAACTCAGTTCGGGCACTGGATTAATTTCACACATCCCAATTTGCACGTGATTCCTGGGAAGGGGCGGGGGGGAGCAGCCTGCAGACCAGTCCTGCCTCTCTGTGCCCTGGCAGCTGCAACCATATGAACATACGAAGCTGCCTTATACTGAAGCAGACCCTTGGTCCATCAAAGTCAGTATTGTCTTCTCAGACTGGCAGCGGCTCTCCAGGGTCTCGAGCTGAGGTTTTCCACACCTATTTGCCTGGACCCTTTTTTGGAGATGCCGGGGATTGAACCTGGGACCTTCTGCTTCCCAAGCAGATGCTCTACCACTGAGCCACTGTCCCTCCCCAAAACATATGAACATATGAAGCTGCCTTATACTGAATCAGACCCTTGGTCCATCAAAGTCAGTATTGTCTTCTCAGACTGGCAGCGGCTCTCCAGGGTCTCAAGCTGAGGTTTTTCACACCTATTTGCCTGGACCCTTTTTAGTTGGAGATGCCAGGGATTGAACCTGGGACCTTCTGCTTCCCAAGCAGATGCTCTACCACTGAGCCACTGTCCCTCCCCAAAACATATGAACATATGAAGCTGCCTTATACTGAATCAGACCCTTGGTCCATCAAAGTCAGTATTGTCTTCTCAGACTGGCAGCGGCTCTCCAGGGTCTCAAGCTGAGGTTTTCCACACCTATTTGCCTGGACCCTTTTTTGGAGATGCCGGGGATTGAACCTGGGACCTTCTGCTTCCCAAGCAGATGCTCTACCACTGAGCCACTGTCCCTCCCACAGGCTAATAAATAGGAATTGACCACAGGCTAATAAATAGGAAGCATAAACTCCATGGAAGCCCAGAAAGGCCTCCCTGGTCTGAGAGTCGTGAAAGTCCAAGCCAAAAAAGGTGGTCATGGAGATGTATACCTGATAAACTGACACAGTCAGATAATAAAGTAACAGTCTGTCATGACTATACTTCTACGTTGTTTGTCTCAGTGAACACTGGAAGTATGTCCTTTAGCTGATGTCCTGTTTGGGCTAAAAAAAACCCCACCAGGTATATTTTGAATATCTATCTAGACATTTTTATATTCTTACTGCACCCCTGAAAACTGAAGGCATGAGTTCTGAGCGATGTTTTATCTAGCTCATCCGGTGATCTTTGATTTTGACGCTGAGTCGTATTGAATTTTGTAAAATGACGTCACCAAAAAACCCGAACTAAATAAATAAGGTAACTTGACAACTGCATCGCAGACAGCTGCAAACTACCGAGAAGAGAGAAGGCTCCGTCCCAGTTTGCACCACCAGATCTGCAATACTCACGCAACACAAGGCGGGGCTCTCTGGTCTCCATTCACCGGCTGCTCCAGAGTCGACATCATGGAATACTCTTCCACCCGCAGGGCATCAGGATCATCTGTCTGACCGGGCAGCTTCCCCAGAGGGTACTGCTGCCACTTGGTCCCCTCTGCAAGAGAAAAAACATCCAGGGGACATCACATAGACAGATTTGGAACTGGGAATGGACAACACGTGAGGGACGGTGGCTCAGTGGTAGAGCATCTGCTTGGGAAGCAGAAGGTCCCAGGTTCAATCCCTGGCATCTTCAAAAAGGGTCCAGGCAAAGAGGTGTGAAAAACCTCAGCTTGAGACCCTGGAGAGCAGGGGAGGGACGGTGGCTCAGTGGTAGAGCATCTGCTTGGGAAGCAGAAGGTCCCAGGTTCAATCCCTGGCATCTCCAACTAAGAAGGGTTCAGGCAAGTAGGCGTGAAAATCCTCAGCTTGAGACCCTGGAGAGCCGCTGCCAGTCCGAGTAGGCAATACTGACTTTGATGGACCCAGGGTCTGATTCAGTATAAGGCAGCTTCATATGTTCTGTGCCCCGCCTGCGTGATTCCATCTTTGTGACACGCTGGGGCTTAGCTGCCCTGAGTCTTGTGAGAGGACGATGTTCAGCTGCTCCAAAAAGAACTCCCCCCCCCCGCCCCTCTCTCTCATGCTCATTGGCAGCCCTTCTCTTCAAACCTGGGTTGTTCCTTCCTACAACTGGAGGCCAGGTGCAAGATTTGGGACCTAGCATTTGGGACAGCTTAATTAATGACTTTCTTGACTCATAGCTAGTGCTTAGAGTATAAGAGTCCTGGTTTTATTGAGGCACATGATCTCAGATTCTGGCAAGCTTCTCTGTGCACCACACGCTCGAGCCCCAGCTGATGGGAATTTAGCCAGCATTTTCTGTACACTTGATGCTTTGCTAAAAAATCTCTTTGTGAGCAAACCTGGGTCTCGAGTATCATTTCACTGGGATTTCTTCAAATCTGGAACAACCTACTGCACTCTAGGCTTATTCTTACAAATCACAGACAGGGATGAGCGTCAGGTTTTAATTCAAGCTCAGGTCACTTGAGGTGCTGGCGTACCAGCCTCTTGCACGTGAGATCAGAGCAGGAAGTGGCAGAGAGGGGCAAGTCCCCCCTTCACGGGTGAAAGGGCAATGATACAACTCAGAATATGGGGTGCAGACAGCTCCTCATCAGAACATAACAGAATCAGGATCAGACCAGTCACCCATCCAGTCCAACACTCTGTGGCCCACAGTGGCCAAAAAACCCAGGTGCCATCAGGAGGTCCATCAGTGGGGCCAGAACTCCGGAAGCCCTCCCACTGTTGCCCCCCCACAAGCACCAAGAATACAGAGCATCACTGCCCCAGTCAGAAGAACGTAAGAGAAGCCATGTTGGATCAGACCAATGGCCCATCCAGTCCCTCTGTGTCACACAGTGGCCCAAAAACCCAAGTGCCATCAGGAGGTCCATCAGTGGGAACAGGACACTAGAAGCCCTGAGAGAGAGATCTGGGTTGGAAGCTGTGGGAGCCCCACTGAGCTCTCTCAAAGAAGAGCGGGAGGGAAAGGTATAAATAGCAAGGAAGCCACCCTTGGAACAAGCAGAATTCAAAAAATACTTCCGTAACTTGGAGGGAAAAGTGTAATCAGTACTTTCATTAATGCCTATCAGATATGCTTACAATACGTAAGTATGATATATTTCTGACTCCAGGCTGTTTCTGGAAGTCCACCAGGAGGAGACTTTTGCCATCTCTTTTTGGAAATTCCCTAAAATACAAGATCTTTGAAAGTTCTGTTTTGCGCCATCCATTTCCGAGAAGTGATTATACAAGTCACTCAAGACTGCGTGCTCTTCAACTGTGCAAAAGATCAGGAAAACTGAAAAAAAAGGTGACAGGTGCCAGAAAGAGGGAGGAGACCTGGGAATGGGACCAGGCGCTCTGACTAATCTGTCTTCGGATCAATGACTCTTCTGAGCACCTGGAGGGAATTCTGCCTTCTTCCTGGTAATGCTGGAAGGGGCCATGCCCCAAGAAGCTGAAGTGTTCATTTCTAACAAAAGGGAGCATTTCACACAGCACAGAATAGCTTAGGGAGTTCACTACAACAGGATGGGATGTCCATTGGTCTAGGTGGCTTAGAAAAATTATACAAATCCATGTAAGACAAGTCCTAATGGTTTATTAGCCACATTAGCTACGTGGAACTTCCACGTTCAGAGTGCATCTTCCACGTTCAGAGCGCATCTTGCTGGGGAAAGGGAAATGATGGCTATTGTCCTGTTTAGGGCTTTATTTTGTAGCAGGAACTCCTTTGCATATTAGGCCACACACCCCTGATGTACCCAATCCTCCTGGAGTTTACAGTAGGCCCTGTACGAAGAGCTCTTTAAGGAATTCTAGCAGAAGCTCCTTAGCATATTAAGCCACACACCCTGAGGTAGCCAATCCTCCTGGAGCTTACAGTAGGCCATGTGCTGAGAGCCCTGGGTCTGTAGGCTCTCGGAGGATTGGCTGCATCAGGGGTGTGTGGCCTAATATGCAAAGGAGTTCCTGCTACAAAGAAAAAGCCCTGGTCCTGTTACGGAGAAGGGTTTGGCTGCCCTCTGTGGGAAACAGAACTGGGCCTGATCTGGCAAATTAGTTCTGTTGCTTCTTTCTATGAGCAAATGGACAGAAGGGGAGGGGCAAGGAAAAAGAAGAAGAGACTGGATTTATACCGCGCCCTTCACTACCCGAAGGAGTCTCAGAGCGGCTTACAATCTCCTTTCCCTTCCCCTCCTCACAAAAGACACCCTGTGAGGTAGGTGAGGCCGAGAGAGCTCTGACAGAAACTGCTCGAGAGGAACAGCTCTGCGAGAACTTGTGAAGACCCAAGGTCAAATCAGCAGGTGCATGTGGAGGAGTGGGGAATCAAACCCGGTTCTCCAAGATTAGAGTCTGCACTCCTAACCACTACACCAAACTGAGGAGATGGCAAATTTGTTTGGAATGTATTTGGAAACTGCCGACACCTTTTCCGATGCCTGGGAACTACTTTTAGACATTGGATGAGCCCGTTGGGACATTTCCCCAGCAAGGCTTCTGATTGGCCGTGCAGATTTTCTGAAAGGTTGCTACCACAGCACAAGGATCTTGTTGCATGGCGTAAAAAGCGGGCTCCACCTCCTGCGGCAGCCATTGTGTGACTGCACGAAACCAGCAGAATTCCAAAGCTGCCTGCAGGCTCAAAAAAGGTTCAGGACCAAAAAACAAAAACAAACCCCCCCCCCCCCAAAGGCTCAAGACCTCTGGTGAAGAAAAAGGAGATTAAAAACCATTCCTTAACATCATGAGCCAGACCGTCCTCAGTCCACTGTGAAAGACAAGAAAGATCTTTCCTCTTCCCACTCTGGTAACACCTGCACGCTAGGGCTGGGAGGAGGGGCGGGGTGTGCACGGGGAAATGGGTTATGCGCTCCCTGGTACCCACAGTATGTTCCCATGGGGCCAAACAAGCCCTAGATCCTGGATCCCGTTTTGCATGCTCCACCCACCCACTGCTGCCGGGGTGCACATCTGGAAGTGACATCAGCCACCCTCACAGACGACCCTCCTGCCCCCACCGACCCCAGAGGCAGGCTGAACCTGAGCTGACTTGCCAGGCCGACCCCTGGAGCGCTGCCCTCTTCTCCGCTAAAGCCACGGCGTTCTCCGCATGGAACGATTCTGGCAGAGGCACCGGCTGGGCTTCCATCTCTTCTTCCTCTTCTTCCAGGCCCTCCTCTTCGAAGAGACCCTCTGCCCTTCTGGTCCTCTTGCCCAGCCCGCTCTGTTTGGCTTTCCACTGCAGGCTCTCCACTGTGTAGATGGGCTGCCTGCGGAGGTCTGCGGCTGAGCCCGGGCTGGGAAGCGAGTCGTCTTCTTGGGTGTAGATGGAGGTGAGGTAGAGAAGCTTCTCCTGCTTGTCTGAAGGCAAAGGGGGCACCATGCTCAGCAGAATCCTAGGAATGGAAAGCAAGCCGGGGCAAAACCAATCATTCCAAAATGGGTATAAGGCTGAATCAGAACCTCAGAGGGGGTGCTTTCACACACACTGCGTAACACACTTCCAATTCACTTTGGATGCACTTTGCAACTGGATTTTACACTGTGAAATGGCAAGATCCACTTGCAAACGGTGGCTGGACTGGATTGAAACGGCATTATTTAGCATGCCTGCTGTGCTGGATCATCCCAAGGCAGCATCAGGACCAGGCTCTTGTTGCCAACAAGGCCAGCTGCCCCCGGGAAGTCCACAGGCAAGACATAAAGGCAGCAGCTGGGCTCTACCGCTACACTGCCCTTGGACATGGAGGCTCCATTTATTCACAGATACACTTCCCCGTATAAACTGGGGTCATTCTTTCTGCTTGGCGCAGGCTTTGTTTTCCATTGTTTCATCTCCTGGAAAGACAAACAAAACCTGCTCCAAACCCGAAGCTGATCTAGACAGGTTTTTTAAAAAGCACACCCAGGAACCTGACATATTTCTACAATTAAATACACACGCGGCATCTTTTCTTTCTCCAGATCCCCTCCTTAAAGCGTTCTTTTCCCAACGTCTGTATTTAAGAAACTTGTAGCCCCTTGTTCCAATTTAAAAAAAAAAATACTCAACACAACTCGAAATGCTGCTCTGGAGAGGGGGGGAGTGGCTTCGTGCCTGACCTGAGGATCAACCAATCAGCACTCTGGGCGGCCAGCTTCTGATGGAAACAGGAAGAGCTGCTTGCTCCTGAATTGAGTTCTCTGAGAAAAGTCATTCTTCTGATCAGGGGTCGCTTTGTAGAAAAAGAGGTGGTGGAGCTCATCCAGGGATTGTTATGCAGCTGCACCTACTATTCAATGGACAAGGTGGGGAGGAGGAGGGGGGACCCTCAGAAAGGTTCAGGAGCTGCACTCCTGTGAGCTCCTGCTGAATTAAGAACATAAGAGAAGCCATGTTGGATCAGGCCAATGGCCCATCCAGTCCAATTTTATACATACACACACACTGTGGCTAATAGCCACTGATGGACTTCTGCTCCATATTTTTCTCTAAACCCCTCTTGAAGATGGCTATGCTTGTGGCCGCCACCACCTCCTGTGGCAGTGAATTCCACATGTTAATCACCCTTCAGGTGAAGTACTTCCTTTTATCCGTTTTAACCTGTCTGCTCATCAATTTCATCGAATGCCCATGAGATCTTGTATTGTGAGAAAGGGAGAAAAGTACTTCTTTCTCTACTTTCTCCATCCCATGCATAATCTTGTAAACCTCTTATCATGCCACCCTGCAGTTGATGTTTCTCCAAGCTAAAGAGCCCCAAGCGTTTCAACCTTTCTTCATAGGGAAAGTGCTCCAGCCCTTTAATCATTCTAGTTGCCCTTTTCTGGACTTTCTCCAATGCTATAATATCCTTTCTGAGGTGCGGCGACCAGAACTGCACACAATTCAAGGCCTGCTTCTGATTAAAAACAGGGCCTTTTGGCTCATCACTCAACGTCAGCATGCCTGTAAGAACCCTAAACGCTGCAACAAGAAAATGACTGGGACTCCTTTCCGTTATGGCTCAGGGAGGACACCTATTCCCCACAAGCAGTTGTGTAAAGCACGAAAGCTTGTTGCCACCAATAACTGTAGGCAGAGGCCCACTCATTTATGCTCACCTAAGTATGTGCTTTTTTTTCTTGGTGACCACTCCATTAAGTGTTCTCGGATGTGTGCACGTTTGTGTGCCTGCACAGAGGATTCTGGGAAAGCACAAGGGTGGTTTCCCATTTTTAAAATCACATTCTTCCTCAAAAGAGCTTAAGGCAGCAGAAATGGCTCCTCTCCCCCTCTGAGGTCAGCTAGCTAAGACGGGAACAGAACAGACCAAGATGCGGCCGGTGAGCTTCATGGCTGAAGAAAGACTAGCATCTGGGTCTCCTAGCCTAGACGTCCCCAGACCCCCACAACGCACCATGGCACCTGACACCTTTCTAAGTGTTTTTAGAAGTGGGTGGGGCTTCCCCCCAGCAAGGCTTCTGGTTGGCTATGCAGATTCTTCAAACGTTGCTTTGGCAGCAGCAGTCACCTCCGCACAAGCATCTTCACTGCGCACTGCATGACTGAAGGGAAGCAATGGCAGCCATTTTGTGGCTGGCTCCCATCTTTCTGTGTCAGAATTCCAAAGGAGCCCACAGGCTCAAAAAGGCTGGGGAGGGACCCCCTGCTCTAACACTGTCCCATGCTTGTCTCTTGCTCTGGGCAAGACATCAGGGAAGACTGGATAGGCAAGAAACTGGCTCCACTTCCCACTTTCCTTAAACCCAGCAGCATAAAGCAAAAACCGACCTCCCTAAAGCAAGTCCCAAAGGGTGCAGAGGAGTGGGTGAGGGCTGGACTCTCTTGCCGGCCACAGGCTCATCCCTCTCCAAGTTCCCTGCCATCCATGAAAAGCTTAACCCAAGGGAAAGACTTTGTACTGGGCATCCAGGAGAGGAGAAGCCATCAGGAATGAGAACCATGAGAACTCAGTTGAGAACCTCAGTTGAGAGTCACTGGGTAAAAATAAAAGGAGTAAGAAACAACAGTGATAGTATTGTGGGAGTTTGCTATAGACCAGCAAGCCAAGCAGAGGACTTGGATGAGATACTTCTACAGCAGATTGCAAAGTTCTCCAAGAGAAGGGATACAGTGATCATGGGAGATTTCAATTACTCGGACATCTGTTGGAAGTCCAACTCTGCTAACAATGAAAAGTCAAATAGATTCCTAACTTGTCTTGCTGACAACTTCCTTTTCCAGAAAGTGAAGAAGGAAACAAGGTGTCAAGCATGGTAGAATTCCATTGGTAATTGATTGTTTTAGGGTCCCCCATAAAGCTGGCCTATGAAATATCATGAAGGATCAAGGTCTGTTAACTCTGTTATTCTTTCTTAAAAGCGAAATACTGAAAGCGCAATGACAGACGATTCCTATGAGAAGAAAAAAATGGAAAAAGCCTAAAGAAGCCGAAGTGGCTCCATAAACAGCTCTCTAAAGACTTGAGAAATAAAAAAGACTCCTTTAGGAATTGGAAGGAGGGCCTTATAACCAAGGATGAATTTAAACAAATCACCAGGGCTTGTAGAGAAAAAGTTAGGAAAGCTAAAGCTCAGGCTGGCCAAAGATGCTAAAAACAGCAAAAAAGGGTTATTTTCTTATGTTCAGAGTAAGAAAAAGAGCAAGGACACGGTGGGCCCATTGCGAGGGCAAGGAAGTGAAATTGTAACGGGTAATGAAGAGAGGGCGGAACTGCTCAATTCCTACTTTTCCTCAGTCTTCTCTTCTGAGGGAAACGGTGCTCAACATGGCAAAAACAGAACATATAAGAAGGGTATGAAGTTCCAACCTAGGATCAGCATAGGGATAGTACATAAATACCTAGTTTCTTTAAATGAAACTAAGTCCTCAGGGCCGGATGAACTGCATCCAAGGATTCTAAAAGAGCTTGCGGATGTAATTTCTGAGCCTCTGGCTATTATTTTTGAGAATTCTTGGAGAACTGGAGAGGTGCCAGAAGATTGGAGGTGGGCGAATGTTGTCCCCATCTTCAAGAAAGGGAAAAAAGACAATCTGAGTAACTACCGACCCGTCAGCTTGACTTCTATACCTGGAAAAGTTTTAGAACAAATCATCAAACAGTCGGTCCTGGAACATTTAGAAAGAATGGACGGTGATTACTAAGAGCCAGCATGGGTTTCTCAAGAACAAGTCATGTCAGACTAGCCTTTTTGAGAAAGTGACTACCTTGCTGGATCAGGGGAATGCTGTAGACATCGTTCATCTTGATTTCAGTAAGGCTTTTGATAAGTTTCCACATACTATCCTTGTTGACAAGTTGGTAAAATGTGGTTTGGATCCTGTTACCTTTAGGTGGATCGGTAACTGGTTGACAGATCGCACCCAAAGAGTGCTTGTGAATGGTTCTTCATCCTCTTGGAGAGGAGTGACAAGTGGAGTGCCTCAAGGATCTGTCCTGGGACCTGTTTTGTTCAACATCTTTATCAATGATTTGGATGAAGGAATAGAGGGAATGCTTATTAAATCTGCAGATGATACTAAATTGGGAGGGGTTGCAAACACAGAAGAAGACAGATATAGGATATAGGATGACCTTGACAGGCTGGAAAACTGGGCTAAAATCAATAAAATGAATTTTAACAGGGATAAATGTAAAGTTCTGCATTTAGGAAGGAAAAATCCAATGCATGGTTATAGGATGGGGGAGACTTGTCTTAGCAGTAGTATGTACAAAAAGGATCTAGGGGTCTTAGTGGATCATATGCTGAACATGAGCCAATAGTGTGATGTGATGGCTAAAAAGGCAAATGCAATTTTGGGCTGTATCAACTGAAGTATAGTGTTCAGTTAACTCTGCTCTGGTAAGACCTCACCTGGAGTATTGTGTTCAGTTTTAGGCATTGCATTTTAAGCAGGATATAGACAAGCTGGAACGGGTCCAGAGGAGGGCAACAAAGATGGTGAGGGGTCTGGAGACCAAGCCCTATGAAGAAAGGTTGAAGGAGCTGGGCATGTTTAGCCTGGAGAGGAGGCGGCTGAGAGGTGATAGGATCACCATCTTCAATTACTTGAAGGGCTGTCATATAGAGGATGGTGTGGAACTGTTTTCTGTGGCCCCAGAGGGTAGGACCAGAACCAATGGGTTGAAATTAAATCAAAAGAGTTTCCTGCTCAACATTAGGAAGAACTTCCTGACCGTTAGAGTGATTCCTCAGTGGAACAGGCTTCCTCGGGAGGTGGTGGGTTCCCCTTCCTTGGAGGTTTTTAAACAGAGGCTAGATGGCCACCTGACAGCAATGAAGATCCTGTGAATTTAGGGGGAGGTGTTTGTGAGTTTCCTGTATTGTGCAGGGGGTTGGACTAGATGACCCTGGAGGTACCTTCCAACTCTATGATTCTATGATGGAGTGGCAGAGCGCAGGGCGCAAGCTGTGCAGACTGCTTCAAACACCCCCTCCCTCCTGCTGCCAGCACAAAGTTCATCGGCACTCGCTCTCTTGGATGAGACATACTGCGTAGGGCTGTCTTGAAGGAAGGGTGGAACAAGAACACATGCAAGAGGGAGAGAATAAGAGAGAAGCCATGTTGGATCAGGCCAATGACCCATCCAGTCCAACACTCTGTGTCACATAAGAACATCAGAGAAGCCATGTTGGATCAGGCCAGTGGCCATCCAGTCCAACACTCTGTGTCACATAAGAACATCAGAGAAGCCATGTTGGATCAGGCCAATGGCCATCCAGTCCAACACTCTGTGTCACATAAGAACATCAGAGAAGCCATGTTGGATCAGGCCAGTGGCCCATCCAGTCCAACACTCTGTGTCACATAAGAACATCAGAGAAGCCATGTTGGATCAGGCCAGTGGCCCATCCAGTCCAACACTCTGTGTCACATAAGAACATCAGAGAAGCCATGTTGGATCAGGCCAGTGGCCATCCAGTCCAATACTCTGTGTCACATAAGAACATCAGAGAAGCCATGTTGGATCAGGCCAGTGGCCCATCCAGTCCAACACTCTGTGCCACATAAGAACATCAGAGAAGCCATGTTGGATCAGGCCAGTGGCCCATCCAGTCCAACACTCTGTGCCACATAAGAACATCAGAGAAGCCATGTTGGATCAGGCCAATGGCCCATCCAGTCTAACACTCTGTGCCACATAAGAACAGAAGAGAAGCCATGTTGGATCCGGCCAGTGGCCCATCCAGTCCAACACTCTGTGCCACATAAGAACATCAGAGAAGCCATGTTGGATCAGGCCAATGGCCCCTCCAGTCCAACACTCTGTGTCACACGGTGGCCAAAACCCAGGTGCCATCAGAAGGTCCACCAGTGGGGCTAGGACACTAGAAGCCCTCCCACCGTGCCCCCCCCCACAAAGCACCAGGAATACAGAGCATCACTGCCCCAGACAGAGAGTTCCATCAATACCCTGTGGCTAATAGTCCATGACAGGGTGGAGGAAAGGTGGAGCCTGTTGGGGAGGAGTCTCCAGCGAGGGGCTTGCAGGCCCCATGGTGCCCACCAACACCTTTCCTGGCACCTGCCAAGTGTTTTGAGAAAGTGGGTGGAGCCAGATGGAGCTGTTGCCCAGCAGGCCTTCTGATTGGCCACTGGAGATCTGATTGGCTGTGCAGATTTTGTAAAATGTTGCTCCAGCAGAACAATGATCTCCACCGAGTGACCAAAGGCAAGCTGTGGGTATGCAAGAAAATATTCTTCAACCATATATTCATTTTCAAAGGCATCCTGCTAAATGGGGGTTCTGCCTGAAATGTGGAAGAGTTACTATTTAAGATGTGTGTGATCTTATTCGGTGACATGCTGTAGTGGGGTCTGCCTCCTGTGGCAGCCATTTTGTGGTTGGCTCCACCTCCTGTGGCAGCCATTTTGTGGTTGGCCCCACCTCCTTTGGCAGCCACTCTACGGTTGGCTCCAGTTCCTCCGGCAGCCACTCTGTGGTTTTACCCACCACCCTGTGCTGGAATTTCCGACTCATAAAGATTGGGAACCCCAGTTCTAGTGGATGAAAGCACCAAGCCTGTAAGAATCTGTGAAGGCAGAACTGGATCTACAGCAACAGGGAAGCCAAGGCACACCGTCTGTGCCCTGAAAACACTCCAGATGCTAAAGCCACAGAGCTCAACTCTTCACACCCGAAGTCCCTGAGGTTCACTTACAGATGCAGGAGGTGGGGACTTGCCCAGCAAGGCGCTTCCAAGCAATCCTCAAGGAGCTTCAACCACTGCAGTGAAACATGATGTCTAAAAAGCACCGGAGAGCTTTCGTTCCCATTTTTGGAGCTTCTGGAAGAGCTCTTGGACTTCTCTTCAGGCAGAGCCATGGGAAAAAAAATGAAAATGAAAGAAACGTAAGCTGGCATAGTGCAGAGTGACATGAAAAGGAAGAGCTGGGCACAGCGTCAGATTTGCCATGAACTCCTCTCATGGCCATGAGCCACTGCCTCCCCTCCTGACCTTGGCCTCAGTTCTTCCACCTGTAAAATGGGTGTGAGAGCAGCTTACTCCTTTATTTAAAGACTAGAAGGAAATCAGTAAAATTTCCTACAAGTCTTCATGGTAGGTAATGCTGCTGGCTACTTGTCAGTTTCAAGGCAACGATTGGTGATCGGAAATGACCTTTACTTAACACGCTTAGCGGGCAAGCATCTATTTACATCCCTGCTCTAAAACCTGCGAAGCAGTGAGTCTTCTTCATTCCATTTCCCCTGAGTCCCCGTTTCATATTATTTTAGGTAAATGGTGACCTTCATTTGAAATCTGCAAAGAATATTCTACTGAGATGTGGGGTTAAAAAAATCATAAAGGCTAAGTCACAGAGGAAGAAACCAGATGCAAAGACCTTTCTCAATGCATGCTGGTTTGATCGTCAAGCACCCAAGATAATTTTCAGTCAAGGGGTAAGTAAGGGAGAGAAAGAGACCGGATCCCAGTCACAGAATCTCACTGGATTCTGCATATTAAATACATACAACCCCATTAAAGACCACACAGTGGGAGGCCTTCGTTTCTAAGTCCACCACTAAACCTTTGGGGGGGGGGTTGTCTCTGGGACACTTACTGGCTTCCTTGTTGGTCTTCAGAATTTCTGTGATCCAGTTGACAAGATACCGGGTCCGGAGCCCCAACTCCCGCGCATGTTGCTTCAGCTCACCAAACATTTTCTCGAGGAGGGTCTGTATGAAATTCCTGGAGTGGAGGCCCTTCAGCAGGGGTTGCCAAAAGCGAAAGAAGGTTGGGGGGATTCTAAAGTCCCACTCTTTGGTTTCTGAAGAGCACAGCCAAAGGGGAGAAACAGGTTACGGTTGTAAAAACAAGCAAACCAGGAAGACACAAAACACCTTATATACAACCCCAAGCACTGTTCCCGTAAAGTTTCGAGCCACAAAGACTGAATCCTGTTTTATTCAGGGATATCAGCAGCAAGGCAGCAGTTGAAACCAGAAGCTCCTGACAGATGGGTGAACCTTGTTAGAAACTTTCACGGTTACAATGGCATGAATGGACACAAGGTCCCCACCCCCCCCAACACAGCCCATGTACATTCTCTGCCTTCAGTCCAATCCCTTGTGCAGGGGGCTCCAACATGGTGCCTACATAAGATCTGCCAACACCTTTCCTGATGCTCGACAAATGATTTGAGGAAGTGCTTTTAGGAAGCCAGGCTTCTGGTTGGCCACTGGAGATCTGATCAGCTGGGAAGATTTTTAAAAATGCAGCTTTGGCAACAGCTGCCACCGCAGCACAAGGTTCACCGCTACGGAGGCCATTTTGTGGCTGGCTCTGCCTCCTGCAGCTACTAGTTTGTGGCAGCCATTTTGTAGATATGCCCACCACGATCTGTTGGAATTCCAAAGGTGCCTATATGCTAAAAAAGGTTGAAGACCCCTATCTGGGGCCAAATGCCATTCTCTTAAATCAGCCCAGATCTCACACTCCAATAAAATACGTTCTAGGAGCAGATCCACATATACAGACTGTCCAAATACACTCTGCCTGTGAATCGGCTTTCCAGTACAGCAAAGGAAAAAGAGTTTAACCATAAATAATCAAGCGTCTGGCCCCACTGGGTAACCTCCTGGTGGCACTTCGGTTTTGACTACTGTATGACACAGAGTGTTGGACTGGATGGGCCACTGGCCTGATCCAACAGGGCTTCTCTTATGTTCTTATGTGACACAGAGTGTTGGACTGGATGGGCCACTGGCCTGATCCAACAGGGCTTCTCCGATGTTCTTATGTGACACAGAGAGTTGGACTGGATGGGCCATTGGCCTGATCCAACAGGGCTTCTCTTATGTGACACAGAGTGTTGGACTGGATGGGCCACTGGCCTGATCCAACAGGGCTTTCTCCTATGATCATGAAGTCTTTTACACAGCTCAGAATAGCACAAGAGAAGGGGATGCCAAAGAATGCAGATTAATATACACACCATGACTTAAATAGGTACTTGGTCTATCCAAATTCAGTACTGAGGACTTCATTTGTTTTATGACATCCACATCTTTATCACTGAGGCTACCTGGCTTTCTGTTCCTTCCTCTACTGCAAGGTGATTTTGGGGGATATACAGCAGGGCCTTCTTTACGGTGGCACCTTTCTTGTATGGTGTTCGGTCTGGGGAGACCCACCAAGCAACATGCGTCTTCTTTTACTCATTTAACACATTTCTTCACTGCCTCTCCAAGGGAAAAAAAATGCTTGAAGCAACTTGCAACATTAAAAACTTAAACTAAGATGAACAATAGTTGCATTTATTAAAAAAAAAACACAGAGCAACAGACAAAACTACACAATTTTTCAAATACGTGAGCAAACTATAGTTTTCCCAGCAGTTAATACTGACCTGGATGAAAGGAGCTTTGACCCTCAAAGTCATAGTCTAAAACTCTTGTCAGTCCGTAATGTACCATGGGACTCATATCTACTCTTCTAGCCTTGAAAAGCTAATGCATTACTGGGATTTCACCCGCAGCAAGTTTGACTCCTCAAGATAAAATGGCATGTTTAATACAACTGCCCTGGCAAAAAAAGGGCCCTGTCCCTTTAACAGAGGCTTACTGAGCTGCAACTGACCCCAGGTAGCACGACTCACTTCCACGAAAGCTCCACTAGCACTCTGCCACACGTCTGGCCTCTGCTCAAGGGAGAGGACTTTTCTCCTCCAGGCCTGTTGGCAACTTAAGCCAAGGAGCACCCACCCCTTCAGTTCAAACAGCAGTGGGATGAGACACTCACCTTGGAGGTCGAGGTTCAAGGTCCGCAGGTCTTCCGCTGTTGGGATGAGAAAGCCATTCCCGAGCATCACTCTGGCCACCACCTCCCTAGTGCAAGAACAAACCCCCGTTAGCACACTCACCACAGGCTTTGCGCTGACTCACAACAACCTCCCGGCATTCAAAACACTGCATTTCAAGAAGAGCCAGTCGGACTTCTGCTGGGCTGGGCTCAGTCACTTGGATACTACAAGGAATTGGAGGCTTCTACCATAAGAATGACTTCTAAAAAATGCATTAAGGAGCTTGATTTTGGTAGCAGCGATTTGAGCTCATCGTCCTCGCTTTGCTCAGTTTTTTGGTGTCCCACCCCCAAGACGTTGACAATCATATACTTTTCAAAGAGCCCTTCTTCCTTGCCAGATTAAATGCAAACCCTTCGATGGTTATGAAAGGTAAATATGTTAAGTTACCTTATTCCGAATGGTGCCTTGACCTGGGTAACTCAGGCTAGCCTGATTTCATAGAATCACAGAGTTGGAAGGGCCCTGCAGGCTCACCTAGTCCAACCCACTGCGCGATGCAGGAAACTCACAAACACCTCCCCCTAAATTCACAGGATCGGTATGGCTGTCAGATGGCCATCTAGCCTCTGTTGTCCAGAATCATCTGACCTTGGAAGGTAAGCAGGGTTGGCACGGGTCAATATTGGGATGGGCAACCTCCAAGGAATACCAGGGCTGTGCATGCAGAGGCAGGCAACGGCCAACCACCTCTGAACGTCTCTTGCCTTGAAAACCCCACCAGGGGTGGCCATAAGTCAGCTGTGACTTGGGAGGAGGAAAAAAAAATGTGGATTGGGCCTGTTTGCATTCCTCTGGCTCCAGGGATTCTCTAGCACATGTTCCCGACACGTCTCTTTTATGAGGTTCTTAGACTGCGACATTATCTTTTAATTGCTTGGCCTGGATTATTCGTGCCTGAGGTAATACTTTTTATCGAGTGACAGGGATCCGGTTACACTGGCCATTTGCCCTTAAGAAACAGGTTGAAAGACTCCCTCTGCTCCAGGCCTGTGTCTCCAAGAGCCTCTGAGGGGATAAAGGAAAGGATGCTGCAAAGGGGGCAGAGCCTCGATTGGCCACCGAACGGGTCTCAGGGAGGGAAGTTCCCTTTGGGGGCTGCTTCTTTCCAAGCTACTGGAAGTGGGATCAGGTTGTATAGCTGGAAGACGGCTGTGTACACGGTCCTCTTGCCAAAGCGATGTCATTGTCGTTTCTAAAAAAAAATCTGCATAGCCAATCAAATCTCCACCAGCCAATCAGAATGGGCAAAAGTCCCGCCTGGCCCCAGCCATTTTCTAAAAACACTCAGCAGGTGCCAAGAAAGGGAACGGCGGGTGTCCAGGGACGGAATGGCGGGGACCCTCCAGCTTAGTGGCTTCTGCCCCAGTTGCTTTCTCTTGTGAACAACCTGGAGCAAACAGGCCAGGTTGGCCCAAAGGGGAGGAGGAGAACATCGCCCCCTTTCTTTTTTACTGCCAAGGCTGAGCTGTTCAATTCTTTGCTTTATAAAAAATATCAATATTTTAATAAAAACTACACACAGGAAAAAATTGATAAGAACAATTAATAAGAGCAAACGTTTGACTGGTTCAAGGGCACAAAGAACAAGCTCAGTTTTCTCCAGAAATTCTCACACTTTCCCTGCGAGTAGATAAGACCTGTCTGTGTGAATCTGGGGGAGAGGCACATTGCACTGTTACCAGCAAGGCTAACCTTTCCCTTCTTTAACCCTCTTGCCCTCATGTGAACGGAGTCATCAGAACGACCCTACAGATTCTTCCATGCCACCATGTCAGTGAGGAGGCTTTTCCATCCAGAGGCTACCCACATTTTTTGCTGTAACAAAATTATTAATTCAACAGTCTCCACTATGAGGGTTGCCAACCTCCAGGGGGTGGCTAGAGATCTCTTAGGATGACAACTCATCTCCAGGTAACCCTGAAGATTGGTTCACATGGAGAAAATGGCCACTCTGGAGGGTAGACTCTATGGTATTATATCTCTCCCCTCCTCAGGCTCCACTCCCACAACCTAGAGCTTGCAATCCTAACTGTGTGTCAAGCATCGATATTTCCCAATAATCAGTCTTTTGTTATTGAATCAAAAGTTGCTTTATTGTAGAAACTCCATAGCTTTGCCAAGGACAGACTCCTTGGAAGTAATGACGTATACAGACTTACAGTTACTTTATAGGATCGCTTCAAAGGATAACATACAGATGCAATTTGAGTCACGGGTTCAAAGGTTACTACAAAGTATCTCTTTTATTACTAAGGAATGTAGTTATTAAAAACATCTCCGTTTCTCACACTTTCCTTGCGAGTAGATAAGACCTGTCTGTGTGAATCTGGGGGAGAGGCACATCGCACTGTTACCAGCAAGGCTAACCTAAACATCCTTGGGCCAGATGGATTTATTACTGCCCTTAGGTTGTAAAAAGAGGGGGGAGCAGGAGAGCTTGGTGTTCTGCTCTTTTTCTGGTGGACCATCATGGCACTCAGAAATATGCACGCTTGACACTGTGATAGCCTTCGAAAATAGTCCAGAAGTATAATGGGATAGTATACCCCATCGTTTCATTAACCACTTCCAAGTATCTGTTTTCAGAACATAAGAAGAGCCTCGCTGGATGAGACCTATGGTCCAGCCTCCGGTCTCACACAACGGCCAACCAGTTCCTCTGGAGAGCCGACAACAGGGCACAAAGGCTGAGGCCTTCCCCTAATGCTGTCTCCTGGCTCTGACTGCCTCTGAATGTGGAGGTCAGTAGAAGTCCACGATTGCAACTTAGAAATAAAGCCCGATGAAAAAAGGGAAATGCCAATGTCAACAGTTATTGGGTGTATTTTATGTAGGTTTCAGCCTACAGGGGGGAAAAGACACCAATAAAACTGGATTTTATCAAACAATATACTTATTTACAGCAACATCCCCTACTATGCTTTGCTACCTTTCCACATTCAAGACAATTCTTGTGCAGAAACGTTATCATCTATAGGGATGCTGCCATGACAACAAGCTTTTCCGATTCCAGAAAAACTATACACTGATGAATCCTTAACAACACGGTTCATGCAAGGCGGGCTGCCATCTTAAGTCTGTCCGTAGCAGCAGCAAAGAGCAGAAGTCCAAGAGCACTTTAAAAACTAACAGCATTTGTGGCCGCGGGGGAGGCGCTTTTAATAACATTTAGAATAACAACATTTAATTCCTATCCCACCCTCCCCGCCAAAGCAGGCTCAGGGCGGCTTTTGTAGGTCACTGCAGAAGCTTCCTCCCCTTCCACAACTTTTTTTTAGTCTTTATGGTCCTCCTGGACTTTTGCTCTTTTCTGCCGCTTTTCCGTGAGACGCTGTTGATGTCAGCTAGTTTAAATGCTGCTGACAGTTAAAAGCCATTTGCCCTTTATAAAACATTACTTTTGTGGTTTTCTAACAAGTGCGCCGATTTGCTTTTGCAATCGGCATGAAGCGATCAGTCTCTTTCTTCAACCCAGGACTGGCAGGCTTCAGAACAGCAGGCCCCCGGAAAGCAGGCTGGGTTTCTGGGGAGGGTCGGGCAAGAGTAACAGCAGGCAAGGCTAAGCGCCCCTCCCCCCACACTCCCCCAACTTCTGGGAAGCCCCGCCCACCACAACCGCGGACAAACACTGTCAGTTAATGCAGGACCATTTGCCAAGCGGTCCAGATGTGGCTGCAAGAACAGGATTGGATCGCCTACGGCCATACCACCCTGAAGATGCCCGATCTCGTCAGAACAGGATTGGATCATTTCTTCTGATACCCCCTACCCCACATGAGAAATATGCATCGTTTTACAAACAAGGGAGGACGCGGCAGCAGGAGAATTTATTTATTTATGCTCCATTTTTCTCCCACAGCTAGGACCCAAAGTGGCTTAGAATGTTCCATTCCTTCACAACAACCCTGTGGGGTAGGCCAGGTTGAGACGGGCCCAAGGTCACCCAGGGAGCTTCCATGGCAGAAGTGGGGATTCAAACCCAGGATCCTAGTCTGTCTATCAGCTAACCACATTGGCACTCCCAGTGGGACACAATGAAACCACTTTTGTCCATGCTTCATGGGGGAACAGACAAGTATTGCACATTCTGGAGAGCCAGTTCGGTGTAGTGGTGAAGTGTGCGGACTCTTATCTGGGAGAACCGGGTTTGATTCTCCACTCCTCCACTTGCACCTGCTGGAATGGCCTTGGGTCAGCCATAGCTCTGGCAGAGCTGTCCTTGTGAGAGCCAGTTTGGTATAGTGGTTAAGTGTGCAGACTCTTATCTGGGAGAACCGGGTATGATTCCCCACTCCTCCACTTGCACCTGCTGGAATGGTCTTGGGTCAGCCATAGCTCTCGCAGGAGTTGTCCTCGAAAGGGCAGCTTCTGTCAGAGCTCTATCAGCCCCACATACCTTTTGAGAGCCAGTTTGGTGTAGTGGTTAAGTGTGTGGACTCTTATCTGGGAGAACTGGGTTTGATTCTTCACTCCTCCACTTGCAGCTGCTGGGATGGCCTTGGGTCAGCCATAGCTCTGGCAGAGGTTGTCCTTCAAAGGGCAGCTGCTGTGAGAGCCCTCTCCAGCCCCACCCACCTCACAGGGTGTCTGTTGTAGGGGAGGAAGGTAAAGGAGATTGTGAGCCGCTCTGAGACTCTTTGGAGTGGAGGGCGGGATATAAATCCAATATCATCATCATCATCATCATCATCATCATCTTCTTCTTCTTCTTCTTCTATTCCTTTAAAAGTCTGCCTTGTCTCTTTTCTTCTTAAGAGGGTTTGCTTTCTGGTGTAATCTACGCACTGCTTGTTTCATTTAAACTGAATTTGCTGCTAATGAGAACTTTCATGCATGGGTCATTTTAATTGTTTCGAAAACTGCAATTATAATTTTTTAAACTGAATTAATCTTTAACATGAGAAATACCTTCTGCATCAAAAACAATTATCAGACCTAATTACAGCTACAATTAAAATTTAAAGGTTTTTTTTAACCCGGATATTTATTCTACCGGCACCACATATTTTATATGACCTCCTTCTGCCATGGAGGCTGCCTCATTAGCCACAGGAGATTTTTCCAGTTCACTCAAGTTTCGTTGATTCAGGATCTACTATTTGTAAAATTTTAAAAAAATAATTTACTAGATTTCTCCCCTGCCTTTCTCCCCAAAGGGCATTTTTATCTTCAGAGCCGCCCTGGGAGGCAGGCAGGCTAGGCTGAGAATGTGTGGCAAAACCAAGGGCAAAGATCCTGTGCAAGATCCCCTGCGTCCCAACAAACAGCTGAAGACCCTTTGCACTGTGTTAATACGGCAGCTTACAAACTGACAGGAAGGTGAGAAAGGACCATTCTTCAATTTTACAGTGGTATTTAAATAGGCTTCTTCCCAGTCCACCCTCACCTCCATAGCCCAGGCTAGCTGATCTTGGCAGATCTCGGAAGCTAAGCAGGGTCGGCCCTGGTTAGCACTTGGATGGGAGACCACCAAAGGAGCCCAGGGTTGCTACGCAGAGGCAGGCAAAGGCCAGACCACCTCTGCACATCTCAGAGCTTGAAAATCCTAATGGGTCGCCTGTAATTTGATGGCAAAAAATTAAAATAAAAAAATTAAATTGCCACTTTAGAGTAAATGAAAGGTATCTAGAAGTTACTGATATTTCCTGGTAACTATTTATGTAACAAAAATCACGAAGTGGAGAATACCCAAAGCAAGAGATGGGAGTGCAGACAACCCCCTTGCCCCCAACCCAGAGACTGGGAAACTCCTGCCGTGAGAAGAGGAGAGGAGAAAAGAGAAGAGAGGCCCGGCGGCTGGGCCCTGCAGCTGAAAAGCTATTTCAGACTTGAGGTTTTAACATTTACGACAGTTTACCAGGCTGCCTTTTCCCACTCTACAACTGAGGAAATCCTTGCCAGTGAAATGCAGAACTGAAATTTCAGCATTTATTTGGTCTCTAGGCCTACTCGACAGACGATCACTCCACTCCAGCGACCGCTGGGTAAAAACCACCTGTATTTTCCTCACAAGCAAAAGCTAGCTTTCTCTCCAGAGCCTTTTAAAATTATATTTTATTAAAGTTTCCGTTTCCATCCTTCCAAGGTTGGTAAAATGAGTGCCCAGCTTGCTGGGGGCAAAGTGTAGATGACGGGGGAAGGCAATGGCAAACCACCTCATAAAAAATCTGCTGTGAAAACATCGTGATGTGACATCACCCCATGGGTCGGAGACAACTTGGTGCTTCCACCTTTACCTTAAAGCTTCCATAATTTGGCTTCGACGAGACTTTTAAATGATCCAGCATTAAAAATCCTGACAACAGTATTAGCAATGTTAATCCTTAACATTTATGAGCCGTTTGAGAGTTCAAAGTACTTCATATGCAACATTTTAATTTCACTATAGCATTAATATAAGCACAATGTAATAATATATACGGCACTAATATAAATGCTACAGCACTAACGGAGTTGCTATAACATTAATATAATCAATCGCACACATTTTTTAAAAAAAAATGCACAGAGGGACCAAAAATGTTTAAGTAGTTGAATCCAATAGCTTTCCGTGCAGAATTTGGGATGGTTCCAGGAAATGTACTTTAAAGCTGTTCTGATGCATAAATATCTACTAAGTTTGTGTTTCCCCCCTTCCTCCAAGTGAGAGCAGCAATAACAGTCCACTACCCCATTTGAGCCCTGCAGTTGTCAAGTCTGAGTATAACTTCGGCTCAACCAAAGAGCATGCTGGGTAGGTTCAAAGGAGAACCAAATGCTGCTAGTGCCTCTATACTGTTCCCCCTCCCTTTCTTAGAAGCTCTCCCTGCTTTGAAATGGTGATGTGTGAAAAGTCTTATCTGAATAGGGTTGCCAAGTCCAATTCAAGAAATATCTGGGAACTTTGGGGGTGGAGCCAGGAGACATTAGGGCGGAGCCAGGAACAAGGGTGTGACAAGCATAACTGAACTCCAAGGGAGTTCTGGCCATCACATTTAAAGGGACGGCACACCTTTTTAAATGCCTTCCTTCCATAGGAAATAATGAAGGATAGGGGCACCTTCTTTTGGGGCTCCTAGAATTGGACCCCATGGTCCAATCGTTTTGAAACTTGGCGGATACTTTGGAGAGAGTCACTAGATACTATACTGAAAATTTGGTGCCTCTACCTCAAAAAACAGCGCCCCCAGAGCCCTCAAAACCTCCAGATCAATTCCTCATTATACCCTATGAGAATCAATCTCCACATAGAGAATAATGTACTCAGCAGACCCCCCCCCCCCATTTCTGGCAACACTGAAGTGGGATTAGCCTCTCTACTCATGAGTTGCTGCCAACTTCTTCAAAGTAACACAGACACCCCATCCCAAGAGGAAGCCTTTCAATCAGCGACTGAAGCCTCCGGAGGTAGAAACGCACATGGTCCTCTGGGGGCGGAGCTCCCCCCCCTCCACCGGCCAGACTCCCCGAGGAGACGCCTGTAGCAGCCAGAGAGGATGCAAGGACTACGAATCCCAGCATGCACCTCGCGAAGGGAGGCCGCGCCGTTTCCCCCCCCCACCCCTCCCGCTTCCACGTTCTTGGAGGATGGGGGGGAAAGGCTCCTAATCCAGGGGTCCCCCAGCAGGGCAGGGGGGTTGGGAACCTTCTCAGCTCAGGCCCGGGGGAGTCCTAGGAGCCTGGTGAAACATCAAGGCCACTACGCCGAATCAACATGAGAATGTATTGGTAACATCTATGTGTGGATGTCCTCTGCACAATTTCCCTGCCCGTAGGAATGTTTTTGAAGTACTCTTTATATGCAATGTATTTACTGTATGGTTTCAGTCTCTTCAAGCTTTGGCCTAGGCCGCAAGTGTCCAGTATCAATAAACTAGTTTCTTTGTATCTACATCGACTCGTTATTGAATCTGCAGACTTGACAGCAGTGGGAGCAACGGTGGGAGTCTCTGACTTTGCTGCAGAGCAGAAGTTTGGCCACCAAGGTGCTAAACCAGCCCTTTAACCATCACACTGTCTATTAGCAAGGCTCACACTGCTGCCCCCAACATGGTGGGGCCCGCAAGTCCCCCTCCCAGAGGCTCTTGTTTTCTACAGAGTGAATGGAATAACATATTTTATAAAGGAGCAGGTTGTCCTACAAGAATAGGAACCCAAAAGGATGAAAATCCAGAGAGAACAATCAATGGAATAAAATCAAGTATAAAATCCAGCCCCAGCCTGCTTGGCCCAGGCTAGCCCAATCTTGTCAGACCTGCAAGCGAAGCATTTTGCTATCGGATTCTAACTTTGTACCGCTTTGCATTCTTAACCACTGCCCATCAGCTCTGTGTAGCTCTGCTCACTGTACCCCATTCCATCGCCTGGGGAAGTCTGCATGCAATACGAAAAGCTTACATTCTGAATAAAACTTTGTTGTCTACAATTGGACTCCTACTTAGAAAGAGCACAAGAGCCATGTGAAGGACAGTGAGGAGGGACACGCAATTGACCCGTGGGACTTGCACCCAGGGATGGGCCAGGGAACAGCCATCTTTCAGTCATATTAACCAAGCATCAGCAGATGCTTGTTATAATGAGAGACGGACAGCCCAATCATGTCAGATCTGGGAAGCAAAGTAGGGTCAGTCTTGGTCAGTATTGGATGGGAGGAAACCTAGGGCTGTTACACAGAGAGGCAGGCAATGCAAACCTCTTTGGTTCATCTACTTTAGCCTGGATGGCCTAGGCCAGCCTGATTTCATGAGATCCATCTAGCCTGCCGCCCCTTGTCTTGGCACACACCACGCACTGCACTCTAGGCTCTCCATGGCTGCTAGCTGGGATCGCAGGTGACCTCTGCAGGCTACTGGGCAGCAGCTCTTTTGCAGTCTTCACTCCAGGGTAAGCAACTGTGCCCCTTACCTGTTCTCTTGCAGTAAGTCTTTCATCTGGGCCACGATCCACTGAATCTCCGAGGAAGAGCTGCGCCACTCTGCCCAGGCCTTGTCGACGCTCTGCAGCTTCTGAAGAACCTAGACAGGAGAAGGTGGTCCTAATTTAATAGAAAGGCATTGGGCAGAGACAGTCTGGCTGCAAGAAGCCAGCACACCTGGTACCCGCTGCACCGCGTGATGCAGCCAAACACCAGTCTCATTTTACTGATGGGGAAAATGGACGAGGGGAGTGTGTCTTTCCACAGTGACTACATTCTTGAGCAAGGCCAAAGACCACCCAACAGGGCAGGGGTCCCAAACTTTTCTGAACCTGCGGGCATCTTTGGTATTTGGGCACAGAGCAGCGGGCCCAGTCGCAAAATGGCTGCCACAGGAGGTGGAGCTGTCTGCAAAATGTCAAGGTGCAAGGTTTAAGCTCTGCTAAATGAGATGCCTTGGAATCTGTATGGCCAGTCAGAAGTCCTGCTGGGCACAAGCCTGACTTTCTAAAAGCACCTGGTGGGCACCACAAAAGGCAGCAACAGGCCACGTGTGTCAGACAGTGGAACTTCAAAGTAAGCAGGCTTCCACTGGTTACAATGTTAAGACTTTATTTGATAATCCAAAGGTTCTGAACACAGGTTCATTGGAACTGATACTTTGTTCCTGGAGCACAGATGCTTTAACTAGAAGCACATCAAAGACTTTCTAAACAAATCTACATTCTCACATAACAGCCATCCATTTCACACGTTTGCTTTCTCTTATCTTATGCGGTTCACTTTCCCACAGGAACAGCTCTGCTAGCTGCCCCTGAGGCATTTTATCTTCAAAGGATCGTTGCCTTTGTTAGTATCAAGGACAGGAATTTACAACAGGGTCGGTAACAGTTTCATTTCTGCTTTGATATGCAAGGCTTCTATTTGGGGTTAGTAGCAAATGTTAGAAAATGGAGTCAGTTAGGTCAAGCACCTCGTTGCCTTTTGAACATAGCATTATATCATAACAGTAAGCTTTCCAATGTCTGACAACGTGGCCCTCGTGTTGGGAATTGCTGCCGTAGAGCCATTGATACCATTTTAGCCAAAAACCTCTCACTGATCTGGGTCCAGAAAACCCGATTCAAGATGAACAAACATGAAGTATAAATGGTACCCGGGGCTTCAAGGGTTCCTACAGGGCTTTCCATAGCCAAGGCGAGCAGCAGCCAAGCAAGCAAGCGGCCAAACAGCAGAACACCTAGCAAGCTGTTTGGTGATCCATGGAGGGTCGCTTCACCCGACAACAAGAGAGGATGCAAATTTCCCAGCCGCTGCCTAGAATATTTCTGCCGGAAGAGCCTTTGCTGATATAGAAACAGCAGGGAAATAAGACTTCTTCGCTGCTGTTGACGGCATAATAAAAAAAAAAGCTCCAAGGCACGATCAGGAGTGGTGGGCATCTAAGATCTTCCACTGCTTGCGTTCAAGCAACCTTCCTTGCAATTTCAAGGTCTCAAGATCCTTAGCAAATCCAGGGCTCCGCTGTGAAGGGAAAGCGTGCCAGGGGACAATCGTGTTGAGGAACTGGGAGTGTTGGAGACTCCTGTCGTCCGTCAGCTGAGAGGTTAACAAGGCTGATGAACTGCTGACTAGCTGACCAAAGCCACTGTGCATAGCGAAAACCGAGCAGAGCACTTGAATTATGATGTACTAAAAGAAGGACTAGTGGAGCATGATTAATTGAGCTGGTCAGTGCAGTGAGATATGGTGGGGAAAGACAGAGGACGCCAATAAAGACACCACATGCTCAAAGAAGTACCGCATAAATCCACATCCCTTTGACAAAGGACTGAAACAGACTGTACAGACATTCAAAACTGTCAGGGGACAAACACCAAGAGAATTTTGCAAGCACTGCAGCCATATTGAGGTTACATGGTCATACAGCCTCATCACGGCTCTTTTGGAAAATTGATTGCAACTATTGTTAAGTGTCTGTTACACTGGAATTATCAAAAAGCTGTTGTGCAAAAATACTGAGATGTTTATAAAACTGTAAAGAACTGTATACTATTCAATAGACACAATAATTTCGTAGCACGGTGAGTTTATTTGATATTTTGGATTTGTTACTCCCATGGTTCCAGTATTTGTTATTGTTGTTTAGATCAGCTGACCAAGGCATTTTGGAAACCAAATGGATCCATCAGCTCTGGGGGCTGGACCCACAATCTGTGACACAATCTCATCTCGCCCCCCCCCCCCACCAGTATCATAATGCCCCTGTATAAATCGATGGTGCGGTCTCATTTGGAGTACTATGTGCAATTCTGGTCACCGTACCTCAAAAAGGATATTATAGCATTGGAAAAAGTCCAGAAAAGGGCAACTGGAATGATTAAAGGTTTGTAACACTTTCCCTATGAAGAAAGGTTAAAACTCTTGGGGCTCTTTAGCTTGGAGAAATGTCGACTGCGGGGTGACATGATAGAGGTTTACAAGATAATGCATGGGATGGAGAAAGTAGAGAAAGAAGTACCTTTCTCCCTTTCTCACAATACAAGAACTTGCGGGCATTCAATGAAATTGCTGAGCTGTCAGGTTAAAACTGATAAAAGGAAGTACTTCTTCACCCAGAAGGTGATTAACATGTGGAATTCACTGCCACAGGAGGTGGTGGCGGCTACAAGCATAGCCAGCTTTAAGAGGGGATTGGATAAAAATATGGAGCAGAGGTCCATCAGTGGCTATTAGCCACGGTATGTGTGTGTGTGTATATGTGTGTGTAAGTATATGTATGTGCGTGTGTGTATATATATGTATAAATATACATACACACATATTGGCCACTGTGTGACACAGAGTGTTGGACTGGATGGGCCACTGGCCTGATCCAACATGGCCTCTCTTGTTCTTAGAATCAGGAGAACATGACATGCGCTGTCATGCAAGATGGCTGGAGGGCTGCCAGACTGCAGATCTCCCGAATTACCTGATTGCCAGACGACAGAGATCAGCTCTCTCGGTGAGAACGGCCTGCTTTGGAGGGCGGACCCTGGAGCACTGCCCCTCCCCTTCCCAAACCCCACCCTCCCCGGGCTTTACCCCCAGATCTCCAGGAACTCCCCAGCTCAGAGCTGGCAGCCCTAAAAATAAGCAATCTCATACTCAAGACTGAAAGACAAAATGGGAAGAAATGGAACGTTTAAGCATCTGTTGGACTTACCCCGAATTGTTGATTTTTATAGGAAAACAAAACTTCAGTGACTTTCTCTACAAGAGAGGGAAAGAGAACATTTTCAAGACCGAGAAACAGACAAGCGTAATCCTTTCCGATAAAGCTACCTTGCTCCCTAAAAAAAAAAGTGTTTTCTTCAAGCACTCATTGGGCCACTTTTATTTTTAAGCAAATCAAACACCTGCAGCAAAGCCAGCAAGTTAAGAGAAAGCCCTTTATGCTCTGCACCAGCAACAGTTACCACATCTGGCTATTATAGGCTCTTTGTAGAGTTACGGACCCTGGCAGCCTGACAGCAGCCTGAATGGCCCTCGCTGACCCAAGCTTTCAAAGCTCAGAAGCTAAGCAGGGTCGGCCTGGGTTAGTACTTGAATGAGAGACCGCCAAGGAAGTCCAGGGTCGCTACGCAGAGGAAGGCAATGGCAAACCCACTGCTGTATATCTTTTGTCCCGACCTCATTGGTCCAGGCTATCCCAGCCTCATCAGATCTCACAAGCTAAGTAGGTTCGGTCCTGGTGAGCACTTGGATGGGAGAGCATCAGGGAAGTCCAGGGTTACTACACACAGATGGGCAATGGCAGACCACCTCTGAACATTTGCCTTGGAAATCCCATGAGGAGTTCAGCACCTTTTACTTTTAAGCAGGACTCTGACTCATTTAACTTCTGTCTTAGTTGAAGAAGAAGAAGAAGAAATTGGATTTATATCCTGCCCTCCACTCCGAAGAGTCTCAGAGCGGCTCACAATCTCCTTTACCTTCCTCCCCCACAAAAGACACCCTGTGAGGTAGATGAAGATATTGGATTTATATCCCGCCCTCCACTCCTAAGAGTCTCAGAGCGGCTCACAATCTCCTTTCCCTTCCTCCCCCACAACAGACACCCTGTGAGGTAGATGAAGATATTGGATTTATATCCCGCCCTCCACTCCTAAGAGTCTCAGAGCGGCTCACAATCTCCTTTCCCTTCCTCCCCCACAACAGACACCCTGTGAGGTAGATGAAGATATTGGATTTATACCCCGCCGTCCACTCCAAAGAGTCTCAGAGCGGCTCACAATCTCCTTTCCCTTCCTCCCCCACAACAGACACGCTGTGAGGTAGATGAAGATACTGGATTTATATCCCAGCCTCCATTCCAAAGAGTCTCAGAGCGGCTCACAATCTCCTTTCCCTTCCTCCCCCACAACAGACACCCTGTGAGGTAGATGAAGATATTGGATTTATATCCCGCCCTCCACTCCGAAGAGTCTCAAAGCGGCTCACAATCTCCTTTACCTTCCTCCCCCACAACAGACACCCTGTGAGGTGGGTGGGGCTGAGAGGGCTCTCACAGCAGCTGCCCTTTCAAGGGCAACCTCTGCCAGAGCTATGGCTGCCCCAAGGCCATGCTAGGAGGTGCAAGTGGAGGAGTGGGGAATCAAACCCGGTTCTCCCAGATAAGAGTCCGCGCACTTAACCACTACACAGTTGCAAGTGTTACTCATGTTAAAATTGTGCTAAGTAATCTTGAAATTATGTTGCTAAAGGTATTGTTATCTCAAGAGACACTGCAGGCCTGGTGGGTGGCAAACAGATGTTTTACCCTGCCATACAGTACTGGGGGGGGGTGGAATCTAGTAATACGATCCAAATATTGCAGCATCATCATTGTTAGAGTTTTAGAAAACAATAACAACCAAGGTATTTGATGCTAAGAAGTATGAACCAGAATTAACGATCGTCGGAGCTCTATCGAGCAGGGGTCCCCAGCATTTTCACACCCGCAGGTGCCTTTGGAATTCTGCAATGGGGGGGGGGCTAGAAAATGGCCACCAGAGAAAGTGGCGCTAACTACGAAAGGCCATGAAGTGAGATCTTGCAAAGCTCTCACACCAACTCCTCAACGTTTCAAGCAGAAGCTCTGCTGCGAGCAAGCCTTTTAAAATAAGCATATCATTTTAAAATATTTTCCTCTTCCGTCTTCGCACAGGGATGTGGTGAAGACTGAAGAGTAATGGCGGCAGCTGTTGCAGAAGCAACTTCTAAAAATTCCTCCCTGACAATCAGATCGCCAGTGGCCAATCAGAAGCCCTGCTGGGCAAAAACCCCACCTGGCCCCTCCCACTTTCTCAAAACACTTGGGGGGGGGGGGTGCCAGGAAAGGTGTCAGCAGGTGCCAGGGCACCCATCAGAGCCCAATGAGGAGACCTGTTAGAGGGTGCATCTCTACAGAGAGACGACTGTAGAACATCTGTAATGACTCCCAATATCAAATTCCTAAGTGGTCTCATAAGCCCTTGTTACTTTACCGCAGGGCTTTTTCTGTGATTTTTTTTTTTTTAACGATTAACCTCTCCTTCGACCAAGCTGTTCCACCAGCCTCAGGGCAGCCGGCACGTGCCTTGGAAGCAGCAGATGTCATTTTTCGCCATTCCCTACAGTTAGAACCCAACTGCCAGAATATTTGACTGACATCTGGAAACAGAAACAAACAAAAACATCCCACAGTTCTGGGAGGTGTGCTTGAAACTCTACAGCAGGGGTCCTCAAACTTTTTAAATAGGGGGCCAGTTCACTGTCCCTCAGACTGTTGGAGGGCTTGACTGCCGTTACTGTACAAGGCCGCGGGCCGTCAGTTCTCCGTCTTCTGCATCTCTCTCCCTTCCCCTCACCACACACCCCGGCCTGGGAACTCACCTCACCTCGGTATCACCTCACACTCTGTCTCCGCCGCCTCAGCCCAGTGCCGGAAGTGTGCGTTGCTAACGCGAGTTTAGGTCGAACGTCACTTCCGGTCTGATTTTGCCATAACCTGGCGGGCCGCATAAACATCCTCAGCGGGCCGCATCTGGCCCGTGGGCCGTAGTTTGAGGACCCCTGCTCTACAGGAAGCCCGTTTCCAGTGCAGTCCTAAACAGACTTACGTTACACCTTTCGAACTTCACTGGGGTAAATTGTTCTTTTCTAATTGTACCTGAGCACTCCTCCCCTGGAGCTCAGAGCACTGCAGACTGGGCCTCAGTGAACTCAGGGTCACACAAAAGTTGTACGTCTTGAGGAGTTGCCCGTGTGGCATCCGAAGAATATTGATCACCACTGACTCCATGGGTGAACATCTCAGTGTGAATAAGGTCCATTCTATACGTGATGAGTTTTATGTACATTTTTTGTTAAATTTATGGAGGGCTCAGTTTGAATTTCTGCCCCGTGATGCAGAGGGTTAAAACTGCAGTACTGCAGTCCTAAGCTCTGCTCACGACCTGAGTTCCATCCCCAGCAGAAGCTGGGTTTTCAGGTGGTCGGCTCGAGGTTGACTCAGCCTTCCATCCTTCCGAGGTCGGTAAAATGAGTACCTAGCTTGCTGGGGGGAAAGTAACTGTAGATGACTGGGGAAGGCAATGGCAAGCCACTCCATAAAAAGGTTTGCCGTGAAAACAATGTGAACGCAACGTCATCCCAGAGTCGGAAACGACTGGTGCTTGACCAGGGGACCTTTCCTTTCCAGTTTGAAGTTATTTTATTATTTGTTTTTTTATTATATTCAATTTTTAGCCCACACTTTCCTAAATGGGCTCTGAGTGGGTGACAACAATCATTAATACAAAGTTAAAATCAGATTCATATAATAAAATACAATAGTCTAAAAACAAACTCTAATTCTGCAGTTGGTGGTATCAGTTTTTTTAATGCTGGGGAAGGCTTTTAGCTGAAACACATTTGGTAACCGTTCTTGTATATGGCTATAATTTGTACCTTTTAACCTGTATTTTTATGACTGGACATCTCTCTATATATTAGGAATATGTACTTCTCTGCACAACCATAGGATTCTGGTTTTTAAATGATATTTTACCACTTTTGAATGTATAATTAAATTATATATGAATATGATCTTTTCTGCATTTGCACTATGTCCATAGCTATATTTTGGCTTCCTTTTTTTGGCCTCAACCTTTTTGGTTACCTTTTTTTGTGTAGGGTTGCTTTTTGGTTACCTTTTTTTGTGTAGGGATGGAGAAAGTAGAGAAAGAAGTACTTTTCTCCCTTTCTCACAATACAAGAACTCGTGGGCATTCGATGAAATTGGTGAGCAGACAGGTTAAAACGGATAAAAGGAAGTACTTCTTCACCCAAAGGGTGATTAACATGTGGAATTCACTGCCACAGGAGGTGGTGGCGGCCACAAGCATAGCCACCTTCAAAAGGGGGTTAGATAAAAATATGGAGCAGAGGTCCATCAGTGGCTATTAGCCACAGTGTGTGTGTGTGTGTGTATTGGCCACTGTGTGACACAGAGTGTTGGACTGGATGGGCCATTGGCCTGATCCAACATGGCTTCTCTTATGTTCTTATGTAAAGGAAGAAATGGATGGAGGTCGTTTGGTCATTGTCCGCCTCTGCACAGTGACCCTGGACTTCCTTGGTGGTCTCCCACTGATGTGCTAATAAGGGCTGACCCTCCTTAGCTTCCAAGATCTGAAAAGATCTGCTTCTCTTCTCTTTTGTCTTTTAAAATGCCTTGTTGGACCTTCCTGTTCGGCACTTTCTGCAGAAGGACAAAAGCGTGGCGGTGTCTCCACCCAGAAAGTGCACCAACAGGGGGAGCTGCCCATCTGCTGGGGAGCACCTTGAGGAAGCTCAAGGGAAAAGGCTGAAGGGAGGGTGATGGGCCTGTGAGTACAAAGTCAAGACCTCCGGTTAATTTTAGGAAGGGCATTGGCCAAAAAAATATATGAGTGTAAAAGAGGGACTTTCACTCACCCTGAAGCTCTTGGTGCTTCTGATGGTCATGTAATTCCAGTTTATCAGGCTCCTCCGGGCTGCTGTCTGCCTCGGCATCGATTGCGGGCGACTCCTCTTCATCCTCCTCTTCGCATTCTCCAGCAACGTCATTGCCCAACTGACGACTCCAGTAGGTATGTCGGAGCCATTCCAGGACAACATCGCACCCTGCAGGTGGGAAACGACAGCACCGTTTTAAACAGATCCCTGCTCACTCTTGGCCAAAAGAAAGAGGGCCGAGCCAAGTCTTAGAACTGCTTCCAATTCATCCACTTACTTAAAACAATTCTTAGCCGCCTTTCTTCCTTATGGAGCTCAAGGCAGCTTACAACATTCATAAAATACATAAAACCGAAATTTGAAATCACAGCGTAGGACTGCTTTAATCAAACACGGTCCTAAATAAAACTATCTTCAACTGCCTCCTAAAGATCGAAAGTGAGAGGGAGACAGATGCACCTCCCTGGGAAAGCTGTTTCATAATCCCGGGGCTGCCAGCAAAAAGGCTCTTTCTTGTGTGCCCACCAGATAAATTTATTTGATTGACAAGTCAGTCAGGAGGGCCCCCCCTGTGTGATCGTAATTCCCAGGCTGGAACATATGAGAGAAGATGGTCCTACAGCCACCCTGGTCCCAAGCTATGTAGGGAAAGGTCAAAACCAACACCTTGAATTGGGCTCGGGAGTGGATCAGTACATATGGAGCTGCCTTATGCTGAATCAGACCATCCGTATGTCAAGATCAGACCTGTCTACTCAAACTGGCAGCAGATCTCTCTAGGGTGTCAGGCAGAGGCCTTTCACATCACCGACCACCTGGAGAGGGTGGGGATTGAGCCTGGGACCTCGGCATGCAAAGCAGATGCTCTACCACTAAGTCCCAGTCCCACCCCCAGTGTATCTGCTGTAGAACTGGCATCCCAAACTCCCAACAGCTGACCCCCAACAAGAGGCTTGGCGGGGGGGGGGGGGGGACGACACTCATTGGAGATCTTCAAGAGATCCTGCAATGCCCGCTTTGGCGGAGTTTTGCTATTTTATTGTTGATTTCAAATGAAGACACATTTGTTATTGTACAATGCCTTGTACCGCAAGGGAAAGAAAATATAAAAGCCCCTCGCCCAAAAACCCTAACTTCTCAAAGAACTAAGCATATTATAGGAGCCACAGAAAGCTGGGGCCATCTGTTAAAGGCAGAAAAACTCTCCTCCAAAAAGAAAGAGAGAAGGAAATGAGGAAGGTGGCTTGCTCAGTCCCTTAAGAGAACAGACTCTGGGAGATCTGGGTTAGGGGGGAGGTTGCTCCCTCCAGCGACACCTCCTGGGAACTGGCCATCTCCTTGCCGGGTGGCTACAGGAGTGATTCCCGCCCACCCACCAGGCCTGCCCCTCCTGCCCCCTTCAAATGGCCATGCAGGCCACTTCCACTCCAAATGCTCCAGGCACCCAGCTGCAGTTTGCAGAGAATCGGGGCTCTCCTCCTGCGTTCTTTTTCAGGAAAGGGATTCAGCTGTTCCTGATGCCACAGCACCACCCAGTGGGACTCTTGAAAAACTGCATGCTGCAGCACATTTAAGACAATTTCTCAATCCACAGAAAGCACTGCCGCAAGAGAAAGAATTCTTTTTGAAAGACGTCAACCAAACTTACCTTTTTGACAAGCGCTCAGTTGGGGAAGGATTCCATGGGTCAAATCGTGACGAAGGTCCACAATCCAAATCGGGATGTTGAACTTTTGAGAAGAACCAAACAGAAATGAAGGTCACAGAAGGGAAACACCCACCACACCCCCCGAATAGCTCCAAACACAGGAGCTCCAAACACAGGAGAGCCAGTTTGGTGTAGTGGTTAAGTGTGCAGACTCTTATCTGGGAGAACCGGGTTTGATTCCCCACTCCTCCACTTGCACCTGCTGGAATGGCCTTGGGTCAGCCATAGCTCTGGCAGAGGTTGTCCTTGAAAGGGCAGCTGCTGTGAGAGTCCTCTTAGCCCCACCCACCTCACAGGGTGTCTGTTGCGGGTGAGGAAGGTAAAGGAGATTGTGAGCCGCTCTGAGACTCTTCAGAGTGGAGGGCGGGATATAAATCCAATATCTTCAATTTATTTATTATAGATTTAAAAAACAGACACCTGGCGCCTTGCTAGAGCCCTTCTCAAGGCGGCTCCTAAGGTAAAAATATTACCTGTGAGCCAACTACGGTAGATGCTTTCTGTGGCCCTGCAAAGGATGGGATTTTGTAGATGTCAGAGCTCTCCTTACCTCCTTAGCCAGCTGTCTCAGAGGTACGGCAAACACTTTCTGCTTCCGTTCTGTGATGAGATTCACAAACCTGCGCATAATTCAACAGAAAGGTGACCATCACGCACGCTCCGCTTCAGATTTCACAAGACGTTATGGACAGAAGCAAAGTTTAACTACTGTGATTCCTAGGACACCTACAAGTAGGTTGGAGACGTATGCTGATAAAAAGCCACAGGAAGGGAAGCGCACGGAGAGCGGCTCGAGAATATCGGGAGACGAATCTCAAAGGGGGATGGAAATCTAGAGGGGGCAAAGCCGAGTCTGTCCTGGCAAAAAATCCCAGGTGCCCAAGATTCCAAAATGTTTTCGCACCCTGAGCAGGAGGGCCCAGGCATATGAACATATGACGAACATCTGAAGCTGCCTTATACTGAATCAGACCTTTGGTCCATCAAAGTCAGTATTGTCTTCTCAGACTGGCAGCGGCTCTCCAGGGTCTCAAGCTGAGGTTTTTCACGCCTCTTTGCCTGGACCCTTTTTTGGAGATGCCAGGGATTGAACCTGGGACCTTCTGCTTCCTAAGGAGATGCTCTACCACTGAGCCACCGTCCCTCCCCTGAGCCACCGTCCCTCCCCTATGAGCCACCGTCCCTCCCCTAAGGCTAGCCTCATCTCCAATCTTGGAAGCTAAGGGTCGGCCCTGGTTAGGACTTGGATGGGACACCATTGAGGAAGCCCAGGGTTGCCACGTAGAGGCAGGCCAGGGCAAACCCCCTCTGTGCATCTCACTTGCCTTGAAAACCCCGTGGGGGTCTCCGTAAGTCGGCTGTGGCTTGGCATCCCTTTCCACGATCAGAGTCCAAACAGCCTTGGCGCCGCATAAACAGAGACTGAGCAGAGAAGATCTAGGGCTACGTTCGCGCTGAATTTGCAAGAGATTCTAGGACTTTTTGGTTTTCGGAGGATGCTGCGTGGGAGCAGCCAGGGTGCTGGCTTGGCCTCCTACAACACTCACCTCACAAGAGCCAGGCCGTACATGAGGACCAGTTCGTGGGATTTCAGACTACCGGAGGCCTCCAGGATTTTACAACGGATTAGATCCGCAGTGCATTCCACCGCTAAAGGCATTCTGTGTCCATACCTAGAATTGCAAGGAATCCAACACAACAAGGTCAAGGAAGACAATCTCCCTGCCAGGATCAAAGGCGTATGGTTAAAGCCCTACGTGGGGTCTCTGAAGGACCGTCTTCCCTCATGGGTCCCTGCCCAGGGTGAGGTCCTCCTGACTGTCCCACCAATCGGAGAAGCTTGTCTGGTGAGCAGACAAGAGAGGGCCTTTTCGGTGACAGCCCCACAATTATGGAACATCCTCTCAAGAGAGCTTTTATTACTGGCAGTCCAGGAGTTTTTAAATTTTGGCTTATTATGAGTTTTATCATTGCTGTTTTTGACAATGTTTTAAATGTTTTGTTTATATTATAAGCCGCTTTGCGTTCTGCAAAGGAGAAAGGTGTCTAATAAATGCTTAAAAGGCACAAAGTTACATGGACCTTCAAGAGCACTGTGTGACGCTCCTTAAGGAGAAGACCAGCAACGAGCAGCAAGCATCCACGGTGCCCACCAAAGCCTTCATCACGGTGGCCTTCCTCACAGAGACATGGGACTGTGGAGTTCATTCTGGGACGTGCTCTCAGTTTATTCAGGGAGATGGATAGGCCAACAGGCCTGGCAGTGAGGACAGTGCCCTGGGACAGGCCCCAGAAATCTTTGCTGAGTTTCCTGGTAGATGTTTGGGGGTGGAGGGAGGGTTTCTTAGAAGATGGGCAAAGGGGGCCTCAAAGGGTGCTTGAAAACTATTGTTCAGAGGCCAAGAACCTGCAGCACAAAACCGTTACTTAGACGGCAGATGACAGATGGACAGAATGAGATACGTGTGTGCCTGTGACAAACCACCAAGGAGATTTCAGAGCTCAATTCACCTGACTGTATCTGTCAAGGAAGTCAATGAGAAATGAGAAGCCACTTTCTACTCTTGGTCCGTCGAGGTCAGTCTTGCCTACTCAGGTTGGCCTGGGCTCTCCAAAGTCTCAGGTAGAGATCCTGCACATCACCTACCGGTCAGCCTACTCGGGATAAAACCTGGGAACTTCTGCATGCAAAGCAGAGGCTTTTCCCCTTTCCCCTGAGCCATCCCCCCCCCGCCGCATTATATCGCACCACATGCTTGAAAATTTTGAAACCCTCATTCCCAAGAAAGACAGCTTATCCAATCTTTCCCTGTAAGGGAGACCCGCAGGATTCCATTCTGTTCATGAATAAAACTGTTCTCATCAGAAGCCGGGTCCCCTTTAGAACCTAGCTTCTTAAAAGGGAGGACAGTCAGTGAGTTTAAAACAAACATGAAGAAGGTCGATGAATGCCTCCATCCAGACACAAAACTGTACAAGTCAGAGCCATTCCTGCACTTTTAGAAGGCAAGCAGACAAGACATCACTTTAGCCGCAGATGCTCCAACTGTGCCCCCCCCCCCCCCCCCCGGGACCTGAGAGAACTTGGATAATCTGGTGCATCAGACATCCGGCTATCATGAGTTGCTGTAGCAGAGGACACATCACTTGAGGGTGTGGATCTGCACCACTACTGCCCCTGCCCCATATTCCCTCCGGGAAGAATAACAATAAGAAGCTGCCAAAACACAAAAATAGAAGCCGCAGCATGGGTTATTAGTGTAAAGACGGCATAAGAATATCAGAAGAGACCAACTGGATCAGACCTGTGGTCCTCCTAGCCCAGCATCCTGTCTCACACAGTGGCCAACCAGTTCCTCTGGAGGGCCAACCACAGGGCATAGAGGCTGAGGCCTTCATAAGAACATCAGAAGAGCTCTGCTGGATCAGACCAGTGGTCCACCTAGTCCAGCATCCCATCTCACACAGTGGCCAACCAGTTCCTCTGGAGGTCAATAGGGCACAGAGGCTGATGCTTTCATAAGAACGTAAGAGCAGCCCTGTTGGATCAGACCAGTGGTCCATCTAGTCCAGCATCCTGTCTCACACAGTGGCCAACCAGTTCCTCTGGAGGGCCAACCACAGGGCATAAGAGGCCGAGGCCTTCCCCTGATGTTGCTTCCTGACTCTGAACCTCCTGGCTTCCTGATTGCCTCTGAACATGGAGGTTCCCTTTAATCACTCTGGCTAGTAGCCACTGATAGACATATCCTCCGCGAATCTATCTAATCCCCTTTTAAAACTGTCTGTGGCTGTGGCCATCACTACATCCTGTGGCAGCAAATTCCACATTTTAATCACTCTCTGTATAACAGTAGTATTTCCTTTTGTTCATCCTCAATCTACCGCCCATGAACTTCACTGGATGCCCTTCGAGTTCTAGTCTTTTGGGAGAGGGAGGGAAATAATATATCTTTGTCGACACTCTCTACCCCATGCACAATTTTATACTCCAAAAAAAAAAAACCAGCACAGGGCATATTCTACAAGCCCTGCCAAGAGCCAACTGATGGTCTCACGCCTCCAGTCTAAGGACAGCCTCATAGCCCATGGGCCAAGAGATGGGAGGAACAAAGGGAATAGCACTGAAAAAGAAAGCTTGAATGTCAGATCAGCCCACCAATGCAAACCGTAAGGATCTAATCGTAAAAGAGAAAGAAAACAACTGAAAACTTGGATCTTCAAATAAAAGTGACCAACCACCTTCCATTGCTCCCAAGCCCAGCTCCAATCAGAGAGGCAATGCGACAAAGAACTCTGTTGATTTTCTGAAGAAAGCTCCCAAAAGGTCACCTGATAGAGCAATGGACTCCAGCAATCCCAACGGCCCCCCTCTCTTTGCTCCAAGGAAGCACAGGGCGGGGACCGACTCCCCTTCTCTCCACCAGCACTGCCCTGTCGCCCTGCTCCTCTAACGCTCCCAGCTCCCTCCCCCGCAACTCCTTACCTGCTCTTCCACGCAGACACGCGGTCCAGCGCATCCCTCTGCATCTGGCAGTCCCCACAATACAGCCCCACCATCACTTGGTCCCATTCAGCCTTGCTCTGCCAGGCCACCACACTCCGGGGCATCTTGCATGGAGCAGCTGCAGCCACCGGCCCTCGCTTCTGGGCAGCGCCACTTGGGCTGCTGGCCATGCTCCTGCCAGACCCTTCCGCCACCTTCCGGAATCCAGCTCTACCACATCTGAAGATTAAAAAAAAAATGGAATGAGTATCCCAAACAATTCTTCTCACCCTCACCCGAAGGGCCAGTGCTTCTTCACCCAGATCTCCCGGAACCGTAACTAACCCAAGTAATGAGCCGAGTCATCCCTCATCTCAAAAGTCCATCTCTTCAGTTCTCCATTCTCTTTCTGGAGCATGACAATAAAAAAGGCCAACGCCATGCTGGGAATTATTAGGAAGGGAATTGAAAACAAATCAGCCAGTATCATAATGCCCCTGTATAAATCGATGGTGCGGTCTCATTTGGAGTACTGTGTGCAGTTCTGGTCGCCGCACCTCAAAAAGGATATTATAGCATTGGAGAAAGTCCAGAAAAGGGCAACTAGAATGATTAAAGGGCTGGAACACTTTCCCTAAGAAGAAAGGTTGAAACGCTTGGGACTCTTTAGCTTGGAGAAACGTCGACTGCGGGGTGACATGATAGAGGTTTACAAGATAATGCATGGGATGGAGAAAGTAGAGAAAGAAGTACTTTTCTCCCTTTCTCACAATACAAGAACTCGTGGGCATTCGATGAAATTGCTGAGGAGACAGGTTAAAATGGATAAAAGGAAGTACGTCTTCACCCAGAGGGTGATTAACATTTGGAATTCACCGCCACAGGAGGTGGTGGCGGCCACAAGCATAGCCACCTTCAAGAGGGGTTTAGATAAAAATGTGGAGCAGAGGTCCATCAGTGGCTATTAGCCACACTGTGTGTGTATATATAAAATTTTTTGCCACTGTGTGACACAGAGTGTTGGACTGGATGGGCCGTTGGCCTGATCCCACACGGCTTATCTTATGTTCTTATGACTCTGTCCCAAAAAGCAGGTGCTGAGTATTATTAAGGGCATCAGGAAGGGGAGAGAAATATAGCCCACAAGGCACTGGGAAGCTCTCCAGAACCACTTCCATTGAGACAAATGGGAGCTAAGCAACAGCATGGTAGGTCACAGTTGCCATGCAGTTCCAAGAAGCTTGCTTCTGGGTAGATTGAGCCCCATGTTATTTGGTGAATGGGAGGGAAGTGGGTTTGGATCTGCTGCCTCAGCTCTCCTCACCTGCTCTTCCGAGCAGACATCTGGTCCAGAGACTTGAGGCTCTTATTCACCACCCCGCCAACTCCTCCCAAATCGAGAACGAGCTCCACATCCCTCTCCCCCAAGAAACAGTGCCATTAGAGCTGCAAACCTGTCGTCTTTTGTGAGCCAACGAACCCTCTCAAAGTAAACACTGATAGGATCGTGCTTGTAAGGTTGCAATCCTGAGCAAATCAGTTAACACGCAGGAGAAACAGTTTACTTCCGAGTAAAGACAGGCTGAGATCTGCTGTGGGGGCCACAGTACAGTCCTTACAGTTCTGGTCTGAAGAAGTGTGCAAGCACATGAAAGCTTACATTCGGAATAAAAGTTTGTTGGTTGTAAAGGCGCTACTGGACTTCTGTTTTGTTCTACTGCTTCGACCAACATAGCTGCGCACCTGGATCTAACTACAGCCCTTAGCACACCTAGGCTGGCTTCTCCTGCATAAGTATCTGTGATAATCTGTGGATGTGCTCTCTCAGGGGTTAAGCATCACTGGTACCAAGGAAGGATTACTTCTGATTTAAAATATGCTTAGAATGCAACTGCAGATTAGGGTTGAGAGTGTCAGTCTAGAACAAAGGTGGCCAAACTGAGGCTCGGGAACCACATGTGGCTCTTTCACGCATAGTGTTTGGTTCTCCAAGCCTCCACCATCCCATTTGCTCTCTTTAAATCACTTTCTCCAAGCCAAGCCAGCTGGTAGCTTGGAGAATGCATTTAAAGTTAAAGTTGCTTTCTTCTTCCCGCTTCCCTGCCCTTCAACTATTTTCCTTCCTTCCGGCTCTCAAGCACCTGACGTTCATGTCTTGTGGCTCTCAAACATCTGGCGTTTATCCTACGTGGCTCTTATGTTAAGCAAGTTTGGCCACCCCTTGTCTAGAACCCGAGTTCAAATCCCTATGCAGCCCCAAAGCTTGCAGAGCCAGTCTTGCTCTCTCACACCAAAACCTACCTTGCAGGGCTAGTGTAAGGATAAAATGAGGGAGGAAAGAACCAGGCATACCACCCACGAACTGCCTTCCTCCCAACCCTCCGGGCATGCAACCGCGCTGCACACTCCCCTCGCTTAGGGTTGCCACCCTCCCGCCATCACAACGGCTGCCCAGGCTACAATTCCCCTTAAGAAAACGGCAGCTTTGGAAGCTGGCCTTTGGGGCACTGAAGAGGACCTCTCCCGTCCCAAAGCGTCAACTGGCAGCCCTACTTGTGCAGAATTTGAACTCGCAAACTCCTCGGGGCAGGAATTTCGCCTCTTTTTTTACACGTTACACCTGCGACTCCTTGAGCGCTTTCATCAGGGCTGCCTTCGCACCATCCTCAACATCCACTGGAGTGACTTTGTGACCAACACTGAAGTCCTCAAGAGGGCGGAGGTTACAAGCATCGAAGCACTGCTGTTGAAGACGCAGCTGCGCTGGGCAGGGCATATTTCTAGGATGGGAAACCACCGCCTTCCCAAGATTGCCCTGTATGGCGAACTTTCCACCGGCCATCGAAATAGAGGGGCACCAAAGAAGAGGTACAAGGACTCCTTGAAGAAATCCCTTGGCACCTGTCGCATCAACCATCACCAGTGGTCTGACCTAGCCTCAGATCGCAAAGCATGGAGGCACACCATCCACCAGGCTGTCTCTTCCTTTGAGAACGCACGCATAGCTGGTCTTGAGGACAAAAGGAGATCGAGGAAGAATCGCACTGCTACAGCACCAACCCCAAGTCAGACTTTTCCCTGCAGCCACTGTGGCCGGATCTGCCTGTCCCACATTCGTCTTGTCAGCCACCAGCGAGCCTGCAACAGACATGGACTACTGCACCCTTCTTAAATCTTCGTTCGCGAAGCTAAGCCGAGAGAGAGACTTTGCAAACCACTGAAGACCTGAGAGCAGAGCCAAAAAGGCACCGACGCCCCGCCCCCCGCCCCCTCCCTTCCAATCAGGAGGTCAACCCCAGGCTCAAGGAATCTATGTCACTATGGCAACGGCGCGGGAGCCCTCCAGCTTCCTCCCTCGCACCACAACACCCCGAGGCCCCCGCCAAGGGCATGCGGCCGTTCTTCCCTCCCGCTCACCGGGCCCCAGAGGCAGGCGGCTCCGCAATCCGGCCCGAGTCCACGCGACCCTGCGGGAGGAAGGGGGGGGGAGGGAAGAGAAACAGGCGGCCAATCAGATGAGGAGGAAGGGACGGGGGCGCGTCAGGAAAAAGATCCGATTGGCCCACAGCAGGCACTTCGCGCCAGGAAGCGGAAATGGTAAGACGTAACACGCGTTGATTGGTAGTTGCGGCCGGCGCTTCCCCGAGGGGCGAGCGTGAGGTAGAGGACGTTTTGCGCAGCTGTCACTTGGGGTTACCGTTTGCAACCGGGGGGGAAGGCTGCAGTTCTCGCGTCTCTCTGCAGCGCTGCCCCCGTTGAGCTCTTTGGCTTCTCTGCAGCTCTCTGTGTGCGCGCGCACACTTACACGCATCTGCAAGGGGAAAGTTTGCCGTCGTTTCTCAGCGTAGCTCTTATTGACTGGAGTTGCCAGCTTTGGGGCGGGAGGTTTATGGGGTGGGGGGAGTGTAGGGACATCCGGGTGGGCAGTCGCGCTGGGCTGAACTGAAGCAGTAGGACAAAGTAGGAGTCAAGGGATGAATTTATGAAGCTGCTTTATACTGAACCAGACCTTTGGTCCATCAAAGTCAGTATTGTCTTCTCAGACTGGCAGCAGCTCTCCAGGGTCTCAAGCGGAGGTTTTTCACACCGTTTTGCCTGGACCCTTTTTGGAGATGCCGGGGATTGAACCTGGGACCTTCTGCTTCCCAAGCAGATGCTCTACCACTGAGCCACCGTCCCTCCCCAAAACATATGAACATATGAAGCTGCCTTATACTGAATCAGACCCTTGGTCCATCAAAGTCAGTATTGTCTACTCAGACTGGCAGCGGCTCTCCGGGGTCTCAAGCTGAGGCTTTTCACACCTATTTGCCTGGACCCTTTTTGGAGATGCCGGGGATTGAACCTGGGACCTTCTGCTTCCCAAGCAGATGCTCTACCACTGAGCCACCGTCCCTCCCCAAAACATATGAACATATGAAACTGCCTTATACTGAATCAGACCTTTGGTCCATCAAAGTCAGTATTGTCTTCTCAGACTGGCAGCGGCTCTCCGGGGTCTCAAGCTGAGGCTTTTCACACCTATTTGCCTGGACCCTTTTTGGAGATGCCGGGGATTGAACCTGGGACCTTCTGCTTCCCAAGCAGATGCTCTACCACTGAGCCACCGTCCCTCCCCAAAACATATGAACATATGAAGCTGCCTTATACTGAATCAGACCCTTGGTCCATCAAAGTCAGTATTGTCTACTCAGACTGGCAGCGGCTCTCCAGGGTCTCAAGCTGAGGCTTTTCACACCTATTTGCCTGGACCCTTTTTGGAGATGCCGGGGATTGAACCTGGGACCTTCTGCTTCCCAAGCAGATGCTCTACCACTGAGCCACCGTCCCTCCCCAAAACATATGAACATATGAAGCTGCCTTATACTGAATCAGACCCTTGGTCCATCAAAGTCAGTATTGTCTACTCAGACTGGCAGCGGCTCTCCAGGGTCTCAAACGGAGGTTTTTCACACCTATTTGCCTGGACCATTGTTAGTTGGAGATGCCTTACTCTGCTCTGGTAAGACCTCACCTGGAGTATTGTGTTCAGCTTTGGGCACCACATTTTTTGTGTGTGTGTATAAGCAATTTTTATTATTCTGCAATATATTGTAACAATAGTATTCATCTATTAAAGTATTTTAAGAAGGATATAGACAAGCTGGAATGGGTCCAGAGGAAGGCGACGAAGATGGTGAGGGGTCTGGAGACCAAGCCCTAGGAGGAAAGGTTGAAGGAGCTGGGCATGTTTAGCCTGGAGAGGAGGCGGCTGAGAGGTGATAGGATCACCATCTTCAAGTACTTGAAGGGCTGTCATCAAGAGGATGGTAGGGAGTTGTTTTCTGTGGCCCCGGAAGGTAGGACCAGAACCAGTGGGTTGAAATTAAATCAATAGAGTTTCCGGCTCAACATTAGGAAGAACTTCCTGACCGTTAGAGCGGTTCCTCAGTGGAACAGGCTTCCTCGGGAGGTGGTGGGCTCTCCTTCCTTGGAGGTTTTTAAACAGAGGCTGGATGGCCGTCTGACAGCGATGAAGATCCTGTGAATTTAGGGGGAGGTGTTTGTGAGTTTCCTCAGTGGAACAGGCATCCTCGGGAGGTGGTGGGCTCTCCTTCCTTGGAGGTTTTTTGTTTGTTTGTTTGTTTAAAACAATTTATTATACTGTAATATATTGTAATAACACTTATAGTTTGTTATTAAAAATTAACACATATACATTACATTTTCTCCCCCTCCCCCCCCTTTGGTGACCCCCCAACAGTGAATTTTAATTAAATCGCTAAAAAAAGGTAATCAATTCAGTCTGTTTAAGAATCTTCATAAAAAAGAAAGCATCATAAAGCAAAAAGAGAAAAGGAAAGAAAAACCATATGTTATAATTCTAATCCATCTTCATAGTAATCCTTTAGTCATTATCAAAAGAACGAAAAAGATAAATTCCAATAATCTTGCTTTTCTACTAGAATCCATGTTACGTTCCTTTAGAATTTAATCATTGTCAAAGATTGCCAAATATCCCTTTACACTCCATTGTTTTTCAACATATTTTTGAAATTTTCCCCACTCATTTTTGAACTTCTCTAAATCATGTTCTTTTAAGATTCTTGTAAGCTTGTCCATTTCACTCCAATGCATAACTTTTAGACTCCATTCCCACTTTTTTTTCCATTTGTAATCCCAACAGAAAAATGTCTGGTGCCTTCTTGATATTATATCCCAAAATTTTCAAAATCTCTTGCTGAATCACTTCTTTGGGGGTTTTTAAACAGAGGCTAGATGGCCATCTGACAGCAATGCTGATCCTGTGAATTTAGGGGGAGGTGTTTGTGAGTTTCCTGCATTGTGCAGGGGGTTGGACTAGATGACCCTGGAGGCCCCTTCCAACTCTATGATTCTATGAAATGGAGAATGGCAGAGCCACACATTATTTGCTTGCAACAAGTCCTACGAGGAAAGGTTGAAGGAGCTGGGGATGTTTAGCCTGGAGAGGAGGTGGCTGAGAGGTGATATGATCACCATCTTCAAGTCCTTGAAGGGCTGTCATATAGAGGATGATGTGGAATTGTTTTCTGTGGCCCTGGAAGGTAGGACCAGAACCAGTGGGTTGAAATTAAATCAAAAGAGTTTCTGGCTCAACATTAGGAAGAACTTTCTGACCGTTAGAGCGATTTCTCAGTGGAACAGGCTTCTTCGGGAGGTGGTGAGCTCTCCTTCCTTGGAGATTTTTAAACAGAGGCTAGATGGCCGTCTGACAGCAATGCTGATCCTGTGAATTTAGGGGGAGGTGTTTGTGAGTTTCCTGCATTGTGCAGGGGGTTGGACTAGATGACCCTGGAGGTCCCTTCCAACTCTATGATTCTAAGTGGTACCTTGAAGACCAACAAGCTTTTATTCAGAATGGAAGCTTTCGTATGCATACAGACTTCATCCTCGTCTGAAGAAGTGCGCATGCACCCACGAAAGCTTCCATTCTGAATAAAACTTTGTTGGTCTTAAAGATGAGACTTGACTCCTACTTCGTTCTATCGCTGAAGTATATAGCTGCAGAGTCCACCCTCCAAAACAGTCATTTCTGCAAAGGAACCGATCTTGGTTGCCTGGAGATCAGTTGTAACAGTGGGAGACCTCCAGGTGCTAGCAGGAGGTTGCCGACCCTGAATTCATTGTTCCTTGTTTCCAAATTTCAGCTGCTCCATCCCCCCAACCCCTCCCGCTTGCAATGCAGAGGATTTCAAGGGGGAGGTGCCCTCAAGTGACTCCACTGTGAACTCAGAGCTGTTCAGCCTCTGAGCAGTGTTCCCTCTAAGCTGAGTTAGTGTGAGCTCAGGTTTTTTTTAGCCTCTGGCTCACATATTTTTCTCTTAGGAAGGATGGCCCCAGAGCAAACGAATTTATGCAGTAGCTTCCAACTTTAATGCCGGTAGCACACGAAGGAGAATTTTTGCTCACAAGACTCTGCAGCTTGGAGAGAGCACTGCCTCTGAGCAAGGTTTAGTTGGGGCTTTCAAAACGTCTCCAGCCAGGGTTGGAGGTGGAGTGCAGGGGAAGGGTTTGGGGGAAAGAGAGACCTCAGAGAGGTGTAAATGCTAGAGAGCCCATCCTCCAAAGCAGCCATTTTTCCTCAGGCGAACAGATCTCTGTAGTGTGAAGCTCCATCCCTCCCTAACTAGATGGTTTGCAGGGCAGGCACCTTCCTTAGTTACAGATGATTAAGATGGTTATTCATTCTCTTCGAGATGGCTACTCCCTCTGGCCCAAGAGCAGAGCTCTGCCTGCTGTGAGCTCGAACCCACGACAGCCTTGAACTGCACTCCCACCCCAAACCACTAATATAAACTTAGGCTTCCCAAATCCCCCGCCTGGGCGGGGGACCCCCGATTTGGAGCCTCCTCCCCCCGCTTGGCAAAAATCCAGAAAGCGGGGGGAATGGCTGCCCTTCCCACGCAGCCTAGAACCCAGCAGCTTTTCCTCTCCCCTTCCCACCGATCCCTGATGCTTCTCCTCCTCCCTTCCCTTCCCACCTCTGATCGCAGCAGCTTCTCCTTGCCCCTCCCCTTCCCACCCAGCTCATCGCAGCAGCCGGAGCTTTCCCAGGCTGCTTCCTGCCCCACCCTAAAGGACCATGTGCCTTTGCACCTCCGGAGGTGGTGAAAGGCTTCAACTTTCTGTCTCTGTGTCTTTGTTACTGTGAAGAAGCTGGCTGGTGAGTAGAGAGCCAATCCCCTACATCAGATTTGCGAGAAGGAGGGGTGTGGAGGAGAGGGAAAGGTTGTCGTTATTCCCTATGTGAAATATTTCTCATAGGGTATAATGGGGAATTGATCTGGAGGTTTCGGGGGCTCTGTGGGAGCTATTTTTTGAGGTAGAGGCACCAAATTTTCAGTATAGTATCTAGTGCCTCTCCCCAAAATACCCTCCAAGTTTCAAAACGATTGGACCAGAGGGTCCAGTTCTATCAGCCCCAAAAGAAGGTGCCCCTATCCTTCATTATTTCCTATGGAAGGAAGACATTTAAAAAGGTGTGCTGTCCCTTTAAATGTGATGACCAGAACTCCCTTGGAGTTCAATTATGCTTGTCACACCCTTGTTCCTGGCTCCGCCCCCAATGTCTCCTGGCTCCACCCCCAAAGTCTCCTGGCTCCACCCCCAAAGTCCCCAGATATTTCTTGAATTGGACTTGGCAACCCTATATAAACTAGTTCCTGGCCCACCCTCCTGTAACATTCTGGGGCAGAGCCCTGATGGAGTCTTTTTCTTTCTAGGGAGCTGCCCTCAGACAGGAGAGGAGGGGGAATGAGGAGGAGACTAGGCCAAGGCCTGCCTCAAGTTTGATAGTTCCTCTCTATCCCACTCACAGGTAAACACAGGTAAACACAAACAAAATGGCGTTACTCCACACAAGCGAAAACCCAAATAAAATGACAAACCCCGAATCTCCCTGCTCCACAGTAAGGCCCGCTCCGGAGTAAGGTCAGTGGGAAAACGGCCACAGATTCTTCTTCCTGCTTGACCAAAATTCTCTTCTGTGTTGACTGTGAAAGGATTGAGCATCATTGATAGCCCCACTCAGCGCCGCTTGGGTGAAATATATGCCTTGCGCAAAGGCTAAGGAAACTTGTTTCTGAGGTATGTTCGGCTCGAGCCGTTTTTAACTTTCCTGTAGATATGCAGTTTGGTAAAATGCCCAGAAAGATTTGCTCGCATGCTACGGAAGGAAGCTTGCTGTTCCCTCTCACCTCCTTCCATGTCCTAGGGTTGCCAGCTCCAGGTTGGGAAATTCCTGGAGATTTTGGGAGTGGCGCCTGTGGAGGGTGATGAGGAAGGGAGGGAGAGGGATCTAGAGTCCACCCTCCAAAGCAGCCACTGGCTCCAAGAGAACTGACCTCTTTAGCCTGGAGAGGCGTTGCCATTCCAGGGGATCTCCCTTTGCCCATGTTGGAGTGCCCTGGGGCCTGCACTGTGCCTGTTCGGAGTGCAGAATGCCCCCCCTCCTCTTTTCTCCTCTTTCTCAGCACCAGGCAAAGCAATAGCACTTATTCAAGGATTTTATGGGGAGAAAGGAAAGGTCTGTATTGCAATAACCCCCCCCTGGTGCATGCATGGGGGGGAGCAGAATCCTCTTGCATTTTTCCACCTCTCATTCTGTCCCATCTTTTCTCCCCATCTTGCTTCAAGACCCAAAGTGGGCCCAGGGCCAGAAGGCAGGGAGGAGGGGAAGGCCGCTCTCCCAGCAGTGCCTGGCCACAGCTTTATTGCAAGAAATAACACAGCTATGAAAACACAACACCAGGTGACCGCCAGGTAGGGTTGCCAACCTCCAGGTGGGTACTTAGCAGAACACAAAACTACAATGTACAGGTTGCTTTGAAGAAGGGAGAGCCTCTTGAAACACGCCCAGTTTACACCTGGGAGACCTGTCATCACTTATCGAAAGCCAAGAATTTAAGAGGAACACTACTGGAAATTGACCAGAGTTTTGGAAACTGACATGGACTTCTTTTTTTGCATTCTAGACATGACTTATGGCTCTGGAAAAGCCATATTGTATTGTATTGTTGAGTGCATGAGTGTGTGCCTAACAATTATTTAATTAAATCCCACTGGTTTAAGTAAGATGCAGTGTTGTTTATTTTGTGGTTGCTCAACCTCGAGGTGGGGCCTAGAGATCTCTCAGAATTGCAGCCCACCTCTAGACTACAGAGATCAGGCCCCTTTACGGTTTCCAGCTTCCAGGTTGGGCATGGAAGTCTGATCTCCACATGAGAGAGATCCCTTCCCCTGCAGAAATGGCCGCCCTGGAGAAGGGATTCTGTGGCCCTGGGCCTTCTGAAGTCTCTCCCCTCCCCAAACCCCGCCTTCTCCAGCTTCCACCCCTACATCTCCAGGAAAGCTGGAGGTGGCGAATCTGGTTCCCCTGGAGAAAAGGACTGCTTTGGCAGGACAACTCTGAAGCATCCTACCCTGGCAGTCCCTCCCCAAATCCTACTTCTTCCCAGCCTCCACCCCCAAATTTCCAGGGATTTCCCAGCCTGGAGCTGGCAACTCCACCCGTGACACATCTGGTGAGATCCTCTGAGAAGGCTGAGCCAAGTGGGCAGCCGTGTAGAACAAAGTAGGAGCCCAGGAGCACTTTTAAGGCCAACAAAATTTTATTCCAAATGGAAGCTTTCGTATGCGTGCCGACTTCTTCAGACAATGGAATGGGGTACAGTGGGCTGAAATACATGTCGTTGGTGGATTAAGAGTGTGAACTGATATAATGGATCCAGTGGCAAAATAGTGTAATAAATTGGAAGACTATTTGGTCTGGAGAGCAAGAAAAGGTAATAAAATTTGCCTGTTAATTGCTGTTGCCGAAAGTCTAAGGTAAAACAAAAGGACGTGTATTTCCTAATTCTTGACCACCCAATTTACTTTTAAGCACCATTCTAGTGGGAGAGCAGTGTTTTCAGAGAAGAGGAGGGCAGGGAAGGGGGGCGGGTTCGCCCTTCTTTCCTCTCAGCTGCTTCCCTTCAGCAAAGGTCCCCTGGGGGGGGCTCCTGACATGCCTGCTGGGGGATGGGAGGGAGACGAATGTTGTGTGTGTGCGGTGAGGGGAGGGGAGCAGAGTGGGAAGAGGTGAAGCCAAGAGAGAGAAACCAAGTATTTTGTAGAAGTATCGATAATAACAGACAGCGCAAGCAGGCCAATGTCCCAGCCAAAGAATTGCTAAGCAACCCAATGTGTTGATCTGTGGTTCTCCGGCTGGTCTCTTTGGATATTGCTCAAGCGTTTTTGTGAAGTAAGGGCTTCGGCAAGTAAGACTGGTGATGAGAAGCCCATTCATCTTGCCAGGTAATAAAAGGAATCGCTGAAATGCACCAGCCGAGGCAGCCTGGGACGGCATAATTTCTCCAGCCTGGCTATTGCCCTCAGGGGTCTTCTCTTCGCTCTGCAATTGAGCTTAATGGGATTAGTTGTCAGCTACAAGCCTGCAAAATGTGTTTCCAGCTTAGTGTCTTTTTACCTTGCTAAAGGGATTGGAAATGGCTGGGGGGGGGGCATGGGAGAGTCGGGGTCAATCTGGTTGTGAGAGTTCCACGAATGGGGCTCCCAGGGAGTTTTCAGAGTTAATTTCACTTTGGATGATGACCATAAGAACATAAGAGAAGTCATGTTGGATCAGGCCAATGGCCCATCCAGTCCAACACTCTGGGTCACACAGTGGCCAATATATGTGTGTGTGTACACACACACACACACATATATATATATATACACACACACACTGTGGCTAATAGCCACTGATGAACCTCTGCTCCATATTTTTATCCAATCCCTTCTTGAAGCTGTCTATGCTTGTGGCCGCCACCACCTCCTGTGGCAGTGAATTCCACATGCTAATCACCCTTTGGGTGAAGAAGTACTTCCTTTTATCCGTTTTAACCTGTCTGCTCAGCAATTTCATCGAATGCCCAGGAGTTCTTGTATTGTGAGAAAGGGAGAAAAGTACCATATTTGAGGCAGGGGGATTCAAGTCTTTCCTGCTGGTAGTAGAAACTGCCATTAGTTGTGGCCGATTTATGGCAACTCCTTAAGGGTTTTCAGGCAGGAGCTGTTCAGAGGTGTTTTGCCATTGCCTGCCTCTGTGTGGCAACTCTGGAATTTCTTGGTGGTCTCCCATCTAAGTACTAACAAGTCCTGCCTTATGATGAGATTGGGCTGGTCTGGGCCATCTAGGTGAGAGCAAGAGATAAGCAGAGGTGGTTTGCCCTTGCCTGCTTCTGAATAGCAACTCTGGCCTTTCTTGGTGGCCTCCCATCCAGGTGCTAACCGCAGCTGACTCTGCTTAGCTTCTGAGGTCTAAAGAGTTTGGGCTACCTGGGCCATTCAGGGCAGGGCATCATTCCATCCTACATCCTGCTTAGCAGGCTGGGTTCAGGCAGGAGGGGGACCAAGGAGAAACTGCCTCCTTCCCACAGTCCCTTGAAGCTACTGAGTCAAGCATGCCTTTCCCATCAAGGAGGCCGTGAAAGCAAGGGACAGCCTCCGAAGAGCACCCCTCCCTCCAGCCTCTACCGCCAGTGCAAGAACCATCCAAACGACGGCAGGCAGCGAATTGTGAGTCTGATGGGACCTTACAGGCCAGCATGAGCTTCCAGGGACTCTTTTGAAGGAAACATAAAGGAGACTGCCAAAGTGGGGTGGAGATCTCTGGGCAGAATGAGACTTGGGATGGGCCCTGCCATCAGTCTTTCAGGTGTGATTCCCTGTGGACTGGACCGGAAGGGAGAGAACTGTCACACCAAATGGATGGCACGAGCAGTCGGTCAGAAGCTCCAGCCTCTCCAGGGGTGCAGAGGAAGTGTTATCAGTTAGGCTTAACCCCACTAATCAAGGAAGAACCAGTCTAAAGTATGTGAAGTTTGGAGAGAGAGCCAGTTTGGTGTCGTGGTTAAGTGTGCGGACTCTTGTATGGGAGAACCAGGTTTGATTCCCCACTCCTCCACTCGCAGCTGCTGGAATGGCCTTGGGTCAGCCAGAGCTCTCGTAGGAGTTGTCCTTGAAAGGACAGCTGCTGGGAGAGCCCTCTCAGCCCCACCCACCTCACAGGGTGTCTGTTGTGGGGGAGGAAGGGAAAGGAGATTGTGAGCCGCTCTGGGACTCTGATTCAGAGAGAAGGGCGGGTTATAGCTCTGCAGTCTTCTTTTTCTGAGAAACTAGCATTAGTAAAGGGTTATAATAAGGTTGCCAGGTCCAGGCTGGGAAATTCCTGGAGATGTGGGGGTAGAGCCTGGGGAGGGCAGGGACCCCAATGGGGCACAAGGCCGCAGAGTCCCCCCTCCTAAGCATCCTCAAATGGCCTCTAGTCTGCAGATGAGCTGTAATTCCAGATCCCACCTGGAGGATGGCATCCCTGCTGGCAACCAGGCCCGTAGCTACGTTAGGGGTATGGGAGGGGCACAGCCCCTGTTTAACCCCCCCCCTTCCCTCTATAGGGCCCCTCCATTGGAGCCGCCGTCTAGGAACCTGACACACTTTCTTTCTCAGCAGGGTCTGCTGAGCGGAGGTGGTGAAGCTGAGTTAAAAGGGGGCGAGAGAGAGTGAGCACCCCCACCAATTTTTTTTTCACCTGGGCCCCTCCACCCAAAATGTCCTGGCTACGGGCCTGCTGGCAACCCTGTGTGCCCAGCTCACCCTCTGCAGAGCAAGTGAAGGGATTTTATCAAAGATTTCAGGTTTTCACGGCTGGTAGCATCATTAGGGTTTGTAGAATCTTTCGGGATCAAGTGCGGTGCTCTACTGGAGAAAGTTTTCCTTCCAGACGTTTCGTTCTCAGCTGCGGAGAACATCCTCAGTGGCGTTGCAGCCAAGAAGGTCTGAGCGCCTGCTCCGGCTGCAGCGCCACTGAGGATGTTCTCCGCAGCTGAGAACGAAACGTCTGGAAGGAAAACTTTCTCCAGTAGAACACGGCACTTGATCTCGAAAGATTCTACAAACCCTAATGAAGGGATTTTGATTCTGCTTGAAGGATTTCTGACCGCTCCCTTGGTCGGAGGACCGCTCCTTAGCCTAAGTCATTATTGTTCATATTTTAAAGCGGGTATATCTGATGATGACTCTCTGAGACTGGCGTAAAAGGTCCATTGATGAAAGAGAATTCTTTCATACGCTTCAGTTCAATGGGATTTAGACTGCCGTGACTTGGGGAGTGTTTAAAGCAAATGGCTTTTCTGCCCAGCAGAGACAAGATAACATTTTGCAAGCTCTTCTTCCCAGCTGGGCTCCAAAATGGAGAGGCTGTCTCCTGACGCCGGAATTAGGCTGCAGGCATCCTTCAGTGGCCTGGCACGCCGCTCATCCAACATGACAGGAGGGCTGAGGACGGCGCTTACTTCTGCTGAGCAAAATCCTTCTCCCTGCAGAGTCTGAACAATAAGCGCCGGGCCCCAGAGACCCCCACGAGGGCCAGGCTCTTCCGTTAAGGAGGATCAAAGCTCTTTCCCCCAAATCCTCCAGCTGCCAGCTTGATCCACCCTCCGCCCCGTAATCAAATTAAGACATAAAAGCTGCATCTGGTTGGAGCTCTTCTTGCTGCTCGATACAATTGCCAGCCTTCAGGTGGGGCCTGGCAGGAGAAGATCCTCGCGAATCACAGCTGATCTCCAGACTAGCGAGACCAGTGACTCTGGAGGAGATGGCTGCTTTGGAGGGTGGACTCTGTGGCATTGTACTCCACAGAGGTGGTGAAAAACCAGGTGAAGAGTACAAAGACAAGTGTGTCTTGCCTACAGTCAAGCATGGTGGTGGGAATGTCATGGCCTGGGGCTGCATGAGTGGTTGCCACCACACACGCTTGACACCATCTGAACCAAATAAGTTTATCTTGGTCTCATTGGACCACAGAAATCCATGTCCTTCGTCTGCTTGTCTGCAGCAAACCGTTTGCAGGCTTTCTTGTGCATCGTCTTTAGAAGAGGCTTCCTTCTGGGACGACAGCCCTGCAGACCAATTTGATGCAGCGTGCGGCGTATGGTCTGAGCACTGACAGGCCGACCCCCCACCCCTTCAACCTCTGTAGCAATGTCATGGTCTTGGGGCTGCATGAGTGCTGCCGGCACTGGGGAGCTACAGTTCATTGAGGGAACCATGAATGCCAACATGTACTGTGACATACTGAAGCAGAGCATGATCCCCTCCCTTCGGAGACTGGGCCACAGGGCAGTATTCCAACATGATAACAACCCCAAACACACCTCCAAAATGACCACTGCCTTGCTAAAGAAGCTGAGGGTAAAGGTGATGGACTGGCCAAGCATGTCTCCAGACCTAAATCCTATTGAGATGTGAGGCATCCTGAAACGGAAGGTGGAGGTGCGCAAGGTCTCTAACATCCACCAGCTACGTGACGTCGTCATGGAGGAGTGGAAGAGGATTCCAGTGGCAACCTGTGAAGCTCTGGTGAACTCTATACCCAAGAGAGTTAAGGCAGTGCTGAAAAATAATGGTGGCCACACAAAATATTGACACTTTGGGCCCCATTTGGACATTATCACTTAGGGGTGTACTCACTTTTGTTGCCAGCAGTTTAGACATTAATGGCTGTGTGTTGGGTGATTTTGAGGGGACATTTGCACTGTTATACAAGCTGTAGACTCACTACTTTACATTGTAGCCAAGTGTCATTTCTTCAGTGTTGTCACATGAAAAGATATACTTAAATATTTACAAAATGTGAGGGGGTGTACTCACTTCGGTGACATACTGTAATAATGGAAGTTATTGTGGTTTCCAGCCATTAATTGTTTTCTTATTAACCAAAGCAGTAAACCTAACTAAGCTTAAATCTCCCAAAATTTAATGGTGCCCAAGGTGGGAATAAGGTCAGGTTTTCAGCTCCAGATAGGGAAATTTATGGAGAACATAAGAGAAGCCATGTTGGATCAGGCCAATGGCCCATCCAGTCCAACACTCTGTGTCACACAGTGGCCACACACACACACACACACACTGTGGCTAATAGCCACTGATGGACCTCTGCTCCATATTTTTATCTAACCCCCTCTTGAAGCTGGCTATGCTTGTAGCCACCACCACTTCCTGTGGCAGTGAATTCCACATGTTAATCACCCTTTGGGTGAAGAAGTACTTCCTTTTATCCGTTCTAGCCCGACTGCTCAGCAATTTCATTGCGTCCCCACGAGTTCTTGTATTGTGAGAAAGGGAGAAAGTACTTCTTTCTCTGCTTTCTCCATCCCATGCATAATCTTGTAAACCTCTATCATGTCACCCCGCAGTTGACGTTTCCCCAAGCTAAAGAGCCCCAAGAGTTTTAACCTTTCTTCATAGGGAAAGTGTTCCAAACCTTTAATCATTCTAGTTGCCCTTTTCTAGACTTTTTCCAATGCTATAATATCCTTTTTGAGGTGCGGTGACCAGAATTGTACACAGTATTCCAAATGACACCACACCATCAATTCCCTTCCTAATAATTCCCAGCATGGCGTTGGCCTTTTTTATTGCAATCGCCCACTGTCTTGACATTTTCAGTGAGTTATCTACCGCGACCCCAAGATCTCTCTCTTAGTCAGTCTCAGATTTGTGGATGGGGCCTGGAGAAGGGATAGAGCTCAGAAGGAATGCAATTCCATAGAGTGTGTCCTCCGAAGGAGCCATTTTCTCCAGGGGGTCTGATCTCTGATGTCTGGAGATCTGTTATAATTCCAGGAGATCAGCAAACCTGGATAAAGCTGGGTTTGGGTGTCTCAGGTGCCACCACAGTGCCGACTAGTGTGGTATGAGAACGAAGTCTGAGTCCAGAAAAAAGCTTATGCCCAGAATTAAACTTTTGTTGGTCTAGTTTGGTGTAGTGGTTAAGTGTGCGGACTCTTATCTGGGAGAACCGGGTTTGATTCCCCACTCCTCCACTTGCACCTGCAGAAATGGCCTTGGGTCAACCATAGCTCTGGCTGAGGTTGTCCTTGAAAGGGCAGCTGCTGGGAGAGCCCTCTCAGCTCACCCACCTCACAGGGTGTCTGTTGTGGGGGAGGAAGGGAAAGGAGATTGTGAGCCGCTCTGAGACTCTTCTTCTTCTTCTTCTTCTTCTTCTTCTTCTTCTTCTTCTTCTTCTTCTTCTTCTTCTTCTTCTTCTTCTTCTTCTTCTTCTTCTTCTTCTTCTTCTTCTTCTTCTTCTTCTTCTTCTTCTTCTTCTTCTTCTTCTTCTTCTTCTTCTCCTTCTCCTTCTCCTTCTCCTTCTCCTTCTCCTTCTCCTTCTCCTTCTCCTTCTCCTTCTCCTTCCCTCTGAACTCAAACTTTGTTCTGTTGCTTCAAACCAACACGGCTGCCCACCTGGATCTAATGTCTGACATGAGGAAGCGATCTGCAGAGACAGGAAGGAGGCAGAAGCTTTCAGGCCTCCTCTGCCCACCTGCCGCTTTCCCCCTGCTGCAACCCCCTCCTCCAGCTTCTTTCCCCCCAGCCATCTTTGACTTGCTTCCGGAAGACCGTTGAAATCTGCTAGGCTTGCATTGGAGCAGCTTGAAAATGGGAGCAGCGATGTGGTGGGCCAGACAGCAGAGGGCGGGGCATGAGCCATGTAAACACCAGGCCAAAGACTAGCTAGGCCAGCCGTCTGGAGAGGGGGCACCATTGTGACCAACAAAGTTTACTTCTGGGAATAAGCTTTTTAGTGTGCGTGTTCACGAAAGCTCATACCCAGAATTAAACTTTGTGGTCTTAAAGGTGCCGCTGGACTCCCAGCTTTGTTCTGCTGCTTCAGACCCACACAGCTCCCTGCCTGAATCTGTCTTCGCAGAGGGGAACTTCCACTTTCGTCCCTGTTGGGCCCAGGTAAGCCACAAACGAGGGATGGTGTCCTTAGAGCAGACAAGAAGGCATGAATCCCTTCTGTGACCTTGTAGCCAAACAGGCCCTAATGTGTGTTTGCAGCTCTTCTACCTGATCTAGGCCTGCCAGCTGCAGGTTGGAGATTCCCTGGAGAACAGAGGTTGGAGGGGTTTTGGGGGGGGGGAGGAGCTCTGTAGGGATCCCCCAGAACCCACCTGCCAAAACTGTCATTTTCTCCAGAGGAGCTGATCTCTCTTGTCTGGAGAGCCATTTGTCATTCCGAGAGAACTCCAGCCCCCACCTTGAAGCTGGCAAGCCTAAAACGAACTTAACAAGTCACTTTCACTACGTCGGATTTACCATAATCCTCTTTCTCATTTAGGACTCAAGCAATGAGAGAACTAAATGTTTCCGTTGTTCCTGTTAATTACAAGAACAAACTCACATATGTCGGCTCTGGGGCACATAAAAGGATGCTTCATTTCTCCACAAATTCCACATGTGTGTGTGGGGGGGGGCTTGATCCGGACTGCCTTATCAGAGATCAGAAGGGCAGCAATCCCACAGCTGTTTGGTGGGAGAGACACTGGGGGTCTAAAGCCAGCCCTCAATCCCCCTCTCGATCAGCACAACCATTAGTTCTCAGATTGGGCTCTGTGTGCTAATTCTCTCGTATGCACATACAGCGCACGCTTCCATTCACAATTTCCCATGCGGCCTAGGCAGCCGGCACAGAAACCTAGATGGCTACAACTGATATTATTTAATTTGCTCTTTTGTTAGGCCTTCCACCAAGTACATATTCTATTTCTGCTTTCACTAGCATTTCCAGATGTAACCAAGGTAGGGTTTTCTGCTCCCAGAGGCGGGTAGGGTGGCCAGGTCCAGGCTGGGGAACTCCTGGAGATTTGGGGGTAGAACCTGAGGAAGATAGGGACCTCAGTAGGGTACAGTGCCCCTCAGTCCACTTTCTCCAGGGGAACTGGTGTCTGTATTTTGGAGATGAGCTACAATTCCCCAGGCCTCACTCTAACAGCAGATCAGCCTTGCTTTTTGGAGATGGATCTAGCTCAGGGGTGGCCAAACTGTGGCTCTTTCACACATACCGTGTGGCTCTCGAAAGCCCCAGCACTCCGTCGGCCAACTTAGAGAAGGCAATTTGTCTCTTTAAATCACTTCTCCAAGATAATCCAGCTGGTGGCTTGGGGAATGCATCTGAGGGACTAAGCTGAGAAGTGGATCTTCCGAAAGTTTCCTCAGCAGAAGCTGCTGCTTACACAGCTACAACGATAAGGATGCGTGTGTGTGTCTCCCTCCCCATCTATTTGCTCCTTCCATCCTTCCTTCCTTCCTCCTTGCCTGCTCTCAAACATCTGACATTCATATCTTGTGGCTCTCAAACATCTGACATTTCTTCTATGTGGCTCTTATGTTAAGCAAGTTTGGTCACCCCTGACCTAGCTGGTGGCCTGGGAGGCCAGCAGCCCTTCCTCCTGCCTTTATGAACAGTTGACGTGACAATTAAAGTAAGAATATACACTCCACAGCAGTGTCCTCCTTGGCCTCACAGAATCATTAGCAGTATTTGACTGAACTCACAGAACGGAAGACCAGTTGATTTGTCAGTTCATCAGCCAACCAGTCTTAATTGTGCTGTACAGATTTTAGTGGGCATCGACATATTCTATTAACATCCTGTTGAACTTCCACAGAAATATCATTAACCCGGTCTAATGGAAGAACGGATAGATTCACGGGGATGAACACAACTGTCTGCCTTCACTGTAGGGTTGCCATAGGGCCACATGGTACAGGACCCCACCCCCACCCCCCGAGGGCCTTGTGAAGCTGGCACTGCAGTGGTTGGGGGTAGAATTGTTTTGGGGGGAAATCACCATCCTTGTCAGTCCTCTCTATAGGAATCACTAAAAACTCTGTGGTAAATCCATATTTTATGGTTTCCAATGATTCCTAGAGAGGTGTGGTAACTTCTGGGTTTTCCTTGAAGTGAAATCAAGCTGTCAATACTACGGTAGCTGCTCCCTGCCCATCTCCTCACTCTTCTGGTCTTCCACTGATTGCCAGGCCAGATCTGGCAACCTGCTTCATTGGCCTGCTCACTGGTCTTCCTTGTTCCAACACAAATTCTTCACTTTGCTGCCCCTCCAAGGGCCCATATTCGTGCCAAAGTTTAAGAACATAAGAGAGGCCATGTTGGATCAGGCCAATGGCCCATCCAGTCCAACACTCTAAGAATATAGTTTCAGCAATGTTTCCCCCCCCACACACACACATTACACATTCTCATTTTCCTTATTTGTAAGTTCCTGTTTTTCGGGGCGAGTGTGTTTGTCTGTTCTGCATGTGTTTTGCTCCTTCAAGTGGCTGATTCAGTATTACACCAGTTTACGTCCAGCATAAAAGGGAAATGCTGGACAAAAATTGGTGTAATATTGAATTGTCCATTAGAGGGAGCAAAACACAAGCAGCTCTGGGTTGGGACCTCCACTGGATTTGGGGGGTGGAGCCTGGGGAAGGGAGGGACATTGGAGGGTTCCCCCACCAAAGCCACCATTTTCTCCAGGTGATCTTGGTTGTGTGGAGATCAGTGTAACCTGCAGGAGATCTCCAGCTGCCACCTGGAGGCGAGCAACCCAGCAGGAGCTTCATGGGGCAGGGATGCAGGAGGAGGCACCTGTGTCAAATCTGCCATGACATCCTTTCTGGGGGAAACTGGCCATAACATCGTTCTAGAAATCAACAGAAGCTCTATGGCAAATCCTAAAAGGAAGTGATGTCACACTGCACTCAGCGCCAGCATGCCTTTTCCCCGTCGCTGCTCAGAGCAGTGTAGGAAGTATCAGCCTTACTCGGAGCTGTCTCTGGGGGTGATGCAGGGCCTCAAGGAAGCATAAAGGGAGCCATCTGAGGGACTAAGCTGAGAAGTGGATCTTCCGAAAGTTTCCTCAGCAGAAGCTGCTGCTTACGCAGCTACAACGATAAGGATGTGTGTGTGTGTGTCAAACTAGGAACCATAACAAGTGCACAGACACACTCTTTACACCGCCGTAGTGATTTGTTGATGGAGGAAGCAACAGAGATCAGCAGGCAATAAGGGCCAAGAAAGATTCTCCCACTGACCCAGCTCAGAGCTGCTAACAGAAAGGGGTTGCCACCCTCCAGGAGGGGCTTGGAGAGCTCCCGGAATTACAATAGCTCCCCAGATGGCTGAGGTCAGTTTCATTGGAGGAAAAGGCAGCTTCGGAGGGTGGGCTTTATGGCATTGCTCCCACTGAGGCCCCTCCCCTCCCCAAAGCTCCACCCCCAAAGCTCCAGGAATTTCCCAGCCCAGAATGGGCCGCACTATACCGCCGGAGGCGGAGCCAACCGCAAAATGGCTGCCTCAAATGACCTTCAGTCAGACAGCGGAGGTCCTTGCACTTTGGTGGCAGCTGTGTTTTTAGAACTCTGCACAGCCAATCAGATCTCCATTCAGAAGCCTTGCTGAGCAAAAGCCCCACCTGGTGCCACCCCCCTCTAGGTACATTTGGCAGGGGCCCTGAAAGGTGTTGGTGGGCGCCACCATTGGGTCCAAGGGCACTACGTTGGGAGGCCCCTCTACTACCAGCCGTTTCCAGGGTTGCCCAGAGATCCGCCTCTCACACTGAATTGGCAACAGAGCTGCTGGAGGGAAATAAGCGCTCTGCCAGCTTTACCTTTAGCAAGCCGGCCTCTCCCCTCGACTCCATGCAGCCTCTACCTCTGCCCTTTCCCTGCAGCAGATACAGAGAATTCAAAGCAGAGATTAGTTTCAAAAAGGACTGGAACGAATCCCCGAGGAATAAATTAAGCGCCTTGCCCTTGAAGAGAGATGATCTTCTTTTCATTTGTGGGGAAAGGTCCTTTCTGCAGTCAGCAAAGAGCTCAGCGCTGCCAACCTCTGCCGCTAAAGTTGGGCTCATTTGGGCAGCCCTGAACCTGCTGGCAGCTGCTGGGGAGGCTTTGCTTGGAGGGGGAAGGGGTTTTACAGCTAGGGTTGCCAAGTCCAATTCAAGAAATATCTGGGGACTTTGGGGGTGGAGCCAGGAGACTTTGGGGGTGGTGCCAGGAGACATTAGGGGTGGAGCCAAGATCAAGGCTGTAACAAGCATCATTGAACTCCAAAGGGAGTTCTGGCCAGCACATTTAAAGGGACGGCACACCTTTTCAATGCCTTCCTTCTAGGGTTGCCAAGTCCAAATCAAGAAATATCTGGGGACTTTGGGGGTGGAGCCAGGAGACTTTGGGGGCGGAGCCAGAAACAAGGGTGTGACAAGCCTAATTGAACTCCAAGGGAGTTCTGGCCATCACATTTAAAGGGACAGCACAGCTTTTAAAATGTCTTCCTTCCATAGGAAATAATGAAAGATAGGGGCACCCTCTTTTGGGGCTCATAGAATTGGACCCCCTGGCCCAATCCTTTTGAAACTTGGAAGGTATTTTGGGGAGAGGCACTAGATGCTATACTGAAAAATTTGGGCACCTCTACCTAAAAAAAAAAGCCCCCCTAGAGCCCCCAATACCCATGGATCAATTCCCCATCATTCCCTATGGGAATAGTTCATGGAGGTGCTTGATGGCTGTGGGGGAGGGGGGAAGTCTGTAAAACCTGGGGATCCCCCTCTGGGACCTGGGGATTGGGAAGCCTACTTCCTTCCATAGGAAATCATGAAGGATAGGGGCACCTTCTTTTGGGGCTCATAGAATTGGACCCCCTGGCCCAATCCTTTTGAAACTTGGAAGGTATTTTGGGGAAAGGCACTAGATGCTATACTGAAAATTTGGTGCCTCTACCCAAAAAAAAAACAGTCCCCCCAGAGCCCCAGATACCCGCGGATCAATTCTCCATGATTTCCTATGGGAATAAATCTCCATAGGGAATAACAGAGTTCCCAGAAGACATTTCCCTCCCCTCCCCCCGCTTTCTGACGACCCTGAAGCAGGGGGGGGGGGAGGGCCTCCAAACCGGGGGATCCCCTGCCCCCACCTGGGGATTGGCAACCCTATTTACAGCACAGGCCCTGTGAGGCCAAGAGGTGAGGGAGGGCTTTTGTTCTCTCTCCTGTAGTGCAGGCGGTGTGCGTTGTCTACACTTCCTTTCTCTGTGGTGTCGTTTTACGGTCAGGTTTCCTTTCATTCTCTAAAACAGACCTCAAAAGGCAACACGGTCAAGAGGTCAGGGCAAACGTCAAGGCGGTTGCTGCATTGCGAGGGCAGAGCCTTCTGGATGTTCTCAGGGGCCTTTTGTCATTCGAATTCTATGTGTTTTAGAGCAGGGGTCCCCAAACCTTTTGAGGTTGTGTACACCTTTGGAATTCAAAGGCAGCCTGGTAGAAGCAGCCACAAAAGAGCTGCCACAAGACAACTGGGGCAGGAGGTGGCAGGGTCTTACCTGGCTGCTGGTGGGGGATCTTCCATGCTGACATCACCTGGAAGTGACATTATCACACCAGTCATGTCAGGGGGTGGAGTGGGGGCACACTAGCATAGAGTTTTTCCCAAATGCTAGAGCCGGGGTGTTAAACTCATCTGTTATGAGGGACGGATCTTCACCTTGTTGGGCCGGGCCGTGTGTGTCATAAAATATAATGCTAGGTAGGAGAGATATAAACTTTATAAAGGACACAGACACACACACTCACTCAGCCTAATCCACCTCACTGGCTTGTTGAGCCTCACCCAACAGAAGAGAGAAGAAGAAGAAGACTGCAGATTTATACCCCGCCCTTCTCTCTGAATCAGAGACTCAGAGCGGTTTACAATCGCCAACATCTTCTCCCCCCACAACAGACACCCTGAGAGGTGGGTGGGGCTGAGAGGACTCTCACAGCAGCTGCCCTTTCAGGGACAGCCTCTGCCAGAGCTATGGCTGACCCAAGGCCATTCCAGCAGGTCCAAGTGAAGGAGGGGGGAATCAAACCCGGTTCTCCCAGATAAGAGTCCGCACACTTAACCACTACACCGGACCAAGAGGCTTGATTCAGTAGCTCTGCTGTGTGACTGAGAGAGCCTGGCAAAGCTAGCTCTCCTCCTCCACTTCCTCCCCAAGGGAGGAGCCTCGCTCTGTTGCTCTTGTGTGATTGAGGAAGCCTGGAAAAGCAAGCTGTGATGTAGAAGGAAGCAAGATGACAGTGAGTTGCTCATGGACTTGATAGGAGCTATCTGGGGGCCTGATTCAGCCCCTGGGCTGCAAGTTTGACACCCCTGTGCTAGAGCGTCACCTCTCCATGCCGGTATTCTTTGGGGGCAGAGCTCCCCCTCCAGCCAGTTCTGTGGCAGCAGTTTGGAGGCCCCGAAATCAGGGGAGTCCCCATCCCCAGTGGGAGGCTGGGAACCCTAGTAGGTGGAGTCAGCCATGAAGTGGTGGCTGCAGCTTCCTTTCAGTCCCACCATGAAGATCCATGCGTTGAGCTGGCGGCTGATGTTGAAGCAGCATCTTTTAAAAAATCTGCTCAGCCAGTCAAATTTCCAGTGGCCCCACCTCCTTTCTCAGCTGCTGTGAGAGCCCTCTCAGCCCCACTTGGCAGGTGGGCACCACACTGGGGACCCCTGGTCTGGGGATAAGCCCTAGCCTCGAAAACAGTTTCCCAAGCGAAGGTCAAGCAAACCGAGGCCCAGATTATTAAGTCTCAGCAGTGTGTTCAAGGTTATGAAAAGGTGGTCTACCCTGGAGGAATAAGGCAGGAGGAAAAGGGATGCCCGAGACGCAGCACAGAGAGACCGAGGAGTGGGCCTGGTCAGAGGACTTTTTTTAAAGGAGGCATGGCAGTTGTCAGAAGCCTCAGTTCGCATAGGGGCAAAGGTGGAGAGGTGGCAAAAGCAGCTACTCTTCCTCCCCTCCACCCGCCTGGGGGGTGCACCCAATTCGGCCCCTCTGCTCCCCCCGCCCGGATCTGGCCCTGGACAGAAGGGGGGAAGAAGAAGAGTTGATAATGGCCATGCCCATCCCCCCCTTCAGGGCTCTGGCCAGTGGGTGGCTCAGCTGCTGCTGGGAACACCTGCTGGCATTTTATGGGGTGAAGGAGGCCAATTGTTTTAGCTCAAGGTGCTTTGGCGGCGGCCATGATTCTGGGGCCCCATCCTCAGGGCCCCGTGTCACCATGACTACTAGGATTTCCAGCTCCAGAAAGGGGATGGAGACTTGGGGGGGGTGGAGCATCAAGAGGGCAGAGTTTGGGGCATCAGGCCATAGAGTCCACCCTCCAAAGCTGCTCTTTTCTCCAGGTGAGCAGATCTCTGTCTCTTGGAGATCCGTGGTAATAGTGAGAGATCTCCAGCCCCCCCCCCCCCCCCCGAGGCTGGCCACCTTAACAACTGCCCCTGCAGGTATGAGCAGGGCTTTTTTTGAGGAGCAGGAATGCCGTTCTGGCTGGCTTGGCATCAGGGGGTGTGGCCTAATATGCAAATGAGTCCCTGCTGGGCTTTTCCTACAGAACAACCCTGTGTGGAACAATGGTGATGTCAGGGGTGTAGCCTAATATGCAAATGAGTTATTGCTGGGCTTTTCCTGCAGAACAACCCTGTGTTGAACAATGGTGATGTCAGGGGTGTGGCCTAATATGCAAATGAGTTCTTGCTGGGCTTTTTCCTACAAAAAACCCCCCCTGGGTATGTGCATTGGAGTTTTACAAGCACAAACCCATTTTTGTTTCTGAAAGGTCAGAAGGCATGCCCATGTCCCATACGCTGAAATATCTCCAAACGGCCTGAATGGAAACGTGGCAAGCGGGGAATTAAAACAACCTCTTCTTCTGAAGTTCTTTTTTTATTTCTTCAAATCCAAAATTAAACATTCTAAAGCTCCTCTTTTTTTTTTGTTAATAAGGGATAATTAGCAGCAAGGTAAGAACATGCAATTAGAGCCCAGTGAGTTATAATTTATAGCTTGCCCTCCTATGTGAAACAATTAATATGGTGTTAAGATGGTTTCCACATTAATTGCTGAGGCGGCAGAGTTCACTCACTCTCTGCTCTGCCTCTCCATCGAAACCTCCTGCACATGCACCCCGTTAAAGACTCCAGCTTCCCTCCACCTCCAGCTTCTTTAGCACCAACCGTACTTGGAGAGGAGACCTTTTCCAAGACACTATCATGTGACACTCTATGGTAGGTGTGACGGAACCGGCCCTATTCTGCCTTCAGACCCGGTCCCGTCAACTCCCTATGGAGTCGCCAACTCCTGGAGGGAGCTATTTCTCCTCCGGCCACTTGGGCTCGCTGCCACCACCTGCTCAGTCTAGGGGCTCAGATTGAGAGGAACAGGACTCCCAATCCCCCTCTCCAGCTATGAGGCCAGGCCTCAAGGTCCTCTGCCACCCTGTACTTGGGTATCACAGAGACCTCAGCACTTCTTTGGGGAACCCCTGGAGGATTGGCACCTTATTCAACTGCATGCCTTCCCCCTTCCCCGGGGCCCCCTTCATAAAGCAGCGTGGTCTAAGCGGTCGGGATCTATGTGGTACAGAGTTTGACTGCCAGCATTCAAAACAGCAAAAATATTTATTTAAAAGAGAAAAAGAAAAGAAAAGAAAAGCACAACGAAAACAGTTGCATGTAAAAGGTTAGCACAGCACAGCACCCGCACAGCAAACAGCATGACAAAGAAAAGGTGGTTATAAACGCATCCTACTGTCCCTGGTCTAAACTTGCCCTGCCTTGAGGATGACTTACTTGGTCTGACTGCCTGGGGGCCTCCTTTTCCTGAGTAGGCCTATCCCACAGTCAGGAGGCTCTAGGAGGCTTTCCCCCTAGAGTTGTTGGTTTGGCTCTGGAAGGGAGGGGGGGGAATGAAAGGAGGGCTAGGCCCCAAAGCCTGCTTAGCAGTTTCATGTTCCCTCCCAACTAAGATGGCGTTTCTCCACAGCAGGTTTTCACATGGCCTAGGTACTCACTAACATATGAAACCGCTTTCAGAAAGTAGAATCATAGAGCTGGAAGGGTCCTCCAGGGTCGTCTAGTCCAACCCCCAGAACAGTGCAGGAACTTCGCACCTACTTCTCTCTGTCAAGCATGCTATTTCTAATTACTGTACCTAGTAAACAGACCAGAGTTAAAGCAGAGTATAACCTTTGTCTTTTCCCCTTTCTTCTTTTCCCCCCTCCTCTCCTTTCTCCCCCTTGGATGCATAATAAATCCATCTGGACCCAGGATGTTTAGTGTAACCTTGTATTAATGGTGTAGAATGCCTCTCCCCCAGATTCACACAGCCATGCCTTATCAGCTCACAGAGACTGTGTGAGAAATGGTGATGTTGTCTTTAGCTAACATTCCTTAGCCATAAAAGAGATACTAGTGAGTAGCCTTTGAACCTTCAAGTCAATTTGCATCTTTATGTTATTCTTTTGAAGTTACCTGTAACCCTGCCTTTTGAAGTTTGCCTATAAGATACTATTCAATACTATGTATGCCATTTTTTCCAAGGAATCCTTGGAGCAAGCTGTGGAGTTTTACAATAAAGCAAGTCTTTGATTAAAGAACAAATGCTTGATTATTGCGAAATATCAATGCTTGAAACTCTCCCACACACAAACATCCCCAGTGACCCCTGCTCTACTATAGATCACGGCCAATGACCCCTGCTCCATGCCCAGAAGATGACAAAAACCTCCAGGATCCCTTGCCAAACTGACCTGGAGAAGAATTGGTTCCTGACCCCAAAGTGTCAATCAGCATTTCCCTGGACTTGTAAGAAAGGGCCACGAGAACGAAGCACTGATGCAACCTTTCCTGCCCTCCCTTCCATGATCTGCCTAATTTGCAGAATATGTTTACAACAGAGAGAGGTCACTGGGAAATGAATAAACACACAACCACAAATGGTTATAGTGATCAACAATTACTAAGACTTGAGCCATTTCTGAGCTGGTGCCTGTCTGAAGTCAGTTGAGACAAAGGCTGATTCCACATTTGGCGTTTGCCTCCCTTTTGCTCCGTGGTTGTTCCATGCGGGTGTGATTTCCCAATTCTGCACTAGAGGATTTCTCCTGGATTCAATTCCCAATCTGTTCTGATTCCGCATTACTGCTGCTCCTGGAGTTTCCCCCACAATCGTAGCAATTTCCCCCTCAAACGTTTCCCTTTTTTTTTAACACGCATGTATGTCCGCGTTAAAACGCGATCGTCTTTGTTTGCGTTACAATGTAATGCCAGAGGCATAATACTGGCAAAGTCACGTGTTTTCCTTTCGCCCTGCTATTGGCAGGTTATCTAAGCCCCGGGAAATCTGAGTCGGTGATCCACCATTTTTATCCACACACACTGAATGTTAAGCACACAGTTTTCCATTAAAAGCTATAACAAATTACAAATAGATGTATGAAGGTGGTGGTGGGGGGGGGAGATTTATGCCGAGGGGTTAAGGCAGAAAGTTTCCCCAATCTATCAAAAATATAAACCTATAAACATAATCAAATTCCCGTTCCCGTTTGAGACCATGGGGCGGGGGGAATTGATAAAGGTGGCTATCACGCATCTTTAAAGTAATTCGTGTAACATTGCTATTTATTTAGTTGCGTTGTAATGATCTTATTTGAAAATAAAATTATAATAGTGAGAAGTGATTTTAATCGGAGGGCGGAAGAAAGTAATCACAATGCAATGACACATTATCAAAATCTCTATGTATTTGTGTATTCTCACCATTATCACATCAATGTATTCCTATATGTATTCTCCACTCCTCCACTTGCACCTGCTGGAATGGCCTTGGGCCCGCCATAGCTCTGGCAGAGGTTGTCCTTGAAAGGACAGCTGCTGTGAGAGTCCTCTCAGCCCCACCCACCTCACAGGGTGTCTCTTGTGGGGGGAGAAGATAAAGGAGATTGTAAGCTGCTCTGAATCTCTGATTCAGGGAGAAGGACAGGGTATAAATCTGCAGTCTCCTTCTTCTTCTTCCAGGTCATTCCATCGCTGACCGAAGAGTGACAGTCCTCAGACAAAGCAACTTCAAAGAGAAATTGCAGCATGAGATTGCTGAATCTGAGCTCCTTCACAAGTACAGAACAAAGGCGGAACAGGGACATAGGAGTCTTAGCTCACTTCAGAGGCTAATTTTCTAGCCCAAAGCCACTGACATCCCTAGCCTGATGATGTCACTTCTGGCACGACCCAGTAGTGACATCATCACATTGCAGGAATGCTAGAGCACGCCCCCACCCGCTGATTAAATCACTTCTGAGTAAAGTTTCTACTCTCCAGGTAGTTCCTGGAGATCTCACGCTACTACAGTTGATCTCCAGATGATTGAGATCAGTTCCCCTGGAGAAAATGGCTGCTTTGTAGGGTGGGCTCTGTGGCAGTATTCCCTGGTGAGGTCCCTCCCCTCCCTATGCTCCACCCCACTCCCCAAGTCTTCCAACCCACAACTGGCAACGCTACTTCTGGGTCACTCTGGAAGTGCTCTCATTGTGCTGGGGATGTCAACTGCACCCCCTATACTCCAGAAACCCCCACCCCCCACCCCATCTCACACTGGCCACCAGGCCGTACCTGGCCACCTGAGCTGAAGGCCCTTTTGTCTGTGGAAGATTTAAACTGGATCCAATCCAGTGATGGCACTGAAGCAAAGCTGAGCTCTTGGGCAGTTTCAGCAAATGCCTTGAATTGATCCCGATTATGACTTCTTATGTCTTGAAGGGTCTTCCCAGAGTGGGATAAACCAATGTGCAGGGAGCCGTTTGTTTGTTTGTTCTTCCTGTCAAATCACAGCTGATTTATGGTGACCTCATGGGGTTTTCAAGGCAAGAGGCATTCAGAGGTGACTTGCCACTGTCAGGCCCCTGGCATTCCTTGGTGGGTTCCTTCCAAATACCGGCTAGGGCCGACCCTACTTAGTTTCCAAGATCTGAGAAGAGCAGGTTAGCCTGGGCCTTCCTGGTCTGGATGTGGCTCACCCAGGGGTGGAATTCTAGCAGGAGCTCCTTTGCATATTAGGCCACACACCCCCTGATGTCGCAGCTTACAAGGCTCTTTTTTGTAAGCTCTTGAAGGATTAAGAACATAAGGGAAGCCATGTTGGATCAGGCCAATGGCCCATCCAGTCCAACACTCTGTGTCACATAAGAACATAAGAGAAGCCCTGTTGGATCAGGCCAGTGGCCCCTCCAGTTCAACACTCTGTGTCACATAAGAACATAAGAGAAGCCATGTTGGATCAGGCCAGTGGCCCATCCAGTCCAACACTCTGTGTCACATAAGAACATAAGAGAAGCCATGTTGGATGAGGCAAGTGGCCCATCCAGTCCAACACTCTGTGTCACATAAGAACATAAGAGAAGCCATGTTGGATCAGGCCAATGGCCCATCCAGTCCAACACTCTGTGTCACACAGTGGCCAAAAAAATTTATACACACACACACTGTGGCTAATAGCCACTGATGGACCTCTGCTCCATGTTTTTATCTAACCCCTTCTTGAAGCTGGCTATGCTTGTAGCCGCCACCACCTCCTGTGGCAGTGAATTCCACATGTTAATCACCCTTTGGGTGAAGAAGTACTTCCTTTTATCCGTTTTAACCCGACTGCTCAGTAATTTCATCGAATGCCCATGTTGTGTCTTGCATTTCAGTCCCGAAATTACAATATAGCGGACGCTACGGAGGTGACCAGTGGAAGTCCACTGGTCCCCGGATGTAGCTCCGCAAATACGCTCCGCCAATCAAGATCTGTGGCGGGAAGTTTAACTGGCCAGGATTGGACCTGGCCAGACTGAGGGTTGTTCCGGGGTATGTATGTAATCGGGACCTGGCCCGCGTTGCCCTACCTTGTGATGTACTCGCTAATAAAGCATGTTGCCTTCAACACGTCTCATCACTCAGTACATTACAGCCCACGAGTTCTTGTATTGTGAGAAAGGGAGAAAAGGACTTCTTTCTCTACCTTCTCCATCCCATGCATAATCTTGTAAACCTCTATCATGTCACCCCGCAGTCGATGTTTCTCCAAGCGTTGGCTACATCAGAGGGGTGTGGCCTAATATGCAAAGGAGCACCTGCTAGAATTCCACCCCTGGGTGTGCCAGAGGTGTGGATAATACCAAAATCTGTGAAAAAAAGCCAACCCCTGTTGACGGAGGTCAGTGCGAAAAATTGAGGGAGGTCTTTGGGGTTTTTTGATAAAAGGCATTGAGAACTGACTCTAATCTCAATGCAAACAAAGAATCCCGATTAAAGCATGCCTTTGCTTGATATAATTACGCGGCCAGCGATTCTTTGCACACTGCTTCTTGCGAGAAAAAAAGGGGAAGGGGAGAAAAACAAACAAGCCAGCAATGGCAGCAAAGAAACAAGGACAGGAACCTTGTACATTTCCCCCAGCTCCCACTTGCGCATTATATATGCAAGCCAGCGTAACACATCATTTTCCTAATCATGTAGAACCGTTGAAATCCTTTGCTAAAATTATAAGCGTTAACCAGCATGCGAATCATACAATAGTGTAGCTGTCAATGGCAATTTTACAGCCCTTCAAAGGAAATCAGCACTCTGTTCCCCCCTTCCCCCTCCCCAAATGTGGCAATTACTCCTTCTCCTATGAGGTCACAGGCTTTAGTCTTAGTGCCAGAATGCATGAGGTGCAAAAGAGAGAGTTCAGAAGAATCCACAGTGGGAGAAAAAACTAGGGGGGAAGGAGCAGGGCTGCGGAACTGGAGCAGGACAGAGGGAACACGGCAGCAACTGCGGTACACGGCAGCAACTGGGGTGCAGTGGGGCCACGGAACTGGAGCAGGACAGAGGGAACTTGGCATCAACTGGGGTGGAGCAACTGCGAACACGGGGAACACGGCAGCAACTGCAGAACACGGCAGCAACTGGGGTGCAGTAGGGCCACGGAACTGGAGCAGGACAGAGGGAACACGGCAGCAACTGGAATGCAGCAACTGGGAACACGGGGAACATGGCAGCAACTGGGGTGCAGTGGGGCCACAGAACTGGAGCAAGACGGAGGGAACACGGCAGCAACTGGGGTGCAGTGGGCCACAGAACTGGAGCAGGACAGAGGGAACACGGCAGCAACTGGGATGCAGCAACTGGGAACACGGGGAACATGGCAGCAACTGGGGTGCAGTGCGGCCACAGAACTGGAGCAGGACGGAGGGAACACGGCAGCAACTGGGGTGCAGTGGGGCCACGGAACTGGAGCAGGATGGAGGGAACACGGCAGCAACTGGGGTGGAGCAACTGGGAACACGGGGAACATGGCAGCAACTGGGGTGCAGTGCGGCCACAGAACTGGAGCAGGACGGAGGGAACACGGCAGCAACTGGGGTGCAGTGGGGCCACGGAACTGGAGCAGGATGGAGGGAACACGGCAGCAACTGGGGTGGAGCAACTGGGAACATGGGGAACACGGCAGCAACTGGGGTGCCTTGGGGCCACGGAACTGGAGCAGGACGGAAGGAACACGGCAGCAACGGGGGTGGAGCAACTGGGAACACGGGGAACATGGCAGCAACCGGGGTGCAGTGCGGCCACAGAACTGGAGCAGGACGGAGGGAACACGGCAGCAACTGGGGTGCAGTGGGGCCACGGAACTGGAGCAGGATGGAGGGAACATGGCAGCAACTGGGGTGGAGCAACTGGGAACATGGGGAACACGGCAGCAACTGGGGTGGAGCAACTGGGAACATGGGGAACACGGCAGCAACTGGGGTGCAGTGGGGCCACGGAACTGGAGCAGGATGGAGGGAACACGGCAGCAACTGGGGTGGAGCAACTGGGAACATGGGGAACACGGCAGCAACTGGGGTGGAGCAACTGGGAACACGGGGAACACGGCAGCAACTGGGGTGCCTTGGGGCCACGGAACTGGAGCAGGACGGAGGGAACACGGCAGCAACTGGGGTGCAGTGGGGCCACGGAACTGGAGCAGGATGGAGGGAACACGGCAGCAACTGGGGTGGAGCAACTGGGAACATGGGGAACACGGCAGCAACTGGGGTGCCTTGGGGCCACGGAACTGGAGCAGGATGGAGGGAACACGGCAGCAACTGGGGTGGAGCAACTGGGAACACGGGGAACATGGCAGCAACCGGGGTGCAGTGCGGCCACAGAACTGGAGCAGGACGGAGGGAACACGGCAGCAACTGGGGTGGAGCAACTGGGAACATGGGGAACACGGCAGCAACTGGGGTGCCTTGGGGCCACGGAACTGGAGCAGGACGGAGGGAACACAGCAGCAACTGGGGTGGAGCAACTGGGAACATGGGGAACACGGCAGCAACTGGGGTGCCTTGGGGCCACGGAACTGGAGCAGGACGGAGGGAACACAGCAGCAACTGGGGTGGAGCAACTGGGAACATGGGGAACACGGCAGCAACTGGGGTGCAGTGGGGCCACGGAACTGGAGCAGGACGGAGGGAACACGGCAGCAGTGGGGTGTCCCAAGAAGGGTGGTCTGGAACATTGAAGGCAACAGGTTGGCGGCACCCAGGACTCTCTGACTCTTGATGCTTAATGTTGATTTTTTAATTTTACCTCATTTAAACCCCACCTTTCTCTCCAAGCAACACGGACCATTCTCTTCACCTCCGTTTTATGTCCACCCATCCGAGTGGGCCTTTAGGACTGGGTGCGAGGCCAGGAGCCACTAAGTACAGTGAAGTGGCAGAAAAGGTGCCTCTCCCTCACCTCGAAATGGGCGAAGGAAACAGGGTTCTCTGTGTCGTTCTCGGCTGAATTACACCCTTGCAAATCCATCAAAGTCAATGGGCCTGGAAGTGTGAAAAGGTAAAGGTAGTCCCCAGTGCAAGCCGCCCTGAGCCTGCCTTTGGCGGGGGAGGGCGGGATACAAAAATAAATTTATTATTATTATTATTATTATTAAGCAAGCACCAGTCGTTTCCGACTCTGGGGTGATGTTGCTTTCACAACGTTTTCACGGCAGACTTTTTTATGGGTGGTTTGCCATTGCCTTCCCCAGTCTTTTACACTTTCGCCTCAGCAAGCTGGGTACTCATTTGACCGACCTCGGAAGGAAGGATGGAAGGCTGAGTCATCCTGGAGCCGGCTACCGGAACCAGCTTCCATTGGGATCGTACTCAGGTCCTGAGCAGAGGGCTCTGACTGCAGTACTGCAGCGTTACCACTCTGCGCCACGGGGCTCTTTCCTGGATGTGTACATAACCATTTTAAGTGTGCCGCTATACCATTTTAATCCAGAGGAAGAAAACTGCTTTAGGCATCCAGGATTAGAAAAAACTGAATACCAAGTTAGTTTCAGCCAGTTAACTCTTAAGGTTGCCAACTGCAGTATGGGGAAATCCTGGAGATTGGGGGGTGGGGGAGGGGAGAGACCTCCATGGGGTCCAATACTAAAGCTGCCATTTTCTCCAGGGGGACTGATTTCTGTCATCTGGAGATTAATCAAAATTCCAAGAAATCTCCAGCCCCCCCAAAGAAGGCAACTCTAGCAGCTGAGCTGTCTTGCAGGGGGAGAGCAGGGTTCGAGTCCTGGAGCAGCTTAGAGACCAACAAGATTTCCTGGGTAGAAGCTTTCGAGAGTTAAAGCTCCCTCCATCGGACACAAGGCTTGGACATGGCAAGAAGCCACATGGCACATGAAAGCCCCCTGCTAAATACACAGGCATGTCTCTGGCTCAGCCTTAGGAAGAACTTCCTGACCGTTAGAACGATTCCTCAGTGGAACAGGCTTCCTCGGGAGGTGGTGGGCTCTCCTTCCTTGGAGGTTTTTAAGCAGAGGCTAGATGGCCATCTGACAGCAATGAGGATCCTGTGAATTTAGGGGGAGGTATTTGTGAGTTTCCTCAGTGGAACAGGCTTCCTCGGGAGGCGGTGGGCTCTCCTTCCTTGGAGGTTTTTAAGCAGAGGCTAGATGGCCATCTGACAGCAATGAGGATCCTGTGAATTTAGGGGGCGGTATTTGAGGTATTTAGAGCCCCGTGGTGCAGAGCAGTAAAGCTGCAGTACTGCAGTCAGAGCCCTCTGCTCACAACCTGAGTTCGATCCCAGCAGAAGCTGGTTCAGGTAGCCGGCTCCAGGTCGACTCAGCCTTCCATCCTTCCGAGGTCGGTAAAATGAGTACCCAGCTTGCTGGGGACGGGGGAAAGTGTAGATGACTGGGGAAGACAATGGCAAACCACCCCACGAAAACGTGAAAGCAACGTCACCCCAGAGTTGAAAATGACTGGTGCTTGCACAGGGTGCTTGCACACCTTTACCTTTTTATTTGTGAGTTTCCTGCATTGTGCAGGGGGTTCAACTAGATGGCCCTGGAGGTCCCTTCCAACTCATTCTTTGTTTCTATTTTGCAGATTATTCATTCATAGTGACATGACAGCCCATCTCACACACACACACACAAACGTCCATCTCTGAGAAATAAATACAATCACATTATATCAAATATCATAGCACAAGATGGCCCATGCAAAAACCCAACACTGGCAGAGTATCTGGAGCTTATCCAACTGTGCAGTGCAGCCATTCCTTCCCTCCCTTCCCAGCCGGTCCTGCCTTACCCAATTGTCTTCCCCTCCTGCCTTTGGCCAGACTTTGCAGGGAGGGAGGAAGCTGTGATTTCCTTCCACTCAGCAGGGTTCTCCCCATCTTTCGCTGGGGGCCCAGGCTGGGCCTATCAAAGAAGGCCAGGGACATGACAGGTCTGTAATCAGAGTCCCCGGCCCTTTTTTTTTTTTGCAATTCTCTTATTATGCATTCGGCTCATTTTCCTTTTCCCGAAGCCAGCCAGCTGGGCTGGATGTCAGCAACGCCGGCTTTGAGCTTAGACCGGCGAGGCTGATGCTGGCTGGGTTGTGCCACCAGTTCCTTGCCTTTGGCCCTGCTGCGCCTGACTCCTTTGCAAGTCGTTCTTAAGCCGGCAGGGCGACATGAGTGACGTGCGAGTAGGAGGAAATGTGACAGATGGGATCAAAAGTGATTGCACTTACAAGATCTCTCCTTGTTAAGGGTGTAGAAGCGCCGGCTCCACTTCTCAGCCTGGTGCTGCAGCAGACTCCATCTGCCTCGTTACACGGTTCAACTGCATGTTCTCCCCTGTTCATTTTGAATGGTTTTCCCTCCCTCCCTCCTTTTGCAAATTTAACTTCCAGGACAGCTTTCTCGAGGAGGAGAACAGCATGGAGGTCCTTTAACTCTTTCTTCCCCTGCCCTTTTCTCACTGGAGAAACCAACCCCCGAGTTATTTTTAGCTCCACTGAAGGAAAAAAAATAGAATCGTAGAGTTGGATTGGACCTCCAGGGTCATCGAGTCCAACCCCTGCACAATGCAGGAACTTCATAAAT